>NC_089240.1:100243523-100560220 GCF_963924675.1 Phocoena phocoena | reverse complement strand
AAGGCAACTGGACAAAAGTTGCTAGCTGTTACCACCTTATATTTTACAATACTTCTGTTGAAATGAGGTGAAATTCATAGAACCACCATTCTAAAGTGAACAGTTCAGCTTATATTTCTTGATTAATAACCACAAGATAGGAAAGGTGGGTACATAGTACTTTTTAGAGAAAGCTCATCAGCTATGACTGTCCACAGGCAATGGACCAATGGTTTTTTGGATGCTTTGGGTCTGAATTTCACTTTGCTAATGTATTGGGAATGCTGATGGGTCACGCGACCGAGCTATTCTTCGCTAAGTAGAAGAAAACGCTTCACCTCAGGAGATACTGTAGCATTTATTAAACAGGTAGCATTTTACTCAAACACAGCACTTACTGAATTATAAAATGTACTTTTATATGAAAATAAACCACAAACAAAATTATATTTCAGGTATTTTTTATTTCTTCAAATTTGTTATTTCATCAGGAGTGACTAAAATAAAAAACATAATTGTGTCCCATCATCGTCATGGAAATGGCTTTAAGAGAAAACTGGTCAGGTGTATATTATTGCTTCCCATTTTCAACCAGTAAATAGTTGCCATTGATAAATAGACAGCCAACAGTCTGTCAGGAATGCTCAAGATATGTTACATGATACAACATGCCTGTTCACAGAAGAAGAAAAACTAGGACATAACTTATGTGAACTTCTTGATTTCATCATACAAGACAAGCACAAAAGCACCACCCATGCCTCTGAGGACATTGGACCACGCGCCCTTGAAAAAGGCTTTGGCTCCTTCGTCACGGGCAATCTTCCTCCAGCAGTCAAGTGTGCCTGTGTACATGATATCCGCTGCAAAGGACAAAGACAAGGAGCTGGTGACCTGAGGCTGATGAAATATCCTTAGGTTTAACTAGACTAAACCAGAGCCCCACCTCTAAGAGCCAATGTCAGTTTTTAAAAACCCAACACTGACACATTAGTGTGGGCAACACTGAAATCTTAATCTGGTGACTAGAGAACAACAGGGATATGGAGACTACCCGCTGGTCTTAACCTCTAATACCATGGATGCCTCTTGGGCATAAGCACCCAAAGGGCCCACTCAAAGGCAACTGTGCAGTAGACACAGACCAACCAACCCCATCTGCGATCTCAACAGACTGCCATTTTCAAAGACAGGCATGGCTAGTTTGTGCCCATGCTCCATGCCCACACCTTCGTCTTTCGCTCAAGCGGAACTTACTTCCTTTGCGCCCTGACTGCATCATCATTCGGCGACGCACTGTGTCAAAGGGATAGGAAGTCAACCCAGCAACCGCTGTGACGGACTGTGCGATCATCCAGCTGATGAAGATATGCGTATTCTTGGGATCTGGAAGCATTCCTGAGGATAGAAAAGAGACACTTTGACCAGAAAGCAGAGTCCTCCTGACTTGTTGTCTGCCACATCCCCTCATCCCCAACATCTCATCTGTACACAAAGGGCTGTACTGGGTGACCGTGGCTTCCATCGGCAATTACAAAGAAATCTCTGGCTCCTGGAAAATTAGGATGGCACGACGATCTTATAAATGATCTCATGAGAACACAGTTTTGAAGCACACAGCAAACTTACCCTTCGCAGTGTCATAGATACCGAAGTAGGCAGCTCGGTAGATGATAATACCCTGCACAGACACGTTAAAGCCTTGGTACAGGCCCTTAATCCCGTCAGATTTGTAGATCTTAACCAGGCAGTCACCAAGGCCTCTGAATTCCCTTTCAGCTCCAGCTTTGCCCACATCGGCTGCTAGACGAGTACGGGCAAAGTCAAGAGGGTACACAAAACACAACGATGTGGCCCCGGCGGCGCCACCTGATGCCAGATTCCCTGCGAAGTAGCGCCAAAACTGGGTCCTCTTGTCCACACCACCCAGGAAGATCTGCTTGTATTTATCTTTGAAGGCAAAGTTGAGAGCCTGGGTGGGGAAGTATCTGATGACATTGGCCAGGTTACCACGCCAGAAGGACAGGACTCCCTGCTCCTTGGGGATACGAACCACGCAGTCTATGATGCCCTTGTATTGCTTATCTGCAGTGATTTGCTTGCTGGCATGCTGCACCTGACAGATAAGGAGGAGGCCAACAGGGAGAGTTATAACCACGGAGAAGGGAAAAGCGAGGGGAATATATCATCTCAATAGACACCCTTAAAGGTTACCTGGCTCCCACTTTCCCCAAATCTAGTCTTCTATGTCACACAGGCTGGACGCCCCCCAAACCTCTGACGCTGTCACAGGTGGAAGAGGTGATCTGCACCCTTAGAAGAATTAAGCCTCCATCCCTTTGGATGGGGAGGAGGCACCCTCAAGCGGACCCGTGACCTTTAAGCCTCGGAGAAAAGTCATTACCTCAGACCCAGGTTCAGAAGCATCTGGGCGAGGCCCACGTCGGGCGCAGTCACCTTGGTGACCGTGGCCTACGCCTCAGGGTCCCCGGAGCGGCTTCCCTCCCGCTCTGGCCCCCCTCCTCTCCTGGAGGTGACCCGTGGGCCACCACCCCTACGCCCGTGCAGGCGCGCCCTCTAGAGCCGGAGCGGGAGAGCGCGCCGCGCAGGACGCCAGGCCGCGGGGACGCGCCGGCGGCTGCGCGGGGGAGGACGCAGAAGGGACATGCGCTTCCCTGCGCCGGCTTCCGGCCCGGCTAGGTCAGAGCGCGGCGGCCGGCTGTGAGGCAGCTCCACCGGCCGCACGGCCTCCACGGGGCTGCTATCTCCTTGCCGCGACCTTGAGGTCTTCGGTAAGGGCAGGTGTCCCTCTTTTCAGCGCCGGCTTTCAGGCTTAGCCCTTGACCTCAAGGCCCGGGAGCCAGTCACCCCCGGGCTGTCCCATCCGAATTCGCTGCCTCCGGGATGCCCAGGCCCTGGGCTTCCTCCCCCGACCCTCCGCCCCTGACCCTTTCCTAGATCCTGAACTTCAGATCACTAAAGCATCTCCCTCAAGTCTGCCTTTTGGTCCGACCCTGCGGCCACCCCTGCTCCCACGCTGCCACTTCCCTGGACTGGTCCAGAGGGTTCGTTCTCCCCAGGCCCTGGGGCACCGCTTCCCGCGCGACCCCCTCCCCCCACTTCCTGGTCGGGCTCTCGGATTCCGGGACGTACCTGCAGCAGCAGCTTGACCCGCTCGATGGGCGCTACGGCGGTCTTGGAGATGGCCGCGGCCACTCCACCTGCCAGGAAGTCCTTGGCGAAGGACACGGCGGCATCTGTCATGTTGGAAGGAAAGAGGAGGCGGGCGACTGCGGGAACAGTAAGAAACCGGCTTGGACTCCGAGGCTCTGGGGCGGAGCGAAGCAAATGGCCGATTTATATAGGGGAGGCCGGCGCCCGGGCGGCCGGCGTCGGGGGCGGGCGCCGGGGCCGCTGAGTGGCTCAGCGCGCGGAGGGAGGAGCCATGGAGTCGGGCACCGGCAGCCCTCCGCGTCTACCCGGCTCGCCCGCAGCGCCTGACCTGGCCCGAGGAAGGGGCGGCCCCAGAGAGTACCCGGCCCGGACGCGGGACCCTGGGGGAGGCCTGGGGGCGCGGAGGGAGGGGAGGTCACGACGTGCCTGGACAAGGGTGAGGCGCGATATTTAAGGGGACTCCAAAGAACAAACACCCCCCTCCCAAACTTGGTAGTCAAGATAAATAATATTTAATGCAATATTTTAAAGAAAGAAAGACTCGTGTAGACAAAGTATGGCGCTCTGGCCGGTCGCCTGTTTTTGTAAATAGAGTTTACTTGGAGCCCCAGGGCTGGAATGAGGGTGAGGCAAGTGAGGCAGGACCCTACAAGTGCAAGATGGGAGCCTGTCTTTATTATAAATTTCGAAACGTTGTTCATCATGGATTTTTGTATTCCTTTTGATATTTTAAAATAGTGCATTAAAATAATCATTCGTCTTGATTACTGAGTTGTTTAGCGCCCGCTTACATTTGGTACCAAGGCAAGTGCCTCACTGTCCTCACCCTAGACCTAGCACTGCCCTGGAGCTTGACGGGTGACGCTAGAGGAAACTGGGGAACAGCAGAGCTGGGACACCGTCAGCGTGCCCCAGACCCCGATTTGCAAATGCAGTTTAACGGAGATCTTGCCGGGAATCGGCAGAGGAGAGTCCAAAGAACTCGGGAGTGGGTGGGGAAATTATTTTAGCCAGAAGCCAAAGATAGAGGTTGTACCGTTAAGGTTAAGAGGTTGTGTGAATTAGACTGGTATCTGGGTGCCTGGACCCCAGGTAACGTGCTCTTGAATTGAGTAGATTCCTGAACTCCAGAAAAGTTTAGAGGAATCAATAGAACTAGATTGACACCCATTGTGTCAAGGAACAAGTGCTTACTGAGTCCCTTAATCTCTGCACTGGGGGAGCATTTGCCACACACGTCCTTAAAAACCTACTTGTTAGCTTGAGTACACTACCTCAGATTCAGAACAGGAGCTGAGAGTGTCATCACAAATCCTATGTAAGTAATCACAACCATGTTTATAAAAGTAAGGATAACTGTTGAAAACTCCAACTGCAGCTGAGCCCTAGGTAGCCAGCACACTGAAAACATAGGTGGCATACCCCTCACTTTACTTTCTTGCCCTCTCCCACCTTCTCCAGATCTGCCCGTTAAAGGACCCAATTCTAGGATTCCTCCAGGAATGTCAGGTCCTTCCTCTAAGTATACTTTGCAATTCCTTAGTCTTCCCGAGAACCCCAGCAATCCGAAGTGTTGAGCACACATAGCAAGTTTTCAAAGAAGTGAAATTTTCACTCCAGCTTTGTTGATCCTGGGGGCTATCTTTGACCTGTATTCTCGAGAGGCCGCTAGGCTCTTGTTAGCTGATTATAATAGAAATGCAGCTGGATACAGAAATGACCTTGGTGTGCAATTTCAGTGACAGAGTGTGTTCTCTGAAAGCGGTAGCCAATCCTCTACCTCTACTGGTGAGAGAATGAACAGCTAAAACAAAAAGTCTCTGGAGCATTTTGTTTAGAGGGAGGTGGGTTTTAGAATGCATTTCAAAATACAATTCAAGACCTTTCTGGTCTGAACTCTTGACATTCTGATGAATGCATTTTTATTAAAATATTAATTACTCTGACCCACCTTACCATCACCTATGTACCTTTTTCTACCTTTCATTGGCCACATCTGCTACTCCCTTTGAGCATGATGTCCCTACCATATTCTAGTCCAAAGCTCTTTTACTGTTTCAAGCACCTCCACATTTATCGTTCTGTTAGATTTCTCTCTTTCCACAAAAAGATGATCAAATAACTACATAGAACTTGTCCCTTTTCAGTCTTTGGGTGCTTAAGTATAGTTTTACTGAAGATGAAATACATTTAAAAGCGAGTCCATGTCATGACTCGGTATTTTGCTAAATCTACTGTGAGCTGGAGCTCTCCTGGTTGCCAATGACCAGGTGTACCTCAAGGAGTCAGGTGTTCTCAAAAGTGTCAAGGTCATAAGTGTCAAGGTCATGAAAGACAAAGACTGAGGAACTGTCACAGATTAAAGGAGCCTAAGGAGAATGACAGGTTAATGCAATGTGTGATCCTGGATTGGATCCTGAACCAGAAAAAGGACATTGATGGTACTATTGAAATTTGGATACATATCTGTAGATTAGTTAATAATAGTCTACCAATAGTACTTTTAGTTATAGTGGTTATGTAAGATGTTAACATTTGGAGCAGCTGAGTGAAGGATACATGGAAATTCTTTATACTGGTTTTTGGGGGGCAACATTTTTATTTCTGAAAGTTAAAAAAATGAAAACGTCAAAAGAAAAAAAAAGGAAAAAAAAAGAAACCAGTAGCAAGAGTCCAGGAGGATAGAGACTAATGTCAATGATAATGATGTTGATGATGATATATGGCTAGTCAGTTCATCAAAAACAAATTCCTCCAGTGAGACATAGTGGGAGTTCTGTGTTAGTAACTATTGTGTTCTGGAAGTTGTGTAGAATACATGTATAATTAAGAAAGAGAAACTAAAGCTAAGGCAGTGCCTAGTAACTCTCAGAAAAAACAAGGAAGAGGGTCAGAAATGATACTTAAGGCCTCAGTTATCTATGTACTAACACACCCAGAGTATGGGTAATAAAGTGAATGTAAAATGTCAATGCAAGCAAGAAAACACAATTTGATAGGTATTGTTCAAACTTGATGGAATGGGACTTCTGACTGGCATCAGGAAAAGGAAGGGTAAACCTGGTTCAGAGAGATACCATATAGAAGGAGAACAATTCATTGGTGGGAGAGTGAAAAGCATTCCATGAAAATGAAAGGGAGAGATGAAAGTGATTGTCATTGTGGAAGCATATCTAGAGATTGCCTAGATAGATAAAAGCTATGAATAGTACTTCATAAAGCCATCACCTAGACTAGAAATGTTGATCAGGGACAAACCATCTGAATATCTGCTGTAGGTTTCATTATTCTGATAGCAACACACTGGATAAATTCTTTACTCTCTTACTGATAATTACAGTTCTCAGAACACTGAAGAAGCAGTGACGTAACTTGCTACACTAGGCTTAATCCTGATAATAAACAAGGAAGATCTGGTTAGCAAAGTAAAAGTGACAAGAATCTAAGGGAAACTGACCAAGACTGACTGGTCTGGATCTGTCAAACCAAAGAATGCTCGGCATAGTCACATAGGTTAAGCAACCTGTGGAGTGTGTGTGTTAGACTTCAGAAGGATCAGAGAAAAGATAAATATGATCTCTTGGCCAAGTTCCAAACAGAAAGATAGCTCAGGAGGGTGAGAGATTCCCAAGGTAAAATTCAGACCTGTACAATTTGGAAAAATTCCAATGAGAAATTAAAAAGGGAGATATATCTAATCAATTAAATGCCCTTCCAGGTTATCCTCTGATGAGCTCAAATTTTGAAAGTACGGGTATAGATGACACAGTGAGGGCTAGGCTTCCAAGGACAAAGACCAAAGAGTATCACAAACCTCTAGGAACTGAGTCAGAAGGGCTAAAGTCCAGCATAAACACAGGCTTATAAAATGGAAAGGACCACAATAAAGGTTTCTAATGCTCTATTTAGTGCAGGACATTTAAGGATAAGGAGCTAGAGCATCTGTGAAAAAGGACTGAGGGTCTTACTTGACTGTGAGTTGGCAATGCCAGAAAATGCTAATGAGTCTTGAGTTGGGTCAAGATGATGGTCATCAACAGATCAGGAGACTTTTAGTCCCATTTGGGCCTCTGCTGGTCCACCCATAGAGCTTTTTTTTTTTTCCCCAAGTTTTAATTTTTTTTTTTTTTTTTTGTGGTACGCGAGCCTCACACCGCTGTGGCCTCTCCTGTTGCGGAGCATAGGCTCCGGACGCGCAGGCTCAGCGGCCATGACTCACGGGCCCAGCCGCTCCGCGGCATGTGGGATCCTCCCAGACCGGGGCACGAACCCGCGTCCCCTGCATCGGCAGGCGGACTCCCAACCACTGCGCCACCAGGGAAGCCCCCAAGTTTTAATTTTTTAACTTTTTATTTTATATTGGAGTACAGTTGATTAACAATGTTGTGTTAGTTTCAGGTGTACAACAAAGTGATTCAGTTATACATATACATGTATCTATTCTTTTTCAAATTTTTTCCCAGTTAGGTTGTTACAGAATATTGAGCAGACTTCCTTGTGCTATACAGTAGGTCCTTGTTGGTTATCCATTTTATTTTATTGTATATATATTTTTAAACATCTTTATTGGAGTATAATTGCTTTACAATGGTGTGTTAGTTTCTGCTTTATAACAAAGTAAATCAGCTATACATATACATATATCCCCATATCTCCTCCCTCTTGTGTCTCCCTCCCACCCTCCCTATCCCACCCCTCTAGGTGGTCACAAAGCACCAAGCTGATCTCCCTGTGCTGTGTGGCTGCTTCCCACTAGCTATCTATTTTACGTTTGGTAGTGTATATATGTCAATGCTACTCTCTCACTTCGTCCCAGCTTACCCATCCCCCTCCCCGTGTCCTCAAGTCCATTCTCTGCCCATAGAGCTTTGTGCTTACTTCTGGATGCCATGTTTAAGAGGACGTTAACAAACTGGAACATATTCAAAGAATGCAGTCAGGAAAGTGAAGTACCTGTAAATCATGTCATATGAGAAATGGCTGAATGAATGAGAGAGACTTAACTGGGAAAGAGCTTTGGGTGAAGGAGGGCCATCATGACTGTTTTGATAATTGAAGGGCTGTCAGGTGGAAGAGAAAAAGACATTCTATATGGAATCAACACCAGCTGGTAGAAGTGTCACAAAGGTAGACTTCAGCTGAACAAGAAATAACTTTCTAAAATATGAGCTGCTTGGGAATTCCCTGGTGGTCCAGTGGTTAGGACTCTGTGCTTTCTCTGCTGGGGCCCAGGGCTCAATCCCTGGTTGGGGAACCAAGATCCCGCAAGCCGCATGGTGTGGCAAAAAAACAAAACCAAACAAACAAACAAACAAACAAACAAAAGAGCGACTTAAAGGTGGAATGGGTTGCTTTACTATGTGGGGAACTTCTTGTCACTGGAAATGTTAAGAGTTGGGGTAAAATGGCCACTTGTTAGGGACACTGTAGACGAGATTGCTATGTTGGCTGGGAAGAGAGTTCTGCACCTGTCTAATTCTAAGATTCTGTGGCTCTATTCCTTTGTATCTATAAGATTGAATGGATTGAGCTTCTGAGTTTGGGAATCTGGGACAAAGTAAGAGAGAGGTAATTTGGCCCAGTGGTCAAGAGGGTGGGCTCTGCAGCCAAACTGCTAGAGTTCAGATACTGGCTCTGCCACTTGCTGTCAGGCCTTGGGTAAGTTGCTTAACCCCTCCAGACTTCCATGACTTCAGGTATAAAATGGGAACGATAATGGTACCTGTACCTTGAAGGACTATAGGGACAATTAAATGAGATAATATATGCATAAACAGTCTAATACATAGTAAGCATTCAATACATGTTAGATTTTATTAATACTAAGAAAAATACTGGGCTTCCCTGGTGGCGCAGTGGTTAAGAATCCGCCTGCCAATGCAGGGGACACGGGTTCGAGCCCTGGTCCGGGAAGATCCCACATGCCACAGAGCAACTAAGCCCATGTGCCACAACTACTGAAGCCCACGCGCCTAGAGCCCGTGCTCTGCAACAAGAGAAGCTACTGCAATGAGAAGCTCACGCACCACAATGAAGAGTAGCCCCCGCTTGCCACAACTAGAGAAAGCCCACGCACAGCAACGAAGACCCAACGCAGTCAAAAATAAAATTAATTAATTTTTTAAAAAGCCCTATAAATATATATCTTAAAAAAAAGAAAAATACTAACTTAGGTTGACTAACTCTGAGTTTTAATGAACAAATCACTCCATCCCTGCTTAAGTAGGGTGGTAAGCCAGTTCTCTATCCAGGTAAGGACCCTACTTATAATCTGGTAACCATATCAGAGACCATTTAAGGAGGATTTGAGACTCTAAGAGATACCCCAGAAAAATCACTCACTTTTTAGACCGGGCTTGCATTTGCAGTGTGGAAGGCTGTAACATCACACTTGTGTTTGCAGTGTAATCATTGAGGGAAATTCCCTGGCGGTCTAGTGGTTAGGACTCCAGTGCTCTCACTGCCGAGGGCCTGGGTTCAATCTCTGGTTGGGGAACTAAGATCTAGCAAGACGCATGGTGCAGCCAAAAACAAACAAACAAAGAAGCAAAAACCAAAACAACAACAACAACAAAAAACCCCACACCAAACCAGCGTAATCACTGAGGAGAAAACGGTGCCCCTCATTTGCTGGCCAATCTTCCTGTCTCTAGTCTCTCATTTCTATTTCAGCTTCTGGAACAATCTTGCTCACATCCGGTTTTCATCACATCACTGGTTTCCTCAAGAAACCAGTGACTACCTTTTGCTTAGTGGATCAATCCTAAACTCCTCAGCTTAGCATTTGAAACCCCCCCACCCACCAATCAAGGACTTTGTTTCTGGCCCCTTTGGGCAGACTTAGAAAGCGTTTGATGGATTCCATCCCTGGTTAACTGCTTCAAACAAAACAAAATATCAGTCTTATTGAGGTATAATTATATACAATGAAACTTACATAAAGTATAAAATTTGATACTTTTCTTTTTTTTGCGGTACGCGGGCCTCTCACTGCTGTGGCCTCTCCCGTTGCGGAGCACAGGCTCCGGACACGCAGGCTCAGCGGCCATGGCTCACGGGCCCAGCCGCTCCACGGCACGTGGGATCTTCCCGGACCGGGGCACGAACCCCTGTCCCCTGCATCGGCAGGCGGACTCTCAACCACTGCGCCACCAGGAAAGCCCAAATTTGATACTTTTTAACATACATATACACCTATGAAACCATCACCACAGTTAAGATAGTGAACAGTATCCATCACCACACTAAATTATCTCTCATCCCATTGTAATCCCTCCCCAAGCAACCACTAATCTGCTTTCTGTCACTATAGATTCGTTTGCATTTCCTAGAATTTCATATAAATGGAATCATATAGTATAGTACCCTTTTGGGGGGATGGGGGCATCTGGCTTCTCTCACTTGATATATCAATGTATATACTGTGAGATTCATCTATGCTTTTTTTGTGTGTCAATAGTCAGTTCCTTTCTATTGCTAAGTAGCTCCATTGTATGGCCATATCACATTTTGTTTAGCCATTCATCACTTGATAGACCTTTGGGTCATTTCCACATTTTGCCTATTATGAATGACACTGCTATAAACATTCCTGTACACGTTTTTGTGTGGACATATGTTTTCATTTCTCTGGGGTAGATACCTAGGAGTGGAATTGCTGGGTCATTTGGTAACTCCGTGTTAAAACAGTTGAGGAATGGCCAGACTGTTTTCCAAAATGATCCTACCATTTTACACTCCCAACAGCAGGGTACAAGACTTCCAGCTCCTCCACATCTTGAGGCCTTTCCTTAGCCACCATCTCCTCAGTGTCATTTCTTGTTGCTTCCCCCTCCCCCAGGAGTTTCTTTCCATCCACTTCTTTGGTTGTCTCCTTCGGTTGTCTCCTTCAGTCTCTTGGCTTAAAGGCTATCTACCTGCTGACCACACCCAACTTTCTACCCCAGCCACCACTCCCTCCTGAACTACAGACTTGTCCTGTTCGACCAGGACAGTCCAGGTTTATGCCTATTACTCTGACACGATTATCAATAGTGTTCTGGTATACTAGTTTTCTATTGCTGCTGTAACGAATTATTACAAACTCAGTGGATTAAGCAACACAAATTTATTATCTTACAGTTTTGGAGGTCAGAAGTCTGACACAGGTCTTACTGGGCTAAAATCAAGGTGTCTGGCAGGACTGCAACCCTTTCTGAAGGCTCTAGGGGAAAGTCTGTTTCCTGGCTCATTCAGGTCATTGGCTGAATTCAATTCCTTGTGGTTGTAGGACTGAAGTCCCCATTTCCTTGCTGACAGTCAGCTGAGAGTAATTCTCACCTTCTAGAGGCCACCCCCATTTCTTGGCTCCTGGCCACCTTTGTCTTAAAAGCCAGCCAAGTCCTTCTCATGCCCCATTTCTTCTGCCTCTTTTTGCAACCTCAAGTCTCTCTTCCACCTTCCTCTTCCACTTTATCTGGGTCCACCCAGATAAGCCATGATAATTTCTCCATCTCAATATCCTTAACCTTAATCACATCTGATAAAGTCTCTTTTGCCATGTAAGGTAAATATTCACAGGTTCTCAGGGATTAGGGTGTGGACACCCTTGATGGGGGGGGAGGCGCCATTATTCTGTCTACCACAACTGGTTTGGACAATTACATGAACAGCCTATGCTCCAGTCAACTGTCTACTTGACTTCTCTACTTGGATGTCTCATGGGCATTTCAAATTTAACATGTCCAAAAGAGAACTTTTAATTCCTTTCTCACCAAAACTCCAGCCCTCACCAGTCTTTCCCACCTTAGCAAATGGCAACATTATCTACCTTTTTAATCAAGTCAAAAGTGAAAAACCTAGGTGCCATCCTTGATTTCTTTCTTTTATTCCCTACATTCAATTGCTCAGCACATACTGCTGAGTCCAAACTCCAAAATATATCTTGAACCCATTCACTCCTCTCCATCCTTATTGCCACCATTCTAGTCCAAGCCATCATTTAAAAAAATTTTTTTTTAATTTTTTGTTTTTGGCTGCACTGCTCGTGGGATCTTAGTTCCCCGACCAGGGATTGAACCCGGGCCCACGGCAATGAAAGCACTGAGTCCTAACCACTGGACTGCCAGGGAATTCCCCATAAGCTATCATTTCTTACTTGGACTTTGTAATAGCCTCTTAACTGGTCTTCCCACTCATTCTTCCCATCTATTATCCACACAGCAGAGAGATATTTTAAAAATGAAAATCAGATTATACAGCTTCTCTGCATAAAAACCTTCAATGACTCCCCACTGCATTTAGAATAAAATCTAACTTTTTACTAAGGGGCAAGTGGCCACACATGATTTGGCCCTCTCTCCAACCTCATCTCACCCATTCTCACTCACCACACTCTGGCTACGCTCACTTCTTTGCTGTTTACCAAGACTTTCCCATTACCAGTACCACGTTTGCATCTTCTGTACTCCCTGCCAAGAATGTTCTTCTCCCTAGTTCTTTATGTAGTTGGTTCATTCTTATTTTTCAGATCTCATTTCAAATATCACCTCTCATAGTGGCTTTCCCTGGCTCCCTGATTTAAAATATTTCCTTTACTCCCCACGTAGTTCTCTGATAAAGCACCCTGTTTATTCCCCTCATAACATTACAATCTATACTTACCTAACTTGTTGATTTGTTTTTTATTGACTGCCACCTTCACTAGAACGTGGGCAAGGAACTTAGCTGCCTCGTGTGCCACTGTGCCTGGAGTGCAAGCGGTCATTGAACGAATGCACGAAGCCAGTCTTCTCAGCTTATTCCAGATACCTTTTGCTTCCTTCCACCTCTGAGACACCACGTACACCCTTCCTTCAACCTTCAACCTACTCTCCCTCCAACCTACTCTTCACCAACTATTATCCTCTCACGTCCCTCAAAACTTAGTTCAAGACTCATTCCCTCCCAAACTGCCTGCTCTCACCTGTGATTATCCCTTTAATTATTGATTCACTAAGTTTATATGGAGCCCCTCGGTGATCTTGTAAACAGTTGCTGCTGCATTATCATGCCCTTGCTTGTATTTGCTTTGTAATTATAGTCACTTCATATGCATAGGTATGTTTTGTTCCTTAAGGCTATAAGTTACTCTTGGGTCAATATTGCATCACACAGGCTTCCCTGGTGGCGCAGTGGTTAAGAATCCGCCTGCCAATGCAGGAGACACGGGTTCGAGCCCTGGTATGGGAAGACCCCACATGCCGCGGAGCAAATAAGCCCGTGTGCTACAACTACTGAGTCTGCGCTCTAGAGCCTGCGAGCCACAACTACTGAAGCCCGCGTGCCTAGAGCCCGTGCTCCGCAACAAGAGAAGCCACCGCAATGAGAAGCCCGCGCACTGCAACGAAGAGTAGCCCCTGCTCGTCGCAACTAGAAAAAGGCTGCGTGCAGCAACCAAGACCCAACGCAGCCAAAAATAAATAAATAATTTTATTTTTAAAAATATATTGCATCACACATCTTTACAATCCTCCTAAAGTACTTAGCCCAGTTTTGTGGTGCCCACTGCCAGCCATAAGGCGGAAAAGCAGAACACTTCCTTCATACCTCTGAGAAAATGCAAAGAGCTGGAAGTTCATTTCAGGAACAGAACTAGAGTTTTAAAATAATTTTTTGCAGCTTTCAGAATTTTTTAAGAAGTTGTTCACCTCAAGGAAAATCAAGAGTAACTAACATGAACGATTCATTCTGGGTTAAGAATTTGCTATCCTCTAAACTCTCACAGATTGGGTTACAGATGAGATTTTCATGTGTGTATTAACTGCTCTTCCCCATAAAACACAGTCTGCCCATTGGTTGGAAAAATGAGTTATTTTGATATATTTCAATAGGACAAGTTTCTAAGAGTTTAAAGATTTTGGCCAGTATATATAGATAGCCATAGTTTTACAACTCAGATTAGTAATAAATGACCAACATCATTTTTCTTTGGAAAATAAATTTAATAGGGAAAAATACTTTCAACATACTGCAAGTCTCTCTGTGTGTATAAATTAACAACTTAATATTAGATAGTTTTTTAATGTATAGATAGGCACTATTCAAAAGGTACAGTTACATAAACTTGACATAGAATCCCCAAGGTGGAATAAACCCGAAATTTGATTTTAAAAAATTTAGTAGAGATGATTAGACGGAAGTGTTTTTTGTTTAGTTACATTTTGTGTGTGTGTGTGTGTGTGTGTGTGTGTGTGTGTGTATGTGTATGTGTGTACATCCAATGTTCTATTTGATCCTTTCTAGGCAACTGGGACATGTTGTGAGAATAAGTTGACTAAATAATTTATTTTCAGGGTAGGCTTGTAAAGCAAGTTAAAAAAGCAGAGAATTCAGGCCACTTGAACTATACATGACTTCAACTGAAAGGTCTTCTGGGGCATGATGAAGCAGTCATGGTATAAACTACCTTCCAGAAACAAAAGATTCTAAGCCTAGGCTGCTTCAAATTAAATAAAGAAGGATGGTTCTACTATGACAGTGGTAACTTTTGTTTTTTTTTTTTGTTTTATTTTTTGTAATTTATTTCTTTTCTCAGTTCCCCATTTTTACTTTTTATTTTTATTTTTTCACACACACACACAGTGTATTTTATTTTTACAAGAGATAAACTGACACCAAGCATTGTAAATGGATGACCACAACAAAAGCAACAATGATTGCAATTACCAAACACGAAACACACTCATACTATGTCATAATATTGACATTCAGTCCAGGAATCCTCCACTGTAACAGCTCCTTTACTTTGCAGTGAAAATCGATGTGTATATTTTCTGCCTCTGAGTCCTTGTGGGATTTTTTTCATTCAAACAGAAAGTCACATAAATTATAATCGTCCTCATCAGTTCACTCAGTCCCATGTAATTAATTTTTTTATCTTGATCCTTTGTTAGCACTTTTATGAATTCATCAGTTTTCCATTAGAATTCTGAAAGTGCTTATTCATTCAGTTCAGCCGTATAGTCAGTTACCAGAAACCTGTACTTGTCAGTCTTTTCCATGAATTCCTTGAAGATGAAACCCTTTTATAGGAACATTTTTGCAAAAGCATCAGAGTATACCCAGAACTGTCTGTAAATGACAAAAGCCTTAAAAATGACCACGGTTAAAGATTTGATGAAAGTTCATAATAATGCAATTGACAAGGAAATTTAGTTATTTCTGAGATATACATTTTAAAGTAATAACTAGAATTATGACTTATAACATTATACCAGAACATATAAGATTTTTAGAAATTTCATGTAATGTCGGAAACATTTATATTAACATATTTCCATACAAATAACCCAAAGAAAGTTTAGTATTAGTTGTTTTTTTGGTTTGTTTTTTTATACTGCAGGTTCTTATTAGTCGTCAATTTTATACACATCAGTGTATACATGTCAATCCCAATTGCCCAATTCAGCACACCACCATCCCTACCCCACCGCGGTTTTCCCCCCTTGGTGTCCGTACGTTTGTTCTCTACATCTGTGTCTCAAATTTTGCCCTGCAAACTGGTTCCTCTGTACCAGTTTTCTAGGTTCCACATACATGCGTTGATATACGACATTTGTTTTTCTCTTTCTGACTTACTTCACTCTGTATGACAGTCTCTAGATCCATCCACGTCTCAACAAATGACTCAATTTCGTTCCTTTTTATGGCTGAGTAATATTCCATTGTATATATGTACCACATCTTCTTTATCCATTTGTCTGTTGATGGGCATTTAGGTTGCTTCCATGACATGGCTATTGTAAATAGTGCTGCAATGAACATTGGGGTGCATGTGTCTTTTTGAATTATGATTTTCTCTGGGTAAATGACCAGTAGTGGGATTGATGGATCATATGGTAGTTCTGTTTGTAGTTTTTTAAGGAACCTCCATACTGTTCCCCATAGTGCCTGTACCAATTTACATTCCCAACAACAGTGCAAGAGGGTTCCCTTTTCTCCACACCCTCTCCAGCATTTGTTGTTTGTAGATTTTCTGATGATGCCCATTCTAACTGGTGTGAGGTGATACCTCATTGTAGTTTTGATTTGCATTTCTCTAATAATTAGTGATGTTGAGCAGCTTTTCATGTGCTTCTTGGCCATCTGTATGTCTTCTTTGGAGAAATGTCTATTTCGGTCTTCTGTACATTTTTGGATTGGGTTGTTTGTTTCTTTAATATTGAGCTGCATGAGCTGTTCATATGTTTTGGAGATTAATCCTTTGTCCGTTGATTCGTTTGCAAATATTCGCTCCCATTCTGAGGGTTGTCTTTTCGTCTTGTTTATGGTTTTCTTTGCTGTGCAAAAGCTTTGAAGTTTCATTAGGTCCCGTTTGTTTATTTTTGTTTTTATTTCCATTACTCTAGGAGGTGGATCAAAAAAGATCTTGCTGTGATTTATGTCAAAGTGTGTTCTTCCTATGTTTTCCTCTGAGAGTTCTATAGTGTCCAGTCTTACATTTAGGTCTCGAATCCATTTTGAGTTTATTTTTGTGTATGGTGTTAGGGAATGTTCTAATTTCATACTTTTAAATGTAGCTGTCCAGTTTTCCCAGCACCACTTATTGAAGAGACTGTCTTTTCTTCATTGTATATCTTTGCCTCCTTTGTCATAGATTAGTTGACCATAGGTGTGTGGGTTTATCTCTGGGCTTTCTATCTTGCTCCATTGATCTATGTTTCTGTTTTTGTGCCAGTACCATATTGTCTTGGTTAACGTAGCTTTGTAGTATAGTCTGAAGTAAGGGAGTCTGATTCCTCCAGCTCCATTTTTTTCTCTCAAGACTGCTTTGGCTATTCAGGGTCTTTTGTGTCTCCACACAAATTTTAAGATGATTTGTTATAGTTCCGTAAAAAATGTCATTACGGAACAGAGTTCTGTAAAAAATTTGATAGGGATTGCATTGAATCTGTAGATTGCTTTGGGTGGTATAGTCATTTTCACAATATTGATTCTTCCAATCCAAGAACATGGTATATCTCTCCATCTGTTGGTATCATCTTTAATTTCTTTCATCAGTGTCTTATAGTTTTCTGCAAATGGGTCTTTTGTCTCCCTAGGTAGGTTTATTCCTAGGTATTTTATTCTTTTTGTTGCGATGGTAAATGGGAGTGTTTCCATAATTTCTCTTTCAGATTTTTCATCATTAGTGTATAGGAATGCAAGAGATCTCTGTGCATTAATTTTGTATCCTGATACTTTACCAAATTCATTGATTAGCTCTCGTAGTTTTCTGGTGGCATTTTTAGGATTCGCTATGTATAGTATCATGTCATCTGCAAACAGTGACAGTTTTACTTCTTCGTTTCCAATTTGTATTCCTTTTATTTCTTCTTCTTCTCTGATTGCCATGGCTAGGACTTCCAAAGCTATGTTGAATAATAGTGGTGAGAGTGGACATCTTTGTGTTTTTCCTGATCTTCGAGGAAATGCTTTCAGTTTTTCACCATTGAGAATGAAGTTTGCTGTGGGTTTGTCATATATGGCCTTTATTATGTTGAGGTAGGTTCCCTCTATGCCCACTTTCTGGAGAGTTTTTTATCATAAATGGGTGTTGAACTTTGTCAAAAGCTTTTTCTGCATCTATTGAGATATCATGTGGTTTTTATTCTTCAGTTTGTTAATATGGTGTGTCACATTGATTGATTTGCATATACTGAAGAATCCTTGTATCCCTGAGATAAATCCCACTTGATCGTGGTGTATGATCCTTTTAATGTGTTGTTGGATTCTATTTGCTAGTATTTTGTTGAGGATTTTTGCATCTATATTCATCAGTGATATTGGTCTGTAATTTTCTTTTTTTGTAGTATCTTTGTCTGGTTTTAGTATCAGGGTGATGGTGGCCTTATAGAATGAGTTTGGGAGTGTTCCTTCCTCTGCAATTTTTTGGAAGAGTTTGAGAAGGATGGGTGTTAGCTCTTCTCTAAATGTTTGAGAGAATTCACCTGTGAAGCCATCTGGTCCTGGACTTTTGTTTGTTGGAAGATTTTTTTTTTTTTTTTTTTTGTGGTATGCGGGCCTCTCACTGTTGTGGCCTCTCCTGTTGTAGAGCACACGTTCCAGACGTGCAGGCTCAGCAGCCATGGCTCACGGGCCTAGCCGCTCCGTGGCATGTGGGATCTTCCCAGACCGGGGCACGAACATCTGTCCCCTGCATCGGCAGGTGGACTCTCAACCACTGCACCACCAGGGAAGCCCGTGTTGGAAGATATTTAATCACAGTTTCAATTTCATTACTTGTGATTGGCCTGTTCATATTTTCTGTTTCTTCCTAGTACAGTCTTGGAAGGTTATACCTTTCTAAGAATTTGTCCATTTCTTCCAGGTTGTCCATTTTTTTGGCATAGAGTTGCTTGTAGTAGCCTCTTAGGATGCTTTGTATTTCTGCGGTGTCTGTTGTAACTTCTCCTTTTTCATTTCTAATTTTATTGATTTGAGTCCCTCTCCCTCTGTTTCTTGATGAGTCTGGCTAATGGTTTATCAATTTTGTTTATCTTCTCAAAGAACCAGCTTTTAGTTTTATTGATCTTTGCTATTGTTTTCTTTGTTTCTATTTCATTTATTTCTGCTCTGATTTTTATGACTTCTTTCCTTCTGCTAACTTTGGGTTTTGTTTGTTCTTCTTTCTCTAGTTCCTTTAGGTGTAAGGTTAGATTGTTTACTTGAGATTTTTCTTGTTTCTTGACGTAGGCTTGTATAGCTATAAACCTCCCTCTTAGAACTGCTTTTGCTGCATTCCATAGGTTTTGGATCGTCGTGTTTTCATTGTCATTTGTCTCTAGGTAGTTTTTGATTTCCTCTTTGATTTCTTCATTGATCTCTTGGTTATTTAGTAACGTATTGTTTAGCCTCCATGTGTTTGTTTTTTACGTTTTTTTCCCTGTAATTGATTTCTAATCTCATAGCGTTGTGGTCAGAAAAGATGCTTGATATGATTTCAATTTTATGAAATTTACTGAGGCTTGATTTGTGACCCAAGATGTGATCTATCCTGGAGAACGTTCCATGTGCACTTGAGAAGTGTAATCTGCTGTTTTTGGATGGAATGTCCTATAAATATCAATTAAATCTATCTGGTCTATTTTGTCATTTAAAGCTTGTGTTTCCTTATTAATTTTCTGTTTGGATGATCTGTCCATTGGTGTAAGTGAGGTGTTAAAGTCCCCCACTATTATTGTGTTACTGTTGATTTCCTCTTTTATAGCTGTTAGCAGTTGCCTTATATATTGAGGTGCTCCTATGTTGGGTGCATATATATATTTATAATTGTTATATCTTCTTCTTGGATTGACCCCTTGATCATTATGTAGTGTCCTTCCTTGTCTATTGTAACATTCTTTATTTTAAAGTCTATTTTATCTGATATGAGTATAGCTACTCCAGCTTTCTTTTGATTTCCATTTGCATGGAATATCTTTTTCCATCCCTTCACTCTCAGTCTGTATGTGTCCCTAGGTCTGAAGTGGGTTGGGTCTCTTGTAGACAGTATATAGATGGGTCTTGTTTTTATATCCATTCAGCAAGCCTGTGTCTTTTGGTTGGAGCATTTAATCCATTCATGTTTAAGGTAATTATCGATATGTATATTCCTATGACCATTTTCTTAATTGTTTTGGGTTTGTTTCTGTAGGTCCTTTTCTTCTCTTGTTTTTCCCACTTATAGAAATTCCTTTAGCATTTGTTATAGAGCTGGTTTGGTGGTGCTGAATTTTCTTAGCGTTTGCTTCTCTGTAAAGCTTTTGATTTCTCCATCAAATCTGAATGAGATCCTTGCCAGGTAGAGTAATCTTGGTTGTAGGTTATTCCCTTTCATCACTTTAAGTATATCATGCCACTCCCTTCTGGATTGTAGAGTTTCTGCTGAGAAATCAGCTGTTAACCTTATGGGAGTTCCCTTGTATATTATTTGTCATTTTTCCCTTGCTGCTTTCAATAACTTTTCTTTGTCTTTAATTTTTGCCAATTTGATTACTATGTGTCTCAGCATGTTTCTCCTTGGGTTTATCCTGTATGGGACTCTCTGCACTTCCTGCACTTGGGTGGCTATTTCCTTTCCCATGTTAGGGAAGTTTTCGACTATAATCTCTTCAAATATTATCTCTGGTCCTTTCTCTCTCTCTTCTCCTTCTGGGACCCCTATAACGCGAATGTTGTTGTGTTTAATTTTGTCCCAGAGGTCTCTTAGGCTGTCTTCATTTCTTTTCATTCTTTTTTCTTTATTCTGTTCCGCAGCAGTGAATTCCATCATTCTGTCTTCCAGGTCACTTATCCGTTCTTCTGCCTCAGTTATTCTGCTATTGATTCCTTCTAGTGTATTTTTCATTTCAGTTATTGTATTGTTCATCTCTGTTTGTTTGTTCTTTAATTCTTCTAGGTCTTTGTTAAACATTTCTTGCATCTTCTCGATCTTTGCCTCCATTCTTTTTCTGAGGTCCTGGATCATCTTCACTATCATTATTCTGAATTCTTTTTCTGGAAGGTTGCCTATCTTCACTTCATTTCGTTGTTTTTCTGGGGTTTTATCTTGTTCCTTCATCTGGTATATAGCCCTATGCCTTTTCATCTTGTCTGTCTTTCTGTGAATGTGGTTTTTGTTCCACAGGCTGCAGGATTGTAGTTCTTCTTGCTTCTGCTGTCTGCCCTCTGGTGGATGAGGATATCTAAGTGGCCTGATCGGAGGGACTGGTGGTGGGTAGAGCTGACTGTTGCTCTGGTGGGCAGAGCTCAGTAAAACTTTAATCCACTTGACTGTTGATGGGTGGGGCTGGGTTCCCTCCCTGTTGGTTGTTTGGCCTGAGGCAAGCCAACACTGGAGCCTATCTGGGCTCTGATGGGGCTAATGACAGACTCTGGGATGGCTCACACCAAGGAGTATTTCCCAGAACTTCTGCTGCCAGTGTCCTTGTCCCCATCGTGAAACAGAGCCATGCCCCAGCCCTGCAGGAGACCCTCCAACACTAGCAGGTAGGTCTGGTTCAGTCTCCCCTGGGGTCACTGCTCCTTCCCCTGGGTCCCGATTCACACACTATTTTGTGTGTACTCTCCAAGAGTGGAGTCTCTGTTTCCCCCAGTCCTGTCGAAGTCCTGTAATCAATTCCCACTAGGCTTCAAAGTCTGATTCTCTAGGAATTCCTCCTCCCGTTGCCGGACCCTCAGGTTGGGAAGCCTGATGTGGGGCTCAGAACCTCCACTCCAGTGGGTGGACTTCTGTGGTATAATTGTTCTCCAGTCTGTGAGGCACCCACCCAGCAGTTATGGGGTTTGATTTTACTGTGATTGTGCCCCTCCTACTGTCTCATTGTGGCTTCTCTTTTGTCCTTGGATGTGGGGTATCTTTTTTGGTGAGTTCCAGGGTCTTTCTGTCGATGATCGTCCAGCAGCTTGTTGTGATTCTGGTGTTCTCGCAAGAGGGAGTGAGAACACGTCCTTCTACTCTGCCATCTTGTTTTCCTCCTCGACAGTGGTAACTTTTAAATGTTAAATGTTTTCATTTAGTTTCTGAGTAGGCATAATTTACACCATGGTGTGTGCACTCAGAAGTCAGCAAAGATTATGAGTTCCAGGACTGTATCAGGAAGCCTGGAGTGAATCTGGGTGAAACTAGGCTGCTGTGGGTTGGTGTAAGCTGTGAGCCTGTGGCGGAGCTCCCGGCGTGGTATCTGCCCAGCCGCTTCAACTACATGTTGCTCTGAGGAGTCATGGCAATGCCCTTTTTTGGTGTTGTGTAAATTGCCTACTTACATTCAGAGTGTGAATTGCACATTTCACTACTGCTAGGTTCTGTTGTAAAACCTGGTGGGATGCCATCCTGCGACGGTCATGTTGGGAAACCCTCGGTGGCGTAGATGTTTACAGGGCCATCAGTTTGGAGCTCAGGTATGGCCGAATCTTCTCATTTCCAAGAGCAGCAGACAGGAGCACCCTCTTGTCACTCCACGTGTGCACAATTCTGAGGCTACATTTCTCTCTGATTGCAACACACCTTCAGTCAGTGCACTTCTAGCTCCATTCTGTTTTAAAGAGTTGGTTTTCTAGACTTTAGTTGTCCAGTTTTGAAAAACTTCTTCAATTCCCGTAATTCCTGGGGCTTCAAACTCTGATCCACCCCTGGGGTCAATTTATAGCTCAGAGGAGACACGATGTAACCGTTTTGGTAAAGACAGATTCTCTTGCAGAACTCAAAGGTGCCAAACATAACTCCAAAATATGGAACTATCTGTTTAAAAAGAAAATGAAAATCATGTTAAAATCTTAAAAGAAAACATCAATGCGTCTGCAATCGACTTGGATCAGGGTAAACTAAGATAAAGGCTGTAGACAATACAACATGGTCATTCTTTTCTGGAATCAGGGAAGATGGCAAAATGCAAGCTGGCCCAGTGAGGGTTGGGGAGGGGAATGGCAGAACCATTGAAGGGCACGCCCTGGGGAAGCCTGGGTCTGGGTTGATATGCATGTAGGCAGTCTGACACTGCCTGTCAACATATGCTTGTCCTTTTTTTTGGCTGTGCCTCGTGGCTTGCAGGATCTTAGTTCCCCAACCAAGGATCAAACTTGGGCCCAGCAGTGAAAGCACTGAGTCCTAACCACTGGACAGCTAGGGAATTCCCAACATGTGCTTGTCTTGATTGGAATCAGGAATCACTTTGCATCAAGGTTAGTCCAAGGTTAGTCCACAGTTCTTAACTTTTTTTTTTTTTTTGGTTATGGAGTTCTTTGGGAAAATAATGCAAGTTATGGATCCTCTCTGCAGAGGGATGCACAGATGCCCATATAAACACATTTTTGCATACAATTTTAGGATAGGGGGTTAAGTTCCCTTTGGAGTCCATGAACCTACATGTTGGGAACCTTTACACTAAATGCTCAGCTCCTCTGGGATGGTGTGTCAGATGCCCCAACACTGCACAGGGTCCCCACTCTCCAGGGCTGACAACCAGCCTGCATTGTGCTAGAGGAGTTGTTTCCAGGCAAACTGTAGGGGGAGCATCAAAGGCACAGAACAGGGTAGAAGTGAAAGAGGCAGACAAGCAGTAGACTGACCACTCCTCTCACCTTCAGTAAGTTGGCTGCCAATCCATTCCAGAGCCCCAGGACCCCTTGGGCTTTCACTATCTGCCGGAAGCAGTCCACTGCTCCTGAGAAATGGACATCTACTCCTCCACAGTGGGGAAGGTAGGAGCTCTGAGCCTGGCAGGAAACAGAAGATGGGATGAGGTGATTTAGCCACTGGGAAATAATGGTTCTAGTCAAGTAGTCAAGGTCTCAAGTCTGGGCTCTGGATGCAATGTCCTAGCCAAGATGATGATAAAGAATGGCTGCCACGAGGCTCTACCTGTTGCGTGGGCTTAGAATGAATATTAACATGCAGTAAAGCCATGACACCCCATTCACATATTTGTGGCTATTTTTTCTTGGAAGGAAGCAGCCATTTGGGATGGACTCAACTTCACACTTAACATTGCCTCCCAAACTATGCCCGTTGGAGGCAGTAGACACCTCTCAGGCCCTTCATCTTTTCTTAAGTGACTTCTGTTTCCTTGTCTTAACCGATTCCTCCTCTGTGAAGTTCTCAAGTGGGCACTGCTCATCTCCCCACATCACAGATGTCCCAGGCTGGGGAGCAGAGGGCAGGGCATTCTTCCAGCTCCCTCTTTCTGTTCCCAGACCCTGACTCTGCTGCTCTCATGCCAAAAGCTCTCAGCTGGGGCTCGTGCCACTGAACCACAATCCTGGTCCCTGCCCTCAGCTACTGGCCTCCTGGCCACTCTTTCACATTCACTGAGGCCTGTGACACCTGGTAGCTCACCATCTTCCAGACTCACCACCATCGTAGGGAACTTCGGCATCTGTAGTCACAAGCCTTCCCATACCTAGTTTCTGGACCTTCAGTGATCCTCAGCTTTACACCCCTTTGGCCACCCCATGGATTTCATCATCACCCCCAGTACCATCCTGACTGACCACCAAAATGCCCCATCTTTGAAAGTAACTTTTTTGTCCTTTAGAAAAACAATTTTACGATCAGATGAAATAACTTTTCACTATACCATCTATATGCAAATGGACTCTATTTGTTCACTGTGAGGGGGACAGCCCCTCATAGCTGGCTTTCAGAAATGGTGACAAGTTTACCTCAAGCTACGCACCTACTTTGGTTAGTTTCTGAAATGTCTAGCTGAGGCTAGTATAGCATTTTATTGCAATGGAATCAAGCCCTTCCATGTGGGAGAGGCAGTAGAGTATAAGAGTTGGAAAAGCATAAACTCTGGAGTCGGACAGGCTGGGTTCTAGCCCATGGCTGCCCCACTTACTTACTGGCCATGTGACCCTGGGCAACTCACCTAACCTTTTTGAGACTCAGTTTCGTTATTTGGAAAATAAGAATACTATCTGCTGTGAGAATGAATGAGATGTGCCTGCAAAGCACTCAGCGGTGTCAGGCACATGGAAAGGATCAATAAATATGAGCTAGTGCTGCTATTACTATTATGTAGAAATTATTCTAAATATCAATCAAATCCCTTACCTGACCTATTAGTCCTCTGTCTCCACTTCTGAACTGCTCGGACCAGTGTCCTCATCCATCCAGCTGCCCCGCTCCCTGATGCCTCTTTTTTTTTTTTTTGAGGTATGTGGGCCTCTCACTGCTGTGGCCTCTCCCGTTGCGGAGCACAGGCTCCGGACACGTAGGCTCAACGGCCATGGCTCATGGGCCCAGCTGCTCCACGGCATGTGGGATCCTCCCGGCATGTGGGATCCTCCCGGCATGTGGGATCCTCCCGGCATGTGGGATCCTCCCGGACCGGGGCACGAACCCGCGTCCCCTGCATCGGCAGGCGGACTCTCAACCACTGCGCCACCAGGGAAGCCCCTCCCTGATGCCTCTTAACCACCATCGTTCAGATCACTAACCCCTCTAGTCACACGCCCTCTCCCTTGTCTCCCAGGCCACCACTTCCCTGCTGGCTTCACGGTCCTCTTTTTTTGTCCTCCCAGCTCTTCTTTTTTTGTTCCTAGTCTCAAAATCCTTTGCCTTTCAGCTGATCTCCATGCCCCCCTCCCCACCAACCCCTTCTCTGCTCCAAGCCGCTGAACATGAATCCACAAAGGGGCAGGTCGGTGCCACCAAAGCTTTGAGGTCTCTAACCTCTGCTGGATCCTCATACTGCAGAGCGAGCCCTGGAAGCATCCTTTCCCATTCCTCACAGTGGCTCTTCCCAACCTTACCACATCCCTCAACGCCCCGCACGCCACACCGTGTCCTCCGCCCTAGACAGGCGACCCTGCCTCCCAGTTCATAGGGAAAATAGATCATCTTTTCTTCCCACTGGTGCCCTGGATCTCACACCTTTGAACTCCTCTTGGGCACCTTTCCCAAGAGACCTGATTTTCCCCCCTAGCAGAGGAATAAACTCAAGTCCCTCCCAAATTAAAAATGACCCCTTCCTCCAATCTTTGTCCTATAGACACTGCCCAATCTCATTCCCAGAGTAACATACAGTAAAGTTACCTTGTTTCGGTGTAGAGTTAGTTATATGAGTTTTAACACATGTATAGATCTGTGTGCCCACCCTCACAATCAGGATACAGAACTGCTCCATCAGCCCCCAGAATGCTCCTGTGTTGCCCCTTTATGATCAAGGTCACCCCCAGCCCCGGGCAGCCGCTGATCTGTTCTGTCCCTATAGTTTTGCCCTCTGAGAATGTCACATAAATGGAAACATACAGCATGTAACTTTTTTGAGACGGGCTTCTTTCACTCAGCGCGATGCCTTTGAGAGTCACCATGCTGTGTTCATCACTAGTTTCTTCTTTATTGTTGAGTCGTATTGCATCGTGTGGATGTTTGGTTATCCATTCACCTGCTGAGGCACAGCCCTTCCCACCTCGCCACTCACTGCTCTACCCACTCACTGTGGCGTCTGTCTCCATGACTTCACTGAACTGATTCTGACCAGACCTATATCTTTTCCCTGCCTTTTAATAGTTGGTGTAATTATTTGCTTTCTTTACTGGTCTGCTCCTACCCCCAACTAGAAGTTCAGCTCTGTAGGAAAAGGGATTTCTGTCCTCCATCAGGACGAAGGGTGAACTTTGGGGTTTGGCCTTCCCTTTGAGGTACAGTAACAACCAAGCACAGACCAGAGTATGAGAAACAGGATATGAAATGAACAAGCTGAGTCTCCAGCCTGGAGTTACAGGAACCAAAATGGTCAGGGGACTTTGGCGAATGTCTTATTTTAAAGCATTTAACGCAGCACTGTTCCGACTCGGCCTCCTTCCCTTCTTGCCCCATTGAGAAAGAACTGCTGTCAAACAGATATTAAGCCTCCTTTCCCTTAGAAAGAATCAGCCTAATCACAAGATTTGAAGTTCCTCCTGCTACGGTAAGACTGAAATATTGAAAAACGGAGATTGTGTTCATGTAGGAAATTAACTGTCTTATTCTGCTATGAGATAATATTATTGATTTATTTTCTGCCGGTTTCCAGTAAAACTGCAAAAAGCCCCCAGTCATGAGTCAAGGTAATAATTTTGCAACCTGAGACCCCCTACCACAACTAAAACAGAAGACACTAACCAAGTGTCTAACTCCTGTATAACTCATATACGTGAGTTATATGACAGGTCAGTTATAATCAATTTGTGATGAATCGGGGGCCATCTGTAGTCAATCTTAGGACCCTAACAATCTTCCAAATGTCTTTCCTTCACTCCACCTTCACCACCAAGCCACCATCAGTGCTCACACGGACCACCGCAGCAGCTTCCTTAGTAGTCTCCTTGGGACATAAAAAGTTTGAAACTCCTTGCCCTCCCTCCCTATAGAGCAGCTAGAGTGATTTAAAAAAAATCAACGCATTTTACTCACCTGCTTAAAATATTTTAATGGCTTTATTAAAGCCACTTAGGATAAAATATAAATTTCTTACTGTTGTCTGTAAGCTGCAGTGGTAATACAGTGGTAAATATTTAACAGCTGGTTCTGTGGGCGGGGGAAGCCCTGAGTTGTAGCATTTGCTGACCTCAACGGTGTAAATACTCCCACCCTGGCAGATTGCAGGCTACCAACTGTGAGGTCAACCAGCTCCCAAATTTGCTGCAATTTAATAATCAGCTCTCCTGAGCCAGTAGGAGATGGCTGTAGCACATGACTCAAAGGCTCAGGCCCTGAGTGACCTGCCCCCGTACATATTTTCAGTTTCATTTTGTGTCACTCTCTCTGCTCACATACTACACTTCAACTGCACTGGCCTTCTTTCTGTTCTCCTCTGCCCACCTCTCTCCTCTGAGCCACAGGATCGTGTAACCAACTATCTACTTGACATCTCCACTCGAAAGTCTAACAAACACCTCAAACTTTATATGTCCTGCTCAGAACTCCACCCCAACGCTGACTGTCTCTAGTTGTCCTCATGTCAGGACATGGCACCGCCATTGACCTATTTGATCAGGCCCCAAACTGGAGTCACCCTTAAGTTCTCTTCATCTCTCACCTTCTGCTATCTCATCTCTCACCAGCTAGTTCCAGTGCTCCAAATGTATCCCAAATCTGTCCACTTTTCTTTCTTCCCACTATCATCGCCCTCGTCCAAGCGACATCATCTTTCACCTTCACCACAACCGCTGCTAGCTCGTCTACCTGCCCTTATTCCCCACAGAGCGGCCAGGGTGATCTGATCTGGTTACTCCTTGACTTCAACTCTTCAGGGTGCCCCTGTTGCCCTCAGAATGAAGTCCAGACTCTTTCATCTGGCTTACCAGGCCCTCCATGACCTGGTCTCTGCCTGCTTCTCTGTCTGATCTCCTGTTCCTTCCTGCGTTACATTCTGTGCTTCAGACACTTTTCAGCTCCACTGCCAGTACCTCTCATCTCTCTTGAGTGACGACCACACTTTGCTTACCCATCCCTTCGTTTCCAGTCTCTGCCCTCTCCGATCCATCCTGCACACAGCAGCCAGGTACCACTCAAAACTCATCAGATGCTGTCATTGCTTTGCTTTGAAACCTTCACCAACCCCCAATTTTCCAAAGAAAGACTTCCAGAAGGAGTGTTTTCCAAAGAAAACAGAATTCGAAACTCTCTACAGTTTGGCCCCCACCTGTCTTCCCAGTATCATTTCCCACTATCACCCCGTGATGGTTAGTTTCATGTGTCAACTTGGCTAGGCCGCCGTCAGTACCCAGCTATTTGGTTAAATACCAGTCTGGATGTTACTGTAAAGGTATTTTGTAGATGAGATTAACATTTAAATCACTAGGCTTTGTTGATTTGATAAATTAGGAGCTTGGGATTAACATATACATACTACTGTATATAAAATAGATAACCAACAAGGAGCTATACTCAATATTTTGTAATAACCTATAAGGAAAAAGAATCTGAAAAAGAAGATATATAAAACAGAATCACTTTGTTGTACACCTGAAACTAACACAACATTGCAAATCAGCTATATTTCAATTAAAAAAAAAAAGAATCACTAGACTTTGAGTAAAGCAAATTACCCTTCATAATGTGGGTGGGCCTCATCCAGTTAGTTGAAGGCCTTAAGAGGCAAAAAGACTGAGGTGCCCGGAGAAAGAGGGAATTCTGCCTGCAGTCTGCCTTTGGACTTGAACTGCAACATCTCCAGTCTGCTGGCCTACCATGCGGATTTCAGACGTGAGCCAAGTAACTAAAATCCATCTCTCTCTCTCTCTCTCTTTCTCTCTCTCTCTCTCTCGCTCTCTCTCTCTCTCTCTCTCTCTCTTTCTCTCTCTCCATATATACATCCTATGGGTTCTGTTTCTCTGGAGAACCTTGACTAATACCTACCCCCACCCCAGGAACCCTACATCCAGTCACACCCATTACCTCCTGAACATTACGTATACTTTTTCTGATGGGCAAAATTCTCCTCACCCAGGTCCACGTCAGATGCCACCTTATCTTGAAACTTCTTGATGCTGTGATTGGAACTGCTTGTTTCCTTGCTCCCTCTTCCTTTGTCTCCTTCCCTCCTTTTCTTGAAATTTACCTCTCTCTGTGTTTTTTTTGTTTTTTTGTTTGTTTTTTGGCTGCGCCATGTGGCATGCAGGATCTCAGTTCCCCGTCCAGGGATCAAACCCATGCCCCCTGCAGTGGAAGTGCAGAGTCCTAACCACTGGACCGCCAGGGAAGTCCCTGTTTTTTTTTTTAAAACACTTTTTATTGTGGAAAATATCAAACATATACAAAAGTGGAGAGGCTAGTAAAATGAATGGAAAGTTCCACCACCCAGCTTCAACAATTAGCAGTGTATTGACAATCTTTTTTCATCTCTATCCCTTGCAAGACATAATTTTAATTTATCTGTTTAATTTAAATTTAGTTATGTTCCTCGAAAATACAATGGCTTCTTCTCTAAAATATAAAATAAAGTATATTACATATATAGAAATATATAATACCATTACCACACCTATATTTCCTTAATATCATCATGTATCTAATCAGTGTTCACATTTCCTTGATTGCCTTATAATTAGTTTATAGCTTCTTTGTTTGAATCGAGGTTCTTTTCCTGTTTTGTGCTCCCTTAGTTATTGGTTAGACCTCTGCTGTGGTCCAGGCTACCTGGTATGAGTTATCTGGGTGCAATTTCTGGGCTGGCAGCCAGCAAGCTCATGGGAGCAGGCACTAGGCCTTCCTCACTGTCCTAGCTCTTTGGGGTCTAATACCCTTCATTGCACATACTGGGCACTCATTAAATGTCAAACAAAATCCCCCTTAATATCAGTGTCACTAGTAGTTTTTCCCAAATACAACTGTTTACCCGTGACCAGGCTCAAGTAAGCCACGTGGATGGCCATGAAGTAAAATAATGGCCAATATTTACAGAGTGTTAGGTGCCAGGCGTTACACTGAGCATTTGACATGTACCAGCTCGTTTAATCCTCACAGAAGCCCCATGCAATAGGGAGTATTATCTTATTAGCCCAAGTTTATAGATGGCAAAATGGAGCCCGAGAAAGGATAAATCTCCCAAATCACAGACTGTATGAAAAAAAGCATCAACCTGAATTTGGGTCTGTTCGACTCAGATTCAAGCTCTACCCCACTAAGCTACACTGTTTCCTGATGCCCAGGACTGAGATGACTACCTCAGCCCTCGACAGACTCGTTTCCACACATCGTCCTTGGATGTGAGTGCCACAGCAAGCACACCAAATGAATTCTTTATGCTAAGACTGGAGCTCATGGTGTGGTATGAATAAATGCCTCTACAAGTGTCATACTAAACAGATACCCAGATCACAAAGGCAAACCATATTGCTGGTTGCCCCTTGGACTAAATGTTTGTGCACCCCCAAAGTTCATATGTTGAAGCCCTAACCCCCACTGTGATGGTATTTGGAGGTGAGGGCCTCTGGGAGGTGATTAGGTCATGAAGGTGGAGCTGTCATGAGTGGGATTTGTGCCCTTATAAGGAGACACACAAGAGAGATAATGTCTCTCACTCCACCATGGGGGAAACACAGCAAAAAAAGTGGCCATTTGCAAACTGGAAGTGGGTTCTCACCAGACACCAGATCTGCTGGCACCTTGATCCTGGACTTCCCAGCCTCCAGAACTGTGAGAAATAAGTGCTTGTTGTTTAAGCCAGCAAGTCTATGGATTTCTGTTACAGCAGCTCCAACTAAAATACCCCCAAAGAAAGAAGGAATGGTAAGGCTACAAGGCAGTGCTTTTCAACCTTTAGCTGCATGTTAGACGAAACAGGGAAGCTTTTCAAAACCATCAGTGATTGGGATCCACCCACAGAGATTGAGATTTAACTGACCTAGGGTGAGGTCTGGACGTCAGCATTTTTGGCAAGCTCCTCACATGAGTCTGATATGCGGACAGGTTGAGGATCACTGGTGTAGGCCCTCCATAGCACAAGGCAGCTCAGGCTGAGACCTGAGCCCATCAATCTGCTGCAGACAGTGAGAACGCCTGGGGAAAGCACACGGGTCCTGAGGCCAGACTGCTTAGATGGAGACCTCACTTTGCCACTTACTAGCTCTGGGACTTTGAGCAAATGCCTCGACCTTCCTGAACCTCAATTTCCTCATCTGTAAAATGGGACAATAATAATAACACCTACCTTATAGGACTGTTGTCAAGATTAAATGAAACATATGTAAGGTGCTTAGAACAGCATTTGACATATAGTAACCACCATTATCATTATTATTTAGTATTTAAACTTGGAGAAGAGGGAATTCCCTGGTGGTCCAGTGGTTAGGACTCTGCGCTTTCCCTGCCGAGAGTGCAGGTTTGATCCCTGGTCAGGGAACTAAGATCCCATAAGCTGCTCAGCATGGCCAAAAAAAAAAAAAAAAAAAAATCCCCAACCCCCCAAAAAAATTAAAAACCAAAACTTGGAGAAAAGTATACTGAAGACTAAACCAACCCAGTAGACTAGAACGCTAGACCGCCATTTGCCCGAACCGTATCTTCCTAGCAAAGACACACAAAACACGTCAGGTTACTAGCTACAAGGCTCTGAAGTTAAATCCTCCCTCCACACAAACCCAGGCAACTATCCCATGGCGTCTAGTTCAGATCCGCAGCTGCCAGTATGGGCATGCAGCATTCTGCAGCAGACATCATCTGAGAAAGCCGGGTCCTAGTCCTGGCTCTGCCACTATCTGCATAACCTTGACCAAGTCCTTTAGTTCATTGAACCTTAGTTTCCTCACACGTCAGTTAAGGAGACTGGAACTAAATGAACTTGAAGGCCCTTTCTTGCTCCTCTAATCCATGCTGTTGGTCCCACTCAAGGCTCCTTCCTGCCCCCAGGACTTCAAATCTGCCGTTCCCTCTGCCTAGCTAAGTCTCTCTTACTAACCAGACTAAACAGCACTTCTTCAGAGAAGTCTTCCCAGATCTCCAGCCTAAGTCAGGAGCCTAGTAAACACTTTTGGTCACCCTGTACTTCTCTTTCCTGGCACGTGACACAGTTTGTAATGATTTAGTGTATAATTATTTCTTTCATGTCTCCCCCACCTCACAGACTATAAATACCATGAGGGCAGTGACCGTGTCTATCTATCTTGTATGTGGTTTTAGCCCCCAAATCCACCAATATGCCAGGCATCCAGTATGTGCTTAATACATACTGAAGAAAAGGAGGAACGAACTTGCAGTTGATGGAAATGAAAGGTAAATGCTTCAAAGCAATGTGCTTGATTGTTTCTGTGATAAACTCCATAGAGTCCTTCCAACAGAGGCAACATTTTAGGTTGTTCATTCTTTCCATGAGTTCTGAAATAATTAAACAATATTTATGAAGATGTAAAACTCATATACCCTTGACCAAAGCAATCCTGTTTCTAGGAATCTATCCTACAGATATATTTGCCCCTGTGGGAAATGATGTAGCTTCATCCTTGGTAACAAATGCACCCCTCTGGTGGGGGCTGTGGGTAATGGGGGAGGCCGCGCACGTGTGGGGAAGGGGTAGGTGGGAAATCTCTGCACCTTCCTCTCAATTTTGCTTTGAACCTAAAACTGCTCCAAAAAACCCCCAAAGTCTTAATTTTTTTTTAAAAAAAGCATTTAAAAGGAGAGACCAAAGAAAGACAACAAAAACAAACAAAAAAAAAGAGAGTCTGCTAGTTGGAGCAAACAGGAGCTCAGAACCTTTCACTTGTTATTTGGAAACAACTTTTATCTTCTGTAGCCATATGGGACGCAACCTGAAGACCAAGTGGTCCACTTCCCAAGCCATCTGAGGACACACATGCGTGGAAGGCAGTTGTGGTAGGAGGCTTTTGTCCTTTGGCAAATCCCCAATAGTCAAACAAGCCAAAAAAAAAAAAAAAGCCAATGCTATTGAAGTAAAAGGACCTTTATGTCCTGTGAGCCACATGGCCCAAGTTTCTCTTGGCAGAGCTAGGTCCCCAAGAGTTATCCTCATACAGCCGAGAAGCACCCTGGCTCTGTGGTGGGGACGTCCACAGAAACGGGTGCAGGCAGCTGCCCCCGGCTTGGCAAGCCTACAAGTCACCCCCCATCCTGGCCGAGGTGCCCGAGGACCTGCTCGCAAAGCCCGCAATGACATGGGGGAAGCGAGTAAATGGACAGCAGGTTAGTATTTTGCTTGGGAAGAGAAGAGAAACAGTTCCCATGTGCCGATCGGGGGCGGGGGTGGGGAAATCCAAAGTGCAGCTGGGGCAGAAAGCAATTGAGATGCATGCAAGCGAGGGCAGCAGAGGGAGGCCGTGGGAGCACATGCTGAGCAGCGGCGGCCGAAGAGCCAACTTTCAGTGTCACCTTTTTAAATTTAATTTTTAAGTTTTTTAATTTTTATTTTTTGGCTGCACCCCACGGCTTGGCGGATCTTAGTTCCCCGATCAGGGATTGAACCCAGGCCCTCGGCAGTGAAAGCGTGGAGTCCTAACCACTGTACCGCCAGGGAATTCCCTAGTGTCACCTTGATTGGGAGTGAGACTGGGTAGGAAGGGTGCAGGAGATTTGGCAGATGCCAGTTTTCTGCAGGCTGGGAATACAGACATAGGCAGTACCTGCACAGGGTGGCCTCTAGGTAAACGCCTGTTAAATCAACCCAACGAATGAATGATCCACTCCCCTACCATCCCTGATCACCATTATCTATAGAGACAGAAGATCTTTTGAGGTCTCACAATGCTAGCTCATTTGCGTGTTTATAGCGATCATACGGAACACACAAACACACCTGGCCCGGCTTTTATGGTTCTAATCAGGCCTTCAACGCCATGCATAGATTCTGAAGAGATGCTTCAAGAACAATAAAAATAGTACCTCGGTTTTACTGAGTATTTATATTGAGTGTTTATCTTATGCCTGGCACTGCATCTGCATTAACCCAATTCAGTCTTCTCCATGGGGATATGAGCCAGGCATTAGGCTTCTCCCCGTGTTTTACAGATGAGGAAGATGCGGTTCAGAGAGGCGATGTGGCTTACCCAAGTTCACAGAAAGAGTAAGGGACAGGGATGGCATCCAAAGCCCACACTCTGGACCAATGAGCTAATCTGCCCACGAAAGCTTTAAGATGAACACAGCTGTCAAAAACAAATGAACAGCTCTGTGGGGGAAAGGAGGTAAAAACTGGTGCTGCGTTTCTAAAGCTGGCTTGAGGCCAGCGGAGGGATGGGGAAACCCCAGTGTTCATCTCCTCCTGACAGCAGGAGCCGCAGATGACTGCTCATAGCTGCAGGCCTTTCTTGGCTGACAGAAGGCCTTTTCTGGGACCTTTCTTTCTCTTTCCCCTACCTCTCTCTTCACCCGCACTCTGGAGGCAGGGGGAAGGGGGACGCCTGTCTTAGCTGCTGTTATTGTTTAGCTGGAGCTCGAAGAAGTCTGCTTAGCGGAGGGTGGCCATTTTGATACCCAGACTTTATCTCTTGGAAGGAGTAAGCCAGCTCAGGTCAAGAGAAAGGGCAGAGTGATTTCACAATGAGTGGAATTAGGAAGGCTCCTCCCTGCTCCCTCCTTGCCTGCCCTCTAGGGGAGAGTCTCCTTTCCATGATCAACAACTGTCATCCCTAAAGTATTTAGGGCACCCTACACCTTTGGAAAAAACAAAGGGGAGGGGGGCTTTTCCTTTCCTTACACCTTAACGATGATGCTCAAACGAAGCCACCTGGCCTGAGGGATGTCCAGACATCTACCTGGATCTGAAAAGCATACTTTTTTCTCAGAATTGCCAAGGCAATGCTACTGACTTAGGCAGAAGAAGTCAGTCCCCAGAGGGGCCAGCCCCCAGAGCAACATGATGGCAAAGAGTTAAAAATGCAACGAACTAAAAAGGTAAGGTTCCCATCCTCTCTAAGCTCTCTAAGCCCCGAGAGCTTAGAACCCAGCAGTGTTTGTACTTCAGGATCATCGTGCAAGTTGGCTGTGCTGGGGAAATAGAACTCTATTCCTACTGACAACAGACACGACGTCAACCAAGAAATGTTGAGCTAGGCGGAACATCTGCAACTCGCTTAGCGCTTCCTAGCAGGTGTGATGAGAACAATCTACTTTCCCCTCCTGGGGCTTTGCACCTGCTCTGCTAGGGGCTCGGTGAGCCGGAGGGGCTTTCTTCCCAGTCCGTCCCAGCGGCGTGGCCAGTCTGAGGCAGCCAAAGGTCCATGGCTGCTGAATGTTCTCTGCTTCTCATTGCAACCTGCCGGCTTCAAGCCTTCCATTGTCAGGCTGCCAGTGACCAAAGAAAGCCAGAGGCACCCACAGCCTGGTTTTCCAAAGGTTTTTTTTTCTCCAACTTGAGTTAACCATACCCTGGCCAAAGCCACCCTCGTGCCTGTTTCTGAGCTTGCGCACTACTGTTTCTTTCAACCGAGGCTGTGTGCTCCCAAATCTCAAGGTTAGGTTTCCCTCTCCCTCATCCTCTACTCCCACACCCAGGGCAAGGGAACTGGAAAAAAAAACAAACAAACGATTACCTAGCATCTAGGACCAAGCCCCTATAGTCCTGGTGGATAAAGCTTGGGCCTGAAGGAGAGACCTAGGTTCAATCCCAGCCCCCCGCCCCACTTGCTAGCTAAGTGACTGTTGGGCAAGTTACCCTCTCTGTGCCTCAGTTCCTCACCTAGAAACTAGGAATAATAACAATACTTAATAGGGTCGATAAAGAGGATGGAATGGGATGATAAACTGCCTGGTCTGTATCACATGACCAATAAATGGTAGTTATTATCACATTATTACAATTTCTTATTCCCGGGGAAAACTTTCCTTTCGTTACCTCCTCCAGACATATTTTGTCCCCGGACAAAAGCCTCCCCACCAAAGGAGGGCACAGATTTAGAGCTGTTCATTCATATCGCATTTACTGAAGTCAACAAACTGACAAATACAAGTGCTATGATACCGATTCATCAGGCACTTCCAGGCGCTGTACAAAGCAGTGGGAGGTTGCCATGAAGAGGGGGGTGTACATCAAGACTCTTTTACTCTGTCCTTTTAGCATATTTACTTCTCTTGAAATGGTAACAGCTGTTGGAGCTGCGATACACAACTGGAGAGCTAAGGTAGGGGGTGGGAGGTAGTGCACTTTCAGAGCGAGGATTGCAGGCAGTCTGAGACAGGGGACAAGTCGAGGTTTCCCTAGGTCAGCAGGCCGGGGAAAGGGCAGGCTGTTCTTACCTTCAGCAGGGGGTAGGGACGAGCACACAGACTTGGGGCTCACCCAGCAGCAGCTAAGGTTCAATTCTGTACTCACAAGGCAGTGAGATCTCAGAAGCCGGCCCTGAACTTCATTCATTTTTAAACAAGTATCGAGTGCCTGCTACATGAGGCTACGTGCTGTGGGGACATACAAATGTGTAAGACGTATGTCCCAAAGGCAAAGAGCTCAAAGTCTAGAAGGAATAATGGACACAGAAGATTACGATTCAAGGAAGCATGTGACGTGGGCCTGAGAGCTATAGCGAGAGGGAGCTTTGGGCGTTCAGAATGGGGAGACTTCTTCCTCTTGAGGAGGGGAGAGAAGGCTTCAGGAGGGGGCTCACACAGGGTGGGGATGTGCTGCAATGGTGGAGAGACAGCAGAAGGTGGGGCACGCGGAGAAATGCCGTGGAAAATAAACCAGCTGGACCAGAGCGCACATACAGGCTAAGAGCATCATTTAAAAGGGGTTGTTCACCCATAAAGCTTTTGGAACAAAATATGCCCTTGGGGGTGGGGTGGGAGTGACAGTGAAAACAGCATCTGCAGTTATTGGCAGAGCACCCTGTTAGTTAACCTGGATTCTCCTACCCCCGAATCCCCTCCGAGGCCGTGGGGAACACCCCCATTTGTGGTTCTACAGAGGCAAAACACCTGCCTTTATCCATCACGATAGAATAGCTGTTTGAGGGGTAGGAAAAGCCAACTCCTTTATCAAACGAAAGCAACAGATGTGTGCTGTTGTAGGTCAGAAGGGACAGCCACCACGTGGCAGATGTCAGGTGAGATGGAGGTAGATGCCCAGGCAGAGGGGACAGGAATGTGAAATACACTTATTCTTCAGGGGGATGGGGGAGGGGCGCTAAGATAATTTTGATTGAATTGGAGGCTGGAACAGAGCAGAGGTCAGAAAAAGGCATGTTCTGTTTAGCCCTGGCAGGATTTAACAATTTTCATTTGCCAACATTGAAAAATTGGGATCTTACATACAAATCTGGATTTCAGGCTCCCTTGAAAAGTGGGCCCACATTTCTAAATGGCATCTATCCTTTGGAGAAGAGGGACTTGCTGCAGCTTCCCCTGGCCCACTTTGTTCCACGCTGTAATTCATACTTAGATGCTGGCCACATTTTGTGAGCACTGCAGTTAGCGCTCCAGAATGCTTCTGAAAGCCAGGATGGCTCAGACTGCATCGGAATCCTTATTCTCTAGGGGGTGAGTGTTATGTTACCTGGGTTTCCCTACTTTCTCTTTTTCCTGTTACTTCCAAGTTCCTGCCGGCATCTGATCTTGCGACTCCTGATATAGGGGGCCTCTGTGCAATGAGCGCGGCAAAGTTGGTAAGGGCAGCCTGCCAGGCCAAGGGGCTCAGCCTTTATTCTCTCAGAGCAATAAAAGACACAACGCAGGCAGATCTTAAGAAAATTCATCTGGCAGAAGCCTGGGCTGGAGGGGGCTGAAATGAATATTGGCCCTGGTGATAAGTTACATCTCAGGTTACTCAGTGACTGAGTGTGTGAACTTGGGCAGGCTACAGAACCTCTCAGTGCCTTGATTTTCTCCTCTGTGAAATGGGCTTGATAAGCACAGTGCCCACCTGGCAGGTTTATTGCCAGGATTAAATGAGATAATGAGCATAAATACCTCAGCACAGTGCCTGGTACATTAGTACCCAATGTTTATGATCAGTTTTAGAGTTAATCCTGAGACCAATTAGAGGATTACTGCAGTAGCCTAGGTATGAGCCGATAAGGTCCTAGACTAGGGCAGGGACAGTGACAAAAAGAAAGACCAACGTGGGAAGTTAGGAATGAAGACCCAACTGGGTTCAAGGTTGACTGGGGGAGGGGGAAGGGAAAGAGTCAAAGACAACTTCCGGGTCTGCAGCCTGGGTGGCTGGGGGAATGACAGCACTGAAATGCAGAACCTTGGGAAGACGGTTTGATACATACTTAGAGGTGACCCTGGAGAGGCGACAGCCAAATGGCAGTGTCCGGCAAACAGTGAGAAGTGTGGGGCCGGGGCTCGGGAAATGTGGCTCAGGGCTGAGGATGTGGACCTGAGTAGGAGGAGCCACGAGAGGGGCGGGGCGCCCTGGCGGGAGTGCCCAGTTCAGCATCTCAGGCAGGTTCAAGCATCTGTCTGAACAGCTGGGGCCCTCTCTTCACTCAAGGACCGTGCCTCTTCTGCTCAGTCAGCTGTGCCCCTTGGATACTACCTCTGTCCCTCATCTTATGTGCTTTCAGTTCAAATGCTGACCTGGCCTAATCCTGCTTGCCTTGTGAGCCCTGATGGGGTCGAAGTCCCCTGGGTAGAAAGCAACAGGCTAACACTTGGTTTTATGTTTAATGAAACGGAGACACCTAATACGGGCTGCAGGGAGGGGGGTCAGGGAGAGTTGTGGGAGACTGAGCTTGTGCCTGGTGCCTCCTTCCTGACCCTCTCAGAAGGCCCACCAGATTCCGAAGCTCCACCTTCTCAGCTGCTCCCTGGATTTTCCGGGCAGCTTATCTTCCTCTTTTTTTTCCACATGAACTGTCCAGAGAACCATTTGCTCAGGACTCCCTGGTCCTTATGGAGAGCCCACAGACTCGTCAAACTAATTAGTTCCAAGCTCAGGGCCAGGTGTGGGACAGACAGAAGTGGAAAGGCCGGGTACGTACCCGGAAGAGCTTGAGCTGAAATGTGCTGAAGTGTGGCCAAGGGCATTTCAGGCAGGGTGGTCTTGGGGGCCATGAAAGCGCCCCAGGTATGGGGGCACCTCATCCTATCTGTGCGCAGGGCTGACTCACCCCCTTCCCAGCAGAAACCATCCCATCAAAACATGCACATGCATAATTTATTTACCTCTCCAGTCTCTAGCATGCCAGCGAGGAGCCGGGGTGAGAAAAAGAAAAAGGAATAAAATGAGTGTAAGCACGATGAAGGAAGGGCTCAGCTGGTTAAACAAGACTTACGATTACTGTCATTAGTGTTCAAGAGACTTCCAACCTGATGCGGCATTAAACGGACAGATTGTGTGTGTGTGTGTGTGTGTCTGGATAAAGCATACATTAGGAGAATGAGACATTCAGACAAAGTGGCCGGTCGGTATGGGGGTTCAGGAAATTCCCTGTCCAGCTTGTTATCCAACAGACACCTGACATTGATTTGCTTCCTGATGGACAGTGTAAGGAGGAAAGCCGATGGAATGCAAATGTTACCATTAAGTGTGTTCAGGTCAGAGCAGCCCGGCTGCCCTGCAAAGCTCTCTCCTCATAAATTCTGCGGACAAACCCTGCCTGCTCCCACAGGGGGTGGCGGGGAGACTGTTATTAAAGCTCTCTCTTCTTGGAGAAGTTGGATTGAGTGCTCTGCAGGAACAAACAGCCACAATACAATTTACGGTTAGCCTGTTGTTTCTAGGTTCCTTACTCTCCGAACTGAAGATGTATTTTGAGCGGGGATTAGGGGGTTGTTAACTAGTCGGTGATCACCAGCTGCAGGGCTCCCATACCCTCAGGTAGTGCTCAGATAAGCTCCGTTACTGCAGCGACATCTAGTGGCCAGAGAAAGCAACGCACGTTTGCATTTTAAAGCAGTCTGTGGTTCTGTTCTGGGGAGTTGATTCTTTTTAAGTAGGCGGGACAAGGTATTAGTGTTTATTAACTCCTGTAAAATAACACTTTGATCGCAACTGTAAGATTTCGCTTCCCGTATCTTTGGATGACATTTATGTGGTCATTCATAACTGGATGCTGATCATATATTGTGAAAACCATGCAATTGTCTCTTTGGATTTTTTTGGTTTTTTTTTTCACAACCATCATGACTTTGCACTTATTTGAAAGCTTCTTGTTGAAGCTCTGTGTATGCATTATGCATAAGGTTTCCATACAAGGGAAAATATGATCAAATTTACCCCCAAATACCCACTTCTGTATAGCAGATTGTTGTGGTAGGTATATATTCTAGAGTAGAATGTAGTGGTGGCTAGATTACCCCATAAGAGGTCATTGTTCTAGCTCTCAGGTGGAAAAAGGAAAGCTAAGAGTTTACAGAGAAGACTGAAACCTCCACCCTCACATTTAGATGTCAGTGAATTTCATCTGAAACCCTTTGTGATATTGTGATGTATAATAAGAAATATATACTTGGTCTTCGTCCCCATTTCTGGCATAGAGCTCCTATAATCCTTGACATTACCTAAGTGATGAGAGCAATAAAGGTGCCTTGATATTCATAACAAACCCCTTTCAACCAAGTCTGAGTTTATGTTAATGTAGCGACTTTTGGAAAGCACCTAAGGATGGGGCCTGGTTGCCAGTAATCTAGTGAGTCAACTGGTTTCCTGAGTTCTGTGAGACACTCTAGCAAATTAACTGAATCCAAGGATGGGGCTGTGGGAACCTCTAATTTATACTTCAGAAGCACAGGTGACAACCTGGACTTGACATCGGCATTTGAAGTGGGGGGATAGTCTTGTGCGACTGAGCCCTTGACCTGTGAAATCTGATGCTGTCTCCGAGTAGAGAGTGTCCGAGTTGAGTGGAATTGTAGGACACTCAGCTGCCGTTGGAGACTTCCTTGGTGTAGGGAAAAAACCCACACACCGGAGTTGGTCCTAGACTCTACCCTTTCTCACTGACTGCTCCAACCCCCAGGCTCAAAGCCCTGGGTTTGAGCAGGCTTACTATAGGGAGGAAGTGAGCTCACTAAACCTTGAACTCTGCATAAGGAACACTAAATTATAAGAGGTGCCAGAAAGTGCTGGCGAGACGCCTCTGGCTCTACTATTTCAAAAAGCAATCCTCAAAGCATGGAAGCCAGTGATATAAGCCGCCTTAGTTTCATCCATCTTCTGATGGCCAACCAGCGAGAGCCCATTCTCACTCCTGACAGGAAGATAAATTCCTAGGGCCAGGATGTTAAAAAAAAATGAATAAAAAGCTTGTAGTATATCCTACCTCCTTCCCACTCAACCTCACCCTGGATTTTTTTTTAAGAAGCTATCCTTTTTAGAAAAAGCATAATTATCATATGAAGAAATCAACTTTTATAAGAGTTAACCATATGAAGTTGCCCTTTGGGTATGTCAAAAAGGTAGGATGTTGGCAATGTCATACGGTTCAATGTAAAGAAAGAAGACTGAGGCTATAGGGGAGATATACAGTATTCCTGAATAAAGATAGAATATTTTACATAAATTATTCCAAGTATATAGGTTGAACATAACTCCAGTCATAATCACAAGGTAGTTCTAAAGTTCATCAGGAAGAACAAATGACTGAGAATAATCAAGGAAATGTTGAAGAGAAGAGTGGTGAGGGGGTAGATGCCCTGTCAGACACTACAAGGTATGATAAAGCTATAGGAATTGAAATAGTGTGGCTCTGGCACGAGGACAGACTGACAAATCTACAGCTCAGAATACACAGCCCCAAGACAGACTCTAGAACATATACAAATATCTAGGATGTGGTAAAAGTCGAAGCACGGAGTAGTGGGGAAAAGAGATTATTCCAAAAATGGTGCTTAAACAATTGGTAAACTATTTTTTTTTAAAAGTCAGATGATTACCTCACATCATACCTCAGGTAAATTATAAATAAAGTGATAAGTGTAAAAATTACAACAAAAATATTTAAAGAACTATATAAGTGAATAGTCATATGATTGTGGGATGGGGTAGGCCTTTTACACAGAAGAGCAAAGTTAGAAACCAAAAAATAGTAATATATATATATATATATTTGCATAAAAATTAAAAAATATGTATAATAACAACATAAACAGTATTAGAAGCCAACTGTCAAACTGGGAAAAATGCATGCAGTGTATGACAAAGGGTTAATATCTTTAACATATAAAGACTTCTTACCAATTAGTAAAAAAAGCTGAATAGCCTAGAAAAATAGGCAATGGACACAGAAAATTTACAAAGAAATACAAAGGACAAATTGATATATGAAAAACATGCAATCTTCTCATAATCAATGAAATTCAAATTAACGTGCCAGCATTTTTCAGCTATTATTAGGTTCACAAGGATTTAGAAAGTGATAGTCATTACAGTTGATGGGAGTTGAGATGGACCACCCCACTCACTGCTGGTGCAGGCGTAAACTTACAGCCTTTCTGGGGTGCAAACTTCATTAAGAGCCTTAGAATTACTTTTGTCTTGTGGCCTGTATTTCTAGGAATACAGCTAAAGGGTGTCATCACAAATGTGAAAAAATACAAGGGCTTTCACTGTGGTGTTATCATACTGAAGAATTAGAAACAGCCTGAATATTAAAAAACAGAAATTGTTATTTATGGAACGATGGAGACAGAGATTGAAGTTGTATTGCCACAAACCAAGGAATGCTTAGGGCTACCAGAAGCTGGAAGAGACAAGGAAGAATCCTCCCCCAGAGTCTTCAAAAGGGGCATGGCCCTGCCAACACCTTGATATTAAACTTCTAGCCTCCGGAACTTTGAGAGAATAAATTTGTTTTTTATTTTTTTAAGTTATGGCACATCCATATGGTGGAATATATGTGATAATTAGAAAAGATGCTCTTAGTACTTGATGGCCTGAGGCACTATCTATTATAAAATAAGTGAAAAAAAAAGATATTAATTTTTATATATAGTAGGAATGCAGTTTTGTGAAAAATAACTTTCCATATGCATATATTATATACTTATATTTATGCACGCACATATGCATACACATACGAACATACACAGAAGTAAAACTATTAATCACAATAATGCATAGGTGTTGGGCTTATAGGTAATTATTATTTTCTTTTTTGTATTTTTCTGTATTTCCCAAATTTTCTATAATCTATGTGCATTCCTTTTTTTTTTTTTTTCCGGTACGCGGGCCTCTCACTGCTGTGGCCTCTCCCGTTGCGGAGCACAGGCTCCGGACGCGCAGGCTCAGCGGCCATGGCTCACGGGCCCAGCCGCTCCACGGTACGTGGGATCTTCCCGGACCGCGGCACGAACCCGTGTCCCCTGCATCGGCAGGCGGACTCTCAACCACTGCGCCACCAGGGAAGCCCTCCTTATTTTTTAATTGTGGTAAAACACACATCATAAAATTGACCATTTTAACCATTTTTTTTTTTTTTTTTTTTTTTGCGCTATGCGGGCCTCTCACTGCTGTGGCCTCTCCCATTGCGGAGCACAGGGTCCGGACGCGCAGGCTCAGCAGCCATGGGTCACGGGCCAGCCACTCCGCGGCATGTGGGATCTTCCCAGACCGGGGCACGAACCCGCGTCCCCTGCATCGGCAGGCGGACTCTCAACCACTGCGCCACCAGGGAAGCCCCTATTTTAACCATTTTTAAGCATATGTACATTACCCTTAAAATGAGGAATAATGGCTTTTATAAACAGGCATGCACTAAGCAGGCTTTAAACTTGCATCTACGTTAAAATTACAATAACGTTGACAATTTAAAAAATGTGTTTGGACAAAGGACAGGAAAGGAACGCTACCCAGACAGATGAAAAGTTTGATGGATTGGAGCAGCAGAATTGGGTGCAATTGTGATGTGTATTGTTCTGAGGCAGCTTTTCTTTATAGGTTGAGATAAGTACTTGCGGGCTTTTTAGTGCTGAGGTACGTGAGGCCTGGCCTGGCCTGGCAAAGAAAACCACATGGGGAAGCCGGAGGGGGGTGGGGGGCGGGCACTGAGATAGCAGAGGGACAAGTTAGAGACACGGGGAAAAACAAACTCAGTGGGGACTGATCATTTAAAATTGGATTCAACTCCCCCAAATTAATATCCAAGCAGCTCTTCAGGAATACATCGATTGTATAAATCAAGATTTGCCCGGAAGAGGCCAGAGAGGCAGGCAAGCCTGTGGATGTGGAGTCTGAAGGGAGGCTGGCGGAGAGTGAGCAGGGTTCAGAGCAGATGCGACTCCCACCCCTGCCCTGTGTGGACCTGCCTGTAACCCCCAACCTTACTTGGACTACTCTGATTTTTCTTTGATCAAAATCGGCTGATTCTAAGCTAAGCCAATTCCTCTCTTTGAGACCTCAGATATCAGGCTTTTGTCTCTGTGGTCTGTAGAGAAACTGTGAGTTTTCCTAGGTAACGATTAGGAAAATGCAGGGCCAATCCCACTAAGACACCGGCCCATTTCAAATGCAGTTACCTCCTCAGCAGGGGAATCAGGGACTACTGGCCCCTTGCTATTGATAATTCCTGGCTTATTTTGGTTCTTTCCGTCTGTTTCACTGAAGTATGGACAGGCTATGAAGGCAAGGGTGCCCTGTCCTCGCTATGGAGGCCGCCTTGATGTAACGGGCAGTGGCAGCTATGAAGAGAGGAAAGAAAAGTGCTTTATAAAAGACCTAAAAAAGCAGAGGATGGGAATGGGGAGGCGGCTTGGGCTCGAGTCCATTGCCCTGAGGTTAGCAGCAGAAATGCCACGGAGTGAGGGTTTGCAGAGTGTTTGTATGAGCAGTCACGAGCTCCTTGGAAACCTGGCATCGCTCAGGCTTCATGTTCTTTGCTGTTGTTACCCACCCACAAACACTGCAAGCCATCCCTCCCACATACCCACAAAGCCCCCCAAACATAACTCTTCACCTGCATCTTTCTCTTCACCGTGTCGAAGGGAAAGGAGAGTGTCTGGGTCACCGCGGCAGCCAGGCAGACATTGGCGAAGTTCTGGAGGAGAGAGAACCGATCTCGGGGTCCATTCCAGATTTTCTCCAGGTTCATGTAAACTAGAAGGGAGCCGGCAGAGAAAGGGAGAGCACCTGAAAAACAAGGCCAGGGAGAGGCTGTGATGTCTCAGGAAACACTGGCTTGAGAACATAAATGCCTGTGGGGAATCCAGGGAAAGTAAACAGGACCGGCTCTGGGCTTGTTAAACAAGTCACTCCAACCGAAGCAGCAGGCACTTTCTTGGGTGATGATAACGTGCTATATTTTGATATGGGTTGTGTCATTGATCAAAATGCATGCATCAAAAGATTCCCTAAATATTTGTGTACTCTATGTCGATTTTACTTTTAAAAGAGCCATAAACAAATATTGAACTCTAGTTAATGATATGCATGTTGAAGGGTTGAGGGATGAAGTGTACTGATGTTTGCAACTTACATGGAAATCATCAAAAAATATATGACTGATGAATGGTTAGAGGGACAGATAAAGCAAAACATTAATTGAAGGAGCTGGTATATGGTGCATACATGGGTGTTTCCCATGTTTAATTTTTAATTAAAATTTAATAAAAATTAAACAGGGGAATGTTTAATTTTTTAATTAATTTTAATTTAATTTAAATTTTAAAAAAAATTATTTATTTATTTTTGGCTGTGTTGGGTCTTTGTTGCTGCTCGCCGGCTTTTCTCTAGTTGCGGCGAGCGGGGGCTACTCTTTGTTGCGGTGCGCGGGCTTCTCATTGTGGTGGCCTCCCTTGTTGCGGAGCACGGGCTCTAGGCACGCAGGCTTCAGTAGTTGTGGCTCGCGAGCTCTAGAGTGCAGGCTCAGTAGTTGTGGCACACGGGCTTAGTTGCTCCGCGGCATGTGGGATCTACCCGGACCAGGGCTCGAATCCGTGTCCCCTGCATTGGCAGGCGGATTCTCAACCACTCTGCCACCAGGGAAGCCCCTCCAATTCTTTTTTTAAAAATTTATTTTATTGGAGTATAGTTGATTTACAATGTTGTGTGAGTTTCTGCTGTACAGCAAAGTGATTCAGTGATACATATATATTCTTTTTCATATTCATTTCCATTACGGTTTTTTACAGGATATTGAATATAGTTTCCTGTGCTATACAATAGGACCTTGTTGTTTATCCAGGCTGTTTCCAATTCTCTTAACTTTTCTGGGTGTTTGAATTTAAAAAAATAGAGTGTTGGGGAAAAAATTCACTCCCATGAAAAAAAAAGTTAGTGGGCAGTACTTAATCAAGTTTTGGAGACTAGGGGGGACCTGATCTCTAGCTGAGAAGGAAACATTCTGTGAAACCTGAAGAGTGAGGTAGTATGAGATGTGGCCATATCAGGGCTCAGTGGGTACCCTGCACTGTATGGCAGCCTCACCTTTCTAGGAAAAGATGGTGAGCAAGTAGCGCAGTAGTTGGCACCTTGAAACTTACAGAAACTTTGGGAGCAATCTGAAGTTTACGCAGGGACTAAATTTCTCCCTCAAAATGAGATTTAAAAGAGGGGCTAACACTAGTCGGGTTGCTCATCTTTAGAAAAATGTAATATTTATTTAATAAACACATTAAAAATGACGCACCAACCCTACATTTTCCTTCATTCAGAAAACATCTGTGGAGCTTATGCTATGTGATGGGCCCTATGCCAGGTGCCAGGAATATACAGAGGTGTAAGTAGGCTAATTCCTGGAGATGCACCATCTAGTGGGAGAGACGGACAGATGACATATGTCATAGTAAGGGGGCTATACAAAGTGCTTTAGGTACACAAGGATCAGAGGGATTAATTTTGCCTGGGGGAATCAAGAAGGACTTCACAGAAGAGAGAACTTTTCAACTGGGTGTTGAGGAATGAGTAGGAGTTCATCAGACATTGGGAGAGCAGGCAGAGGGAACAGCATGTACAAAGAGAGTGGTGTTTCCAAGAAATGCAAGTATTTCTAGATGGCCAAAGCAGGAGTGCAGGTAGAACGTGACAGGAGATGAGGTAGGAGGGGCTGGCAGGGCCAGGTCTGAAGGATCTAGTATGCCACAAGGAATCTGGGCTTTTCCCTGTAGCTCACAGGAGTCAGTGAAGGCTTTTAAGGAGGGCAGTGGAAAGAGGTTGGTGAAATGATCAACTTGCACTTAGAAAGATCATCATACCCCGGCAGCAGGGCACAGGGCGGACTAGGGCAGCAGAGACCCAAGACTGGGACTAGGAAGGAGCCTCTCATAAGTGTCCGCAGGAAAGATGATGATGAGAGTGTGACCTATGGCAGAGAAGATGGGGATGGAGAAGGGGGCAGACTTGAGAGTTAAAAGAGGTGAAATTGACAGCACTCGTGGCTGAAGTGGGAGTGGAGTGAGAGGAGGAGTTGAAGTTGAAGTGCTTCTAGGTTTCTTCTGGCTTGGGCCACCGGATGAAAGAAAGGCGGTCTCGTTCATTAGGGAACACAGAAGGGGGGCAGGTGTGCAACTAACGAGGCCGTCAGGTTTACTCTTGACTTCAGTAAGCCAAGGGAGCATCAGGTGAGGGTGTCCAACAGCAGGCATTTGTACTGCCATTGGGAAGTGGTAGTAGTCAGTGGTTAAGAGAGAGGGCTCTGGGGTTATATTGCTAGATTCTTCCACTTTCTATCTGTGACCTTGGGCAAGTCACTTAGCTTCCCCAAGCATCTATTTCATCTGTAAAATGAGGCTTAAATGAGGAACTGTACGCAAACCATTTAGCACAGTGCCTGGCACGTCGTAAACTGCAATAGGTGTTAGTCGTTGTTGTTACAGAGATGAGATTGGGAGTCATTAGAGTATAATAATGCTTGTTCAAGCCACTAGTTTAGATGAGGCCACCCAGGGAGGGCATGGAGGGTGAGAAGAAAGCTAAGGCAGGAGCTGGGGGATAGTGACACACAGGGGGCTGGCATCGTCAGATGAGCCAGATAAGAAAGAGCTGCAGAGAGGTGGGAAAGACATCTAGGAGACAGTGGGGTCCTAGAAGCCAAGTTTCCAGAATAGAGTGATCGATCTCATCAAATGCTGCAACAAAGGTCAGATAAAAGGCAAAAGTCTACTGGACTGGCAATTGGGGGTCCTGGGTGACCTGTAGCCCTGGCAAAGGTTCCAAAGAACACAGAAGCTACAGTTGCTACCCTGGTTGTGTTCACACGTGTACCGAGGCATGCAGAGACTGTTTCCTGCAGTCAGATGGGGAGTGTGTGGGACTGTCTTCTTATCAATTCGTGCTGAGACACATGTACTCTGTCCTACTCCCTCCCTGGGATATAACAGACCAGAGTTAGGAGTGGGGCATATGGCTATGGAATAGAATGAAGCTAATGGACTCTGTGTGGATTGAATCCATATGACCTTGAACTCAGTTAAATGGATTTAACTGGTTACAAACAAAGGTATACAATACACTCATATATATATATATATATATATATCCCTTGAACTCAGTAAAATGGATTTAACTGGTTACCAACAAAGGTATACAAGTCATTTGCATGTATCAAAGAACACAGTCTTTTCTTGGACAAGGTGAAAAGTTCCATCTTACCTAAAATAGTAAGGGAAACCCCTCGATAAAGGGCCAGGAACCCTTCCTGTTGATAAATAGTAGAAAAAGCATGGAGGATCCCCCTGTAAGATGGTTCCAGCATGTTCTGCACAATTAACCGGGTTTTGATGAGGTCTGTAGGATATGTCACGATGGTGGAAACCATGCCCGCAAGACTCCCAGCCATGATGGACCTCCACTGGGAGATGTGGCCCAGGTCATCCGTGAACAGCACAACAAACCTGGGAGAAAAGAGGGAGAAAAGCCCAAGGGAATCAGCCATGGATTGTGCTAGAGTGCTCGATGCTACTTATTGCACCATTTCCCTGCATTTGGAAATGCTTTACAAAATGAAAATTACTAATGTATTAGGATTAATGAATAACACATTCAATTCTACACATTCAATTATACTCATAGTAATTAGCTGTTACAGTTTATATAACATCTATAAGGAAGAGACACCTAACCCTCTTATTTCTATCTACCCTAAGTCCTCACTTCATTTCAAGCATTTCCCCCTTTTACCTGCATAACTGTCCACCCTGGCTTGCCTGTGGGGTGTAAATGAACAGAAATACTTGGTAAATACGGAACTGGAATGTGCTCCTTTGATTCTGTTGCAACGTAAATGAAATTGCTTGAAACGATGACTTTGAGCATCCCTAGTCATTGAGTTTTAAAAAATATATTGGTTTAATAATTATAAGAGAAGATGTGCCACCCCACCAACTGTCAGGGAAATAACAAATAAGAACAATAACACAATACCACTTCTCAACCAGCAGACTGGCAAAGATTAAAAAGTCTGATAGTATCAAGTGATGGTGAGAAAGTGTGGAAACAGGAATGCCCACCCACTGCTGTGAGAAGTGTAAATCGGTAGGTCACTTTGCAGTATCTAGTAAAATTAGAAAAATGCCTACTTTCACCCCAGCAATTCCATTTCTAGGTGCATATCCTAGAGAAACTCTTGCACGGGTACATATGAAGACACATACAGCGTTGTTTGTAAGTGAAATCGAACCATCTAAATGTCTATCTGTAGGGGAATGGATAAACTGTAGAACAGCGATACAGTGATACTTTAGTTAAAATGAATGTGCTTAGAACTATGTATTTACACGGATAAATAGTAAAAGCATAAAGCTGAGTGAAAATAGCAAGTTGTAGAGTGACCTATGGTGTATGATAACCATTTGCAGCCATCTCTGTATATCCACAGGTTTCAGGACCCCCTACGGATACCAAAATCTGCAGGTGCTCAAGTCGCTCATATAAAATGGTATACTATTTGTCCTCTCGTATACTTTAAATCATGTCTAGATTACTTATAATTCCTCGTACAATGTAAATGCTATGTAAATAGTTGCTGGAGTGTGGCAAATTCAAGTTTTGCTGTTTGGAACTTTCTGGAATTTTTTCCCCCAAGTATTTCCAATCTGTGGTTGGTTGAATCCCTGGATGCAGAACCCGAAGATACAGAGGGCTGACTACACTTAAATTAAGAAACACATCCACGGGACTTCCCTGATGGCACAGTGGCTGGGACTCCATGCTCCCAATGCAGGGGGCCCGGGTTCGATCCCTGGCCAGGGAACTAGATCCCATATGCGTGCTGCAACTAACACTTCACATGCCACAACTAAGGAGCCCACATGCAGCAACTAAGACCCGGCACAACCTAATAAATAAATAATTTAAAAAAAAAAAAAAAAAAAGAAACACATCCACAAAACCATATATTACTCTAATCACGGATAGATATAGATACATATAAAAAAGTATAAAATAGACCCCCAGGAAGGTGGAGAGTGGATGGGACTGGGAATCAGAATGAAGGGGACTTCAGCTTTATCTGTAATATTTTATTTCTTGTGTAAAAAAAAGATACTTGAAGTATCTTTTAAACTAATTATCTTTCATGCTGTCAATTCTGCATGGTGGGTATATGAATGTTTGCTAGACTATTCTTTGTGTTTCTCTGCAGTTTCACAATTTAGTAAAGAAATGGCTTTGGGTGGACTTTTCTAAATGCAGAATAGAAAGCCACTCTGTTACAATCCCTCTTTCTGGAAGCAGTGCATCCCCAGGCATAAGGGCCTACCTCAGCAGAAATTGTTCTAAGGGGCCTTTTACATGGTGCACGTTCCCTGGCCAGGGAGCAAAGGAATTTTACTCATTCTTGCTGATGAGGACAAAATTTAAAAAAGGGCTTGGAAACCAGGAAAAATAATATTTTCTGTCGGAGGGTGGGGAGGGGGAGAGGGAGAGGGATAGCAAGGATCTGAATAAAAAGAAAGTGAACAGAGCTAGGCTAAAATAAAAGCATTGTATCTTTTTAAAAATGAGAGCATCCCCAGTTCTTTGGCTTTCCAAGCTCCAGTGAAGTTGTGTATTTCCTGCTTTTTCACTTTGGCAGCAGGCCAGGGCCCCCTCTCTGATAAACAAGACGAGCCAGAGTTCAGGTGGAACCACTGAAGGGGTTCTAGGACCGCTCCTTTGCTCCCAAGTAAACACTGGTCGATTAAAAACATCTCCTTCAAGCTGTAGGAAAGTCTGGACTTCATTCTGTCACCCTACCTTAACTGTACCAGCTGAAACAGTCATTTGAGTGAACCGGCAACCTTTTAAAGATGCAGGTAACTAAGCTGGCATTCACCAGTGGGCCTTCCGTCTGCCTCGGTTTCGCTGCCTGCACACTCCCTCGATCCTCCCTCCTCCCTCCCCTGGCCAATAAGTGGCAGCGGAACCTTAGCCAGGGGAGGGGAGACAGGAAGTGAAAATGCTTGGCTGGAGGGGTGGTCTGCAGCAAGCGGGAACCATCTAGAAGAAGCAGGAGTTTGAATGCCAAAAGAAACACCATTCATTCTCATTGCCTCCTCCTTATTCCCCCATCCCGCTCGCCACTCCCAGGGCGTTAATGCATCCATTCCCCAGTCACCGAACATCCACACTGTGCCAGACACTGCCCTAGCATTCAGCATAGATCTTAAGAGAGTTCAACAGCCCTGCCAAAGAGATGACTGATAGGGGCAACAAGAGAGGCATTCGGCCCTTGGTTCTCTGAATGACTTGATGAACGAGGACGAGGAGTTCTGTCTTCTATGAGTTTGTTTTATAATGTAGGGTCTTGCTATCAAATATACAAAATTAAAAAGAAGAACCAAAGCAAGTCCTTCCTCTCAGACTTTTACTATACGGAGACAAAGACTACAAATCGTTCCTCTTACAATCAGAGTCAAGGCAGGGCACCCCTGATAGGCCATCGATTACATCATCCTGGTCCCCACATCTTAAGTGCTTGTCTGACTAGGTGGGGCAGCAGTGTTCCCCTTTCTGCTCTTCCTCCCACTCCTACACACTGCACAGCAGCCTGTTCCAGCGAAACTGGATAAGCTGGTGAGCAGCAGTAACCCCTTCCTTTCAGGCACATGGATATTGCACACACCCTGGATGTATGTAGGTAGAACTGCCAACACTTCAACCTAACACAAGTTAGCGGGCAAACACAAGCTCATGAATCGATTACACAATAAGGAAATGGTGTTGGTTATGAGCAATTTCAGAGTTTCAGGGACCCAAACCAATGTTTATACAGCTACACAAACAGTTGTGGCATAAAGTTGGGTGAGGGTCTACTATTTGATATATTTGAAAGCCATCCATCGTGTTAGGCTTTACTTGTTTAGCACAAGGACCTAGCTCCTAATAGACTCTACTGAGTGGATTCTTTTAACTGTAAATCCAAGTAAGGAGACACTTCAGCATCACAACGTTGGGCCGAGCCCTGCACTAAGGAGCTAGAAGACCTGGTTTCAAGCTCCAGCTCTGCCGTTAATTGTGTTTGTGGACAAGTCACTGAACCACTCCATTTTCTGAACATTCCGGAGGTTTATGCTTAGTTCAAACCCATAATCATAGGCTGTACCATTACCCCCAACCAACCGTTTTGCAAATTCCTGGTCAGGAGGGTAGAGATTAATCAGTATAATGATGGCCCCAAGGTCTTGTCTTTACGTAGGGAAGGCTGGCACCATGATTAATCAACCACTTTGCTGTCTATCACTGAAATATTTCTTTTCAATTTCCAGAAAGAAACTAATCTTGCAGGAAAAAATTATTAGCAAACCTCGCCTGGGTAACTATCTGTTCTTCCTCTCCCACACATCTCCTCTTCTCCACTCCCACTGTCATCAGCCTATTTCAGGTGCCCTCAGCCGCCACACGGACTAGTGCGACGGGTGGTCCTGCCACCCCCCACCCTTCCTCCTCTTTAGCCGTCCTCCACTGCTACCAGGTGACAATTCCTGTTGAATTGCTTTAATCACAGCACTCCCCCATCAAAAGCCCCCACAGCTACCCTTGCATTCCAAGTAAAGTCCAAACTCCTTAATCTGGCCCTCCAAGATCTCATTCCAACCTGCTTTTCTGGCTGTATTTCCCATTACAGCCAGAGACACACCTTATGCTCCAGTCACGCTGCATGCCTTCCCACCTCTGTGCCTTTGCTTGTGGCATTATCTGCAGTATCTTTCTCCCCATCTTTGACAGAAAACTCCTACTCATTCTCCCAACACCAAACTCCGACGGTTTTTCTCCACTGTGACATCTTCACATCTCCTCCTCCTCCGTCATCAGAGGTGTGAATTGCTATAGCACTTGAACCTTAGCAATCACATGCTATGGACACACTAGTCTTATTCTTTTGCTCTGTAAGCTCTGGGGCACAGGGACCATGCCCCTTTCATCTTGCGTTGTCCCCAGCCTCATGCACACCGTGGTCACTTAATGAAGGCAGAGAGAAAGGCAGCAGGAAGTAACAGGGCATGGGCGTTGGAGTCAGAAGGCCAGGTGGTGGAGCTCAGCTCTGTCACTGACGAGTGGTGTGGCCAATCTGAGCCCAACTGTGCATCTGGAAAGTGGGCATACTACTTCGTGCCCTGTGGACCTTACAGGGCAGGAGGCAAGTGTTGTAAAAATCCAACGATTTACACACACACACACACACACACACACACACACACAGGAAATGGTAACTAGGTAGAGGTGATGGATACGTTAATTAGCTTGATTGTGGTGATCATTTCACAATGTATACATATATCAAAACATCAAGTTGTACACCTTAAACATACAATTTTTATGTCGGTGATATCTCAGTAAAGCTGTTAAAAATCCAATGAGATGAAGTCAGCCCTCCGTATCTGTGGGTTCCACAACTAACTGCGGATTGAAAATATTCAGAAAAAAAAATTCCAGAAAGTTCCAAAAAGCAAAATTTGAATTTGCTGCACATCAGCAACTATTTGCATAGCATTTACATTGTATTTACAGCGATTTACACAGTACTCACATTGGATTAGGTATTATAAGCAATCTAGAGATGATTTAACGTGTACAGGACGACTGTATGGGTTACATGCAAATACTACTCCATTTCCTGTAAGAGACTTGAGCAACTGGGGATTTTGGTTGGGGGGCCGTGTCCTGGAACCAATGCCCTTCCGGATACGGAGGGATGACTGTATATATTCTAGATGGTTAGCAGCAAAGCCACAGTACTTAAACCAGCCTTTGAAGTTCTGCTTCCCTCCCCTTGGTACACATTCCAAAGGAGGAGTTCCATACTTTGTGGAGGGCAGAGTGAAGTGGGGAGAAACTGAGTCATTAAAATTCAGAGGAGAACTGTTTACAGACTGCAAGCCAGATGTTGCTGAGGGAAAGGGGGCTGGGGAAGAAAGAGAGCCTTGACAGAAATGCCCCATGATCTCACTACCCTCCCTTCCTAGAGAAAGAGAAGGCAACTCTATTCCCAGGCACAGGTGAAATGTGCACTGGCCTCGAGGACTCAGTGATAAGGAAGATTCCATCGGGCTTGTCAGCTGTCAGGTGAGACTGTCAGCTCTGGCATCCCAGAGCCAAAGGCAAAATGCTTTGACTGTTAGCCTCCAAGGCCGACCTACGTGGTCAAGACTGTGGGCTGTGTTTCTCTAATTCTGAGCCAAGGCCAGTCTTCCGAGTTGGCAGTGTGCCCAGCGAACGAGGAACACGGGGAACATCCCTCCAGCTGCAGAACTACCTGAAATTGCATCATTATCGCTTTATTCTTTTAGACTTTGTTTCCAGTTAAAATGCAGGTATCTCTGAGCTCTTGAGGGAGCTTTAAGAGTCATCTGGCATTACCTCTTTAGATGTTTTCCTAAAATGCAGCTGCTTTGGGGGGAGGTGTTAAAAGCCCAAAGAAGGAGTCCAGGGAGCAGCGAGGTTGGAGCTGCTTGCAGTTTGGGGAGGGGAAGCTGCAGCCTCTGTAGGACCCTAAAGTCCAGTTTCTTGGGGGGCGGGGAGCGCCGAACTCCATGGCCTTTTTGTCGCAGTGGATTGGGCCCTGTGCCCCTACCAAGCACGTTCTTCTGGGGGCTCTGACACACTTCCATACACGCATCTTCAAAACGGTCTCTCTCCCAAGCCAGCCAAAGCAAAATTTCCAAGTTGGCGGATGGTGGGAAGGATTAGGGGCCATCTCTCCGGAGATCTCTTCACTCCTTCCCTCCAAATCTCCTTTGGCCCCCTTCCACCTCCTCGCCCGACCAACCCGGTCAGCCTCTCTGGGCCAGAGCTGCGTCCCCACAAAACTGCACCCGGAGGGGCAGGAATCCCAAGAAAAGGTGAAAAGGAAAAGGTGGGGACTGCGCTTTGGAGGCCGGAGACGTTGCCTTCTGGCCCGAGGGGCTCCCACGCGCTCCGGAAGGGGGCTGTGGCGCGCCGCTGGCCGGATCCCGGGCACCCGGGCGGCGTCGGGCCGCGGGACCCCCGGCGGCGGCCTCCCGGGCCCCGGGCCCCGCCCACGCCGCCCGTGCCCGGCTCTTACTTGCGGTAGGCGGCCAGTTGAACGGCGCTGCAGGGGAAGAGGCGCAGGCAGGCCACCGCGTTCCCCTTCCACAGGGCGCGGGGCCCCTCGGCCCGCCAGACGCGAAGCCCCGCGCCCCACGGCCCCCGGGCGCGGCCGCGCACGACGCCGACCTGGGCCAGCACGGTGGCGAGCTCCAGCGGCGCGGTGAGGCTGAGGCTGAGCGTCCCCGCCAACCCCGCGCACAGCAGCCGCTGGCTGCCCGTCAGCCGGCCGTCCCGCCGCCAGGTCGCCATCGCGCGTCCCCGACCCGAGCCCCGGGCGGCCAGCAGATCGCTTGGCTCGGGCCTGGGGCTCCCGGGCTCCGGTGCGGGGGGCGGGCCAGGCTCCGCCCGGCGTAGGGCGGACCCGCGGCCCGGAAGGGAAGACGGTCCGCGCCCCGGCCGAGCCGGCCTGGGGCCGGGGCGGGGTTGAGGATGCCAGCTCGGGGCTGAGGCCGCGCCGGTTTAATGTCTGCTCTTCGGCCGGTAGGTTTCTGTTTGCAGTTGAGAAGGAGTCACCGCGTTCTCTCAAGGCCCAGCCCGCTCCACTTCTTGCGTCCTGAATATTCAGTGCCCCCTCCACCGCCTTTTTTCCTTTCCACGTTCCACCTCGCCCCCTTCCTCCCCTCGCCTCTGTTCTTATCCCTCCAACCTTTTTTCTGCCCCAGGAAAAAGCCTTACGGATTTCCCAGTGCAGAAGGAAAAAAACCTTCTTTAACATACACACGATATCAGACACTTGAATTAGGCTTTTCATACATTTACTCCTTTAATCCTCAAAACAGCCCTTAGTAGGTGTGTCCTCATTTATTGCTCTCAGTTGGAGAGGCTGTAGGTGTGGTGGTTAGGGCCTGGACTCCAACATGCGTTAGAATCTTGGCTCTGCAGTTTACCAGCTGTGTGACCTTGAGGAAGTCACTCAGCCTCTCTGTGCCACAGTTGCTTCATCTATAATTTCTTCCTCTAGGGGTTGTTGTAAGTATTAAATGAAAAATGATGCAGGTAACACTACAGATGTGCTAGCCATGATTAGATGTTATTTTACAGAAGAGGAGACCAAGACAGGGAGATTGACTTGCTCTAGGCATAGCTGCTAGATGCCATCAGGATTCAAATCTAGGTCGATTTTATGCCAACATCCACTACCAGCTACACTAACACGTCCACGGCGACTGTAGAGTGTCTCTCAACCATTTTCAGTGGTTCTGCGAGCTAAGGGGACAACAGAGGCAAAGAAGGGTTAGGAGTGACTTGGCCAGAATCTAAGAAGGATTTTGATAAGTTAAAAAATTCCAAACTTCTCCCTGTTTTCTCTACTTAAAAAGCCATATCTGTAATAATAGTGAAAAGGCAGTCTAGCAGTCCATTAGTAGAAGACATCCCAGGTACACAGTTGCTTTTAGGCTTGTATAGTTACTTTCTACATTTACTAACACACGTGATGATAAAGGATCCTTTTCTAAACGGCATTGCAGGGTCTAGATCAAGAGGACTTGTTCTACCTATTTATGAAACAAACAGGCAGAGAATATACTTGTGGTTGCCAAGGGGTATGGGGAGTGGGGGAGGGATGGGTTTGGGAGACTGGGATTGGCAGATGCAAACTGGTATATATAGAATGGATAAACAATAAGTTCCTACTGTATAGCACAGGGGACTATATTCAGTATCCTGTGATAAACCATAATGGAAAAGAATATGAAAAAGAATGTATATATGTATATAACTGAATCACTTTGTTGTATAGCAGAAATTAACAGAACATTGTAAACCAACTATACTTCAATAAAATAAAAAAGAAATGGAAAAAGAGGACTTGTTCTAGTTACAGAAGCCTTGCTCTGCTCTCACCCACTGGGGATGCTTATTTTTCTTGTTTTGTGAATTCGCCTGTCTTGCTGTAAGCTAATTTCATGGCTGTGGGAGGTTGGAGAAAGTAGGTTGATGACTCTAAAGACCACTGCACCAGCAGGGAAGCCCGACACTGGACTTTAAGAGGGTTCGAATTAGAATGTGGGGACTACAGTAAGGGAACCTTCAGTTACCAGTTCTGTCCTAAAGCACTCTGTTGGACAACAGGACTAGATCCTAAAGGTCCTTCAGGGAGCTCTGCCCTGGGAATGGAACAGTTGATGCAATAACCCCATTGTATGGAGATTGACTCAACTGGGTTGTATTGGTTTTGTTTGGTTTGAAGGCAACTTGCGTAAGCCTTCAATTGCATCCACCTTGGGAACCAGGTATACCCTTTTCTTTAGCACTGCTGTTCTTTTTGTCTTCAGCAGGAATAAGATGTTCAAGTGAGCCAGAGGCAGGAAGAACCAGTTTAGTCTTCACAGCTGTGGGCCAGGAGAGATCGTGAGTTGATGGTATATTTTAACCTCGAAAGTAATTTTTCACAACAGGAACCTTGCACAGTAAAATGAGTAACAGCAAAGTATTTATTTGCTGCCTTCTGTCTTTTCATGATAATGTGCTAACGTAACGAGGTTTGTTCATATTTTACTCAGCCAGATTCTCGTTCATTTGCTAAGCATTGGGAATATTATGTAGATTGATCTTAAACATAAATCAGTCCTTGAGGGTGTCCTATATTTGGATTATGATTTGTAGACTCAAGCTAATCTCATTGCCTCTTTTTCATACTTGTTGAAAAGTCTGTGAAGGACACAGTAAGTTAAGGATCTCCAACTTTGGAAAAGGCACATGATGTGAAACTGGACTGCTGTGTTAGAAATAAATTTATGATAACTAAAAAAAAGAAAACAGAAAAACAGGAAAGAGGCAGTAAGTAAAGTAATCTTAGAAGTAGTATTGTAATATGAGGAAAAAGGGTGGCTGGCTGATTCAGGCCAGTAGGCAGCCTCCTGTCATCCTCATCAGGCCTTGGGAGATGCTCACAGTTTTTGATTCTCCAACTCTCACTTTTTGCTTCTCTTCTCACTGAGTTAAATCTTCTGTTAGTACATTACCTTAGTTTAACTTGCTGATGTTTCTAAGATTATAGTTTATCTTGCTATATTTATTCCAATGTTGGTTGATTCCTGCTCTCTTAATTTGTATTTTATTCTTTAACCTTATGGAATTTTGTAAATTGCAAAAGTAGAATATACCTGTCATACCAAGAAAAACAGTATAGAAGTGTATTAAAGAAAATTAAGTCCCCCTGCGCATCCTCTGAGGTAACGTTAGAGCAACCAACCTTAAGAGCTTGGGGTGTGTGTGTGTGTGTGTGTGTGTGTGTGTGTGTGTGCCTACATCTTTCCTGCAGTCAAATGCTCTTCCACTGAACTATACCCCGTCTGCTGTGTGCATCTTTCCTCATCTTTTTTTTTAATGCTCAGACAAATATTCATTTGTATGGATTTTCCCCCTCTCTCCCTCCCTTCCTCTCTTCTAAAGAAAAAAGATAATTCCATTGGAAGGATATAAAAAAACCCTGATAATCAGATTATCTCTAGGGAAGAAAACTGGGAGAGGTAGGAACAGAGGTGGAAGGGAGATTGACTTTTGACTGTGTGCCCTTTTGTACTGTTTGCTTTTTCCCCTCTTTTCTTTTTACCACGGGTATGTATTATCCAGTAAAAAAAAAAAAAATCTCTCTGCCATCATCAATTTTCCCTGAAACATTCCCATTAGCTGCAGTGTTTCTGGTGATATTTGCCTTGCCATGAGGGAGGTGTTGGTTTTGAAATGTTGAACAACTCTTGGTGCAGTTCTGAATGAAACAAAATACAAACTGCTTTCTGTTTACATGGTAATTGCATTCTTGGGAAATTCTGTGTACATAAACACTGTGAGAAAAATGTTTTGTATTTTAGAGTTAAGCAGAGTTAAGTTTTCAACTCTGATAATTAGAAACAGCTTTTCCACCTACATGGATGCCTGGTGGGATCTTTGAAAGCCATGAAGGATGCAGGACAGTCTGGTGCATTGCAGATATGCAACATCCTTGCCCTCCCCATTAAATGCCAGTAGGGTACCCCAATCACTCTGGCTCCCCTCTCCCCAGTGTCCAAAATGCCCTCTAGGAGACAGTGCCATTCCTTTTGAGAACCACTGTTCTAGCTGCTCTCTCTGGAAATTTCTTTCCTCAGATATTTGCAGAGCTGGTTCCTTGTTATCTCCTGTTAGAGGGCTCGCCTGACCACCCAGTCTACACAGCCCCCATTCACTCTGCCACATCGCCCCATTTCAATTCTCTGTACAGCATTTATCCCTATCTGCTCTTTTTCTTTTCTTGGTTTATTGTCTGTTTCCAGCTACCAGAACGTAAGCTCCATGAGGGAAGGGATGTTGTCTCTTGTTCACAGCTGTGTCCCCTGTGCCTGGAACACTGGCTGGCACATAGTTAGTGCTCAGTAAACATAAGTTAGATGAATGAAGGATGGAAGGAAGGAAGGAAGAAAGAAAGGAAAGAAGGAAGGAAATCTTCTTCAGTTCTACAAGTTGGAAAAGATTAGCAGAACATAATGTCTTCACGAAATTATTTAGGTCAAAATTATTTATTTAGGTCATATATAATTATTTATTTAGGTCATATATGATAAATAGCAAAAGATTAACTGGATTCACAAGATGGGTAGATTTATCAATTCCCAGTGAATAATATAAGCTTTGTCAGAAATTGGATGCTTGCCATTTTAAATTTCCAGCCACATCTGTAATTCTAAAGTGAACTGTGATACTTGACAGAGACTCCTTGTCCCCAGTCATCATTTTCACCATGTCCTGAGCAGCAGTTTTGGCAAGTGTGTCAACAATGACTTCAGCAGCTCTGACCTTTACAGTTAAATATAACACTATAAAGTGTGGCTTCCATAGCTTTTGCATTTCTCTCCCTTGGCACACTGTATTTAACTTTAAGCAATGCTTGAATTTCCTTCCATTCTGCTTCAAAATTTTTGATGATGTTGAGGCAGGAAGGGTTCATATCAAAATGTGTGAGCCTTTTCCTTCTCTCATTCTCTCACTCATTTATTCATTCCACAAATGTTTATTGAATACTTACTCTGTATCGGGAACTATGTTGGGGATACATATGTCACATAATGGAATTTAATTTGCTCCCATTACCAGGCTATGGTAACCCAAATTACAATGGTTTTTTATGGTAGTCACCTAATACTTTTAGTTTCTTTGCAGCTGGTATTTTTAAAGCACTAAGGGATGGTCCAGGTGATGAAATGATACACCTTTAATATCTATCTGAAGACCTAGGGCTAAACTCATCACATTTTTTTTTATTTTGGCCACGTGGCATGTGGGGTCTTAGTTCCCTGACCAGGGATCGAACCCGTGCCCCCTGCAGTGGAAGCGTGGAGCCCTAACCACTGGACTTCCAGGGAATTCCCTAAACTCATCACATTTTAATCACCAGCTCCACCTCTACACTTTTTGCCATTTATGTACAGTAAAATTACCTTGTTTCGGTGTAGAGTTAGTTATATGAGTTTTAACACATGTATAGATCTGTGTGCCCACCCTCACAATCAGGATACAGAACTGCTCAATCAGCCCCCAGAATGCTCCTGTGTTGCCCCTTTATGATCAAGGTCACCCCCAGCCCCGGGCAGCCACTGATCTGTTCTGTCCCTATAGTTTTGCCCTTCGAGAATGTCATACAAATGGAAACATACAGCATGTAACCTTTTGAGACCGGCTTCTTTCACTCAGCACGATGCCTTTGAGATTCACCCACGTTGTTGTGTTCATCCTAGTTTCTTCCTTTTTATTGCTGACTCATATTCCATTGTGTGGATGTACCACAATTTGGTCACCCACTTATCCATTGGTAGACATTTGGGCTGATTCCAGTTTTTGGCTATTATGAATAAAGCTGCTATGAACATTTGTGTACAGGTGCTTGCATGAAGACATCTCCTTTTATCACATGAAAGGTAACATTCTATAGATATAACTTCGGTACTTTGCTTTTTTCACTGTATACTATATCCTAGGGGTTACTCCAACTCAGTTCATAGGTATTGTTGTCGCTCTTATTTATAACCACATAGTATTCTGTTGTATGGATGTACCATAGTTTATTTAGCCGTGCTCCTAGGAATGAACATTTAGGTGGTTTCCAATATTTTGCAATTATAAACAGTGTTACAATGAACAACCTCTTGCATGTGTATTTTTGTATTGTTGGGGGTTTATTTTCATCCACTGTTAAACTTTAAAATCCCATTTGTAAACGCTGACCCATGGTGAGTCCAATGGAAAACAAAACAGAAAAGAATGAAGCCCAGGCCTAATTCCTAGTAAATTATACGCGCCTTTACATAATTCCTGTACTAAAGGTTTGTCAGCTTCTGGAAATCATGTGTGGATGTGTAAATGAAAAAAATGCATTGATGTACATGGACCTTCAGGATACAGGGCCCCATACTGCTGCTCCACATTGTGAAGTGCTCTGCAAAATGGCAGTGGTCACTGGCAGTGGACAGATTGAGGAAACAGGAGGCCAGGGTGCTGGGTGGTTGACCGTGTGAATGTCGAAATCACTGAGAATGATGAGAGAAGTTGGGACAGAGGACAGACAGTCAAGAACTAAAGCCTTTATGAATGAGGGCAGTGACCAGGAAGGTGACAGAAGACTACCAGCAGGACGGGGAGAGGGTGAAATAACAGGATGGTGTGAGTCAAGGAGGAGCCAGAGACTTCTCAAGAGTGGGCGGGAACGAAGATCAGGAAGTGGCCTTGGGGAGCAAGGAGAGCTCCAGCTCCACCCCTTGGCACTCTCTAAGGTATTTAGCTGTGGGGAGATGAGAGAAGAAACAGCCTGCACTTTAGAGGGGTCAGCAGACAGCCAAGGTTTCAGTTACAGCAGGATGTGGAGGGAACATCCCGAGGAGAGGCTCAAGGCCACTGGGATTTAGCCCATCACAGACGGGAAGTTCTAACCTTAATCCAACCTGAACACTAATTTAACCCTCACCCTCACCCTAACCTGCTGGTAAGGTCCAGCTGTTGTCGTGGAAAGTGTTCCTTCTAGATCAGCTGGTGTTGGCAGCAGCGAGGAAAGTAGCAGCAGCTATTTTGCATATAATTTGCATGAGGTTTGTTGCATTTTGAAGACGGCCAAGGGAAAAGCTGACTGACTATAATCAGCCAGATTTCCCAGGACAAGTAGTACCTTGGTGGGAGTCCCTGCTATCTATTCCTTAGCTTTGCGGATCCAGAAATTCAGCGTTGTCAGTGTACCCTGCAATAAGCTGATTCCGGGGACTGAGTCTTGATAACTACTGGGCACTCCTTCTCAGTCTCCTTTGCTGGTTCTTCTTCATCTCCACAACCTCTAAATATTGGAGTGCTTCAGGCTCAGTCCTTGAGCCTCCTCTCTGTTTAAACTGATTTCCATGGTGATCTCATCTAGTCTTGTGGCTTTAAATACCATCTATGTCCTGATGACTCTCAAATATGTATCTCCAGCTTGTAATCCTCCCCTGAACTCCAGATTCTCATCCCCAGGTTCCTCCTTAATAGCTCCACTTGGACATCTAATGGGCATCTCAAGCCTAATGTGTCTCAAACCAAACCCCTGGTCTTCCCCACCAAAGCTGCCCCTCCCCTTGTCTTCCCCATGTCAGGAAATGAAACTTTTTTTTTTTTTTTGGTAACTCAGACCAAAAATCTTGTAGTTGTGCCTGGCACTCATTTTTCCCTTTAAAATTTATTCTCTCTCCCTTGCATTATTGGAATTTCCTCCTAACAGGCCTTTCTATTCCCACCACTGCCCCCTTCTCTGCTTTCTTTTTCTCTACAGAATTTATCACTATCTGACATACTATGTGTTTTCCCTAAAACCCTATCTTCCTTTAGCCCACTAGAATGTAAACTCCGTGAGGGCAGGGGTTTTGTCTATTTTGTATACTTCTATATTTCTGGCTCTTAGAACGGTGCCATGACACATAGGCTAGTAGGCACTCATTAAATATTTGTTTAATATATGAATGAATGAATGAACCGAGTCATATGATACTGATACATGCATCAGAATGTTTCTTAATTGACTGTGAGAAGTATGACTGCTAAGCAGACCTGAATACTCACATTAGATATTCAAGGCACCCTCTTCCCTTTAGGGGAGTATTAATGGGCTATCATACTAGAATGAGAAGTTAGGGGAATATTAGGATAGATACTCTTTACAGGTAAATGTGATCAACCCATCTTCGTTGTAGGAATATGCCTTCCTATAAGACCATAATATTCATGGAAGTTGCTTTGGAATCACCCCTGCATTGGGCTCTTTGGCTCTCTTTTTTCTGCTTTTCATGTAGAAGAAACAAGGATAACTTCTAAATTTTTGACTTGAGTAAATGGGTGGATGGTGATGCAATTAACAGAGATATGGAAGGACATCATGAGAATAATTTAGACTAGAAGTGACGTATAAGGATAAAGTATGAAGGGTGTTAAAACTGTAGTAAATCCAACTTGAGGCCTTGTTTCAAGTATTCAAGCTGTTACACCAAAAGCAAAGTTCTATCATGGAAGAGATTGTACACCAATATCCATGTGCTTATCTGTATTTCCCCTTGGCTTTCTTTTTAGCCAAGTGGGGTCATGTGGTTTTGTTCTGGCCAATGGAATGTGGATGGGATTGATAACTGCCACTTCCAGGCCTGGCCCATCCAATAGCCTTCATAATTTTTCATGCTGAAACTCTCTGCTGTTGCCACAGCTGGAAGCAAAGGACTTGAGATGGCAGAGCACAATGCAAGGAACCTGGATCCCTGAGTTCATCACTTAGAGGAAACCTATCTAGGAGAGTTGTTTGACAGGAACCATCTCATAGGACTTTGTGTGAGTGAGAAATAAATCTTTGTGTAAAGTCAGTGAAATTTCAGCGTTTGTTTGTTACCACAGCAGAGTCTAATCTACCCTGACTAACACATCTATCTACACACTATTATCCACAGGAAAGCTCTCTCTACCTGAGCTACACATGGAGATTCAAGAAAAGCACTTAATGCTTGTCAGTTATGTTAAGGATTTTCTTCCTCAGCTTTATGAAGAAATGGGCAATGACTATAAATGACTACTTTTGCTCGAGAAAGTCACTGACTTTCATAAGGAAAAGTCATCACTTGACTATTTGAGTTTCAAGAAAAATCTGAGGCTTCCCTGGCGGTGCAGTGGTTGAGAGTCCGCCTGCCGATGCAGGGGACACGGGTTCGTGCCCCGGTCTGGGAAGATCCCACGTGCCATGGAGCGGCTGGGCCCGTGAGCCATGGAGCCTGTGCGTCCAGAGCCTGTGCTCCACAACGGGAGAGGCCACAACAGTGAGTGGCCTGCATACCGCCAAAAAAAAAAAAAAAAAAAAAAACCAAGAAAAATCTATGTCTTTCTGGGGAGAAAACCTTCAATTTGAATGATCATAAGTGTAGCTAGGATTGACTTTGAACAACCCAAATTTATGCTTTTATGACAAGCTTCATCGTTGTAGTACCATGCAAGAGAAACTGAATGCAATGATCACAAAAACTGTAGCTGTAGCACATATACTTTGATGGAGATTGTGAGTTTGGGGTATTAAATGATTTTCATTGTCTAGATTACCTAGTTGTGAATTCAACTGAAGAACTTGCTGAAAACATTTTCATCATAATGAAGAGACTCTTGAAATGCTTGATTAAGTGTCTTCTGCAGAATTTCTCAAAGTGATGCCAGTGGTGAGTGGCTAATTGTGCTAATTTGGATCCTCCAGGAAGCAGATGCTAATATGGAGTTAAGAATACAAGATGTTGGGCTTCCCTGGTGGCGCAGTGGTTGAGAGTCCGCCTGCCGATGCAGGGGACACGGGTTCATGCCCCGGTCTGGGAAGATCCCACATGCTGCAGAGCGGCTGGGCCCGTGAGCCATGGCCGCTGAGCCTGCGCGTCCGGGGCCTGTGCTCCGCAGCGGGAGAGGCCACAACAGTGAGAGGCCCGCATACCGCAAAAAAAAAAAAAAAAAAAAAAAGAATACAAGATGTTGACTGGGGATAATGCCTGTGAAAGCTAAAAGGGCAGGGAGCAAGAAGACTGGGCAAGGAAAACCCTTAGACCATAATGCAGATCTGACACATGTGAAGGTGTTGGGGGAGGAAGGGGAATTGGGCAGAGATGACTTAGACTGCAAGGCAGATGTGACAAAGTCTTGATCAACCCAATGGAGAGTTCTGGAGGAAAGACGGCCTGTTAGAAGAATCCAAAGTTGGACAGAAATGGCCAGGCCCTAGTATTGCCACCATGCTCCGTCATTGGCTGTAATCTTCCAAGGGAAAGCATGGTCTTGTCAAGAATGCTGCAGCTGATCTTGGAAGGTGCTGCAGCTGGAGGCTGTCAGCTAACTTCACTCCTTACAGATATATGGCAAATTCTTTCCTGAAGAGTGATCTAAGCCATGCACCTCCATGCCTGCCCAGTTTTCCCTTTGTGTTGCCTGGATTTTCTTCTCCAAAACTGCACAATTTTCCTGTGAGCCGCTCTTTCTATGGGAAACATAGTAGAGGTGGTTAATGGGAAGAATTACACCCTGCTGCAGTTGGTCTCAGGGCTTCTACTGGTTGTCATCTTCTGTGGAAGTCCCCAATTCTGATGATAGTGGGTATATCCATTTCTCCTTTCAGTTTTGTCAGTTTTTGCCTCACCTATTTTGATGCTCTGTTGTTAGGTCCATATACATTTAGGATTGTTATCTCTTCTTGAGAATTGACCACTTTATCATTATGTAATGCTCCTCTTTATGCTTGATAGTATTCCTTGTTCTGAAAGCTACTTTGATAGAAATGTAGCAACTTCAGCTTTCTTTTGGCTAGTGTTTTCTTGGTATATTTGTGTCTATTCTTTTTATTTTATTATTTATTTTTTTAAATTTTATTTTATTTTATTTGTTTATTATTTTTGGCTGCGTTGGGTCTTCGTTGCTGTACGCAGGCTTTCTCTAGTTGTGATGAGCGGGGGCTACTCTTCTTTGGGGTGCGTGGGCTTCTCATTGCGGTGTCTTCTCTTGTTGTGGAGCACGGGCTCTAGGCACGCGGGCTTCAGTAGTTGTGGCTCACAGGCTCTAGAGTGCAGGCTCAACAGTTGTGGTACACGGGCTTAGTTGCTCCATGGCATGTGGGTTCTTCCCGGACCAGGCTTGAACCTGTGTTCCCTGCATTGGCAGGCGGATTCTTAACCATTGCGCCACCAGGGAAGTTCCTATCCTTTTTATTTTTGACTTACCTGTCTTTATATTTAAAGTGGGTTCCTTATAGACAACATATAGTGGGTCTTGTTTTTTTATCCACTCCAACAATTTCTGTCTTTTAATTGGTGCAGTTAGACCATTCACATTTAAAGTGATTATTGATGTAGTTAGATTAATATCTACCATCTTTGTCAGTGTTTTCTATTTGTTGCATTTGTTCTCTGTTTCCTCACCACCCTCTTTTTCTGTCTTCTGTGATTTTAATTGAGCTTTTTATATGATTCCATTTTATTTCCTCTCTTAGTATGCCAATTCTTTTCTTTTCTTTTTGTGTTTCTTTATCTATTTTTCCTGTTAGTGTACCAATTATAATTGTTGCCCTAGAGTTTATAATATACATTTTTAAAAACTTACTCTTTTTTAAAAACATATTTATTTATTTATTTGGCCGTGCTGGGTCTTAGTTGTGGCATGCGGGATCTTCGTTGCTGCATGTGGGATCTTTGCTGCAGCATGCGGGATCTTTAGTTGCAGCATGCAGGATCTTTAGTTGCGGCATGCGGGATCTAGTTCCCTGACCAGGAGTTGAACCTGGGCCCCCTTTAACCTCTGGACCACCAGGGAATTCCCTATAATATACATTTTTAAGTAATCTAAGTCCGCCTTCAAATAATACCATACTGCTTCATGTGTAGTACAAGTTCCTTATAACAGAGTATTTTTGATTCCTACATCCCATCCCTCTGGCCTCCAGAGTGCACTGCTAGCAGCTTATAGTTCAGTGGGACTCTTGCTGTGCCCCTAGTAAGAGTGTGCCCTCTTTGAGGACAAGTACCTCTTACACTGCAGAGCTCAGAATTATGGGGGACTGAAAGTACAATGTCTCCCTACTAGTGAGTTATTGGGAATGACTGTGTATGTGGTGACTTCTGCTTCCACTCCTTGGTTCCTGCACCCATGTGCTTCTCCTCTGGGGGAGATGGTGCCATATAGCGGTCTCTGATTTAGCATTTACTTTGTATCCTGGAGGATGGTACCACATCCTTGCAGAGTATTGCTTCTGAGCTGGTGCTTCAGCTGTACCTTCAACAGGCCATTCCATTGCTTTATCAGGTCAGCTACTTCTGAATGGTGTGGAAGGTAACATGCCAGGGGGTCCTGTGGTCACAAGCGCACTCCCACACTTCCTTTGAAGCAAGTCCCTGGTCAGCTGCAATGCTGTGTCAGATTCCATGGTGTGCACAGTCAGGCACTCCTTAGGTCCCTGGATGCTGTGGTGCTGGCTGAGTTTCTGTGGGCAGGAAAGTCAAAACCACACCCAGAATAAATGTCCATTTCCATGAGAGTGAATTTCTGGTCCTTCCTGGACGGAAGAGGCCCTGTCATCCCAATTGCTAGTTATGAGACCAGTCCCGTGTTTGCCCCTCCTACTGTCCGCCCTGGCCTGCATGTGGCCTGCACATGAACTTCTCAGTGATGCTGGCGCCCTCTCACCAGCACACTCCTCATGGCCTTGGTGAACGGTGTGTTCCCTGAGCCCTCACGTGCAACATAATCCTCCAGTGGATCTTCTGGCCTCACATAACATATCCACTCCCAGGGTCCACTCTGAGCCTTCTAAGCCGCTGTCTGTCATGGCAGTTCAGGCGTTTCTACCCAAAGTTAATATCAACCAACATGTTTTCCATGCTTCTAGGATCCAACCTTCTAAGTGTGTTCGTATCGTTATACAGGGTCCTTGCCAGGGTGTTAAATCCTGTATCCCAGGAGAATACGCCTATATTTACAAATTATCTTTTATCCAAATTTGTGTTCTACCTCCCTATTTATTACCTGGAACCCCTTCCTAGAGAGATACTTTAGATCTCTGCGTATTCAATGTCTAGCAGTCCTCTAAATGTCTCCCCTTTCCCCAGCATACACTCACCTAAGTAAATGGCCGTAGATCCCTTTAGGGAAGGACTGGAACTATTATTATGGTCTGTAATTACCATGGTGATGCAGTGTCCTTCCTCCTGGGGACCTAGCCACTTCTTTAGTCAGTGGGTTCTGGGTCTGAAAACTGACTCAGGTCCAGGGCAGAGCATCATGGCTTTTCTGGGGGGGTGTCAACCCTCAGCCTCTTTTCTATTGCTGCTTTTTAAAAATTATATAATTAAACAACATCCTTATTGGTTGTCCGTCTATTTGCCCCTAGGGGCGCCATACTCTATTAATCCTCTTGACTCCCTGCGGGTCAAACTCTCTTGGCTGCCCCTCTGACATTGCCAGTCATTATAGTTATTGTGACCTCCCGGCTTTGGGCAGTTAAACACAGCCAAAGCTGCGGTCCTTATTACTTTGGCCTCTATTAATGAACCCAACTCTGTGATTGCCTCTCCTAGCATCTCCCCTGGCCTGCAAAGAAGAGCCACCACAGAACTTCTTGGTGATGCTGGCCTCCCTCTCACCAGCGCATTCCTCTTGGCTTTGGTCAGTGGTGTGTCTCCTGAGTCCTCCCATGCCTCATTACTCTCTGGTGGGTTTTCTGGCCTCAGGTAACATATCCGCTCCAGCATGCTTACTTCTTTGAACCTTTGAATTCCTTTCTTGACCACCTACTGTGGCAATTCAGGCATTTTAACCTCGCTCAGTGTGGTTTATCACTTTCTCCAGGCTTCTACGAGCCACCATAACAGTGGGTTTGTACCTACCCCTAGGGTCCTTGCCAAGGTGTTAAGACCTGTATCCTGAGAGTGATCCCAAGTCAGTAAACCCTCCCTTATCCAGTCTTAAGTTCTGGACCCAGAACTTGAAACACCCTTGAAATCCGATCCGTGGGATCTCTCTGGCTCCTTCCAGCATATGTTGGCAAGGTCTGGCAGCCCTTTTGGTGTATATAGACCCTTTTCTTTCTTACCAAGTCCAGTACATCCCTGACTGGGTTATACCCTAGTTATTGGCCTGATAACCAGGAGAAGAGGTGAAGGCAGATCTTGTGCCTTATAGGGGAGAGGGCTTTTTACCGTCTTCCCTAAAGATGTGGGGTAAATGCTAGCCCTTAATACGGAGGAATGGGTTACCTCTGCACGCTCTGAGGATTCAGAGCAGTCTGGGGAGCCAGAAATCTTTGGAGGCATCTACTTAGATGTTCTCATGCCATTTGTCAGGATCCTGGGTTTTCCCAACTAGAGCCCTGACCTTGGCATAACAGATCTGCTTTGGATAAGCATTCAGTCATCTTTGAAGCTTGGTGACTCTAATTATTAAGTTCTAAGTTTGGTCTTTAGATTTTTCTGCTCGCTCATTGAAGAAGATAAGGACCTCTTTGTGAGCTACCAAAGAGGCACCCTGGCTTTTACACTTAGTTTTCTGATGTTAGTTGCCCTCAGCAGTTCTATTATTCCTCCATAGGGTTTCAATGCAATTTAACAAGAGCCAGCCAATTCCACTGTCCTTGTAAGCAGTGTTATCCACATCTTCTTTTCATTGCATCTGCCAGAACATTTTCTTTCACCAGAGCATTCTCCCAACTCATTACCAGTGAAAGTTTTAGCAGCTGGGCTTTGGCCCACATACCACTTGCGATGACGTTCTCATTTCATTTCATGTAGTAAATGATCCAGTCCCAAAGCCCCACCTTACCTCTGCTTTCTCAGACCAATCCTAGTACCAGTTGTTGTCAGTTCAGGTCCTCTGGGAAGCAGATACTGAGACAGAGTTAGGAGTGCAGGAGGTTTACTGGAGGTACTACCTGTGAAATACAAAGCAGGAGGAAGCAAGATTGGGCAGGAAGTGCCTCAGACCGTGATGCAGACCTGACACTTGTCAACAGAGAGAGGCTAGGCAGGAGAATTAAGAAGGGTGAGTCTCAGATGACAATGCAGATCTGACAAAGTCTAATCTCAAAATGTGAGAATGCTCCAGGACTCAGTCCTTGGTCCACATCTGTTCACCAGCTTTGCTTCCTCCCTTAGTAATCTCTTCCAGTCCCATGGCTTTAAATACCACCTATACTGATGACTCAAAATAAATATCTAGCCCAGACATTCCCCTGAGCTCCAAACTTGTATATTCAACTGACATCTCCACTTGAAGATTTAGTAGATTTCCAGTTCAACGTGTCCAAAATGGAACACTTGATTCTCACCCTGTTCCAATCTATTCTTCCCAAGGTCTTCCTCACCTCAGTAAATAGCTATCACTGTTCACCCAGTTTCCAAGTTAGCCATCTTTGATTGTCTCCTCTGCCTTATTTCCCATGCATATCCATTTTATTAATATGTTCTGCTATCCCTTCTGTTCTTCAGACATGCCAAGTTATTTCCATATGCAGTTCCTTCTGCCAGAAATGATCTTCCTCTGTCTTCACATGGGGATCCTTCTACTTCAGCTCTCAGCTTAAAGATTCTCTCTCCAGAGAGAACTACTACAAACGCTCTCTTATACTCTCTCATAGTGCCCTGTATTTCCTTCATATCACTTTCATTGGTCCCTCTACATTTGTTTGTCTCATGTCTTTCTCCCTCATTAGCACGTAAGCTCCATGATGAGAGGAGCCTGCCCGTTTTGTTCACTACTGTATCCCCAGTAAGTGCCATATAGTAAGTGTGCAATATTTATCAGATGAAGAGATGGATTAAAAATATTTCCAACAACTTGTTGTCTTCTGTCACTGAATAAAATCATTTAAAAAATTGTGGGGCTTCCCTGGTGGCTCAGTGGTTAAGAATCCGCCTGCCAATGCAGGGAACACAGGTTCGAGCCCTGGTCCGGGAGGATCCCACATGCCGCAGAGCAACTAAGCCCGTGCGCCACAACTACTGAGCCTGCGAGCCACAACTCCTGAAGCCTGGGCGCTCTAGAGCCCGTGCTCTGCAACAAGAGAAGCCACTGCAATGAGACGCCTGCGCACCGCAACGAAGAGTAGCTCCCTCTCGCCGCAACTAGAGAAAGCCCTCGCGCGGCAACGAAGACCCAACACAGCCAAAAATCAAATAAATAAAGTTTAAAAAATTGTGGGTTAGGGAAATAAAGAAGTACCCTTAAGGACATCTAGTTCCAGTAATATAGTGGACATGGTCAGTGCTTCCCAACTGCATTAATAATATTAATATTAATATCACTAACACAGCAGCAGTAACAAAGTTCCACAGACTGGGGGCAGACATTTATTGTCCTATAGTCCTAGGGGCTAGAAGTCTGGGATCAGCTGTCAGCAGGGTTGGTTTCTTCTGAGGGCTGTGAGAGAGAATCTTTTCCATGCTTCTCTCTCAGCTTCTGGTGGTTTTCCAGCAATCTTCGGTGATCCTTGGCTTGGAGGTGCATTGCTCCAGTCTCTACCTTCACCCTTACATGGCATTTTCCCTCAGTCTCAGTCTCTGTCTATGTGTCCAAATTTTCCCCCTTTTTAAAGGATACCAGTTATGTTGGACTAGGGTCCACCCTAATGACCTCAGTTTTAAGTTGATTGCCTCTGTAAAGGCCTTATTTCCAAATAAGGTCACATTCTGAGGTACTGGGGGTTAAGATTTCAACAAACCATTTGAGGGGCTATAATTCAACCTTTAACTCCAACCCTTTTGAGGAGGGGGACAAAAATATGACAATATCGATTTTTATTTTTAAATCAGGAAGTAAGGTATTAATATTTAACATGTGAGTTTACAACATGAGCATGCTGACTTAGTCTTATGTCTGACAGTTGGTGTCATAAACAGGATACAAAGTTCGTATCCTGAAACAAGAATGGGAGTTCCACAATACAGAGGGTTTAGCAGTGGTGTCATACTCCTTCTTTTACTTCCTAGTGTATTGCAAGGTTTTGCCATGTGCTGTGTCAAATTAAGTGAATTCATGAATGATATGATGATCTTGTTTTAATTAACCCTTATAAAATGTAAAAGTAGATTAAAATGATTCCTGTAAAAACAAATAAATACCCCTCTGCTCAGCCTCCCCACAAACCCAGCCATAGATTAAAAATAACACTAATACTTCCGGCTCAAAGAAGTAGCAAAAAAGAAAAAAAAGGAAAAATAGGGCAAGTAGAAAGCACAAATTAAAGTCATAGAAAGAATTCCAATAAACTAGCAATGACAAGTGTAAACAGATGAAGCTTACAAGTTAAACAATATATACTGACAAATTGTATTTTTAAAGATCCAGCTATGCTGTTTATAAAAGATATATCTAAAATATAAGGACACAAAGTTTGAAAGTAAAAGACAGAAGAAAATATGCCCAGAAATGTATAACCTTTATAACCTTTATAACCAAAAGAAAACTGGTACCATGATTTTTTTAAAAAATTAATTAATTAATTAAATTTTGACTGCGTTGGGTCTTCATTGCTGCGAGGGCTTTCTCTAGTTGCGGTGAGTGGGGGCTACTCTTCTTTGTGGTGCACGGGCTTCTCATTGCGGTGGCTTCTCCTGTTGCAGAACACAGGCTCTAGGTGCGCAGGCTTCAGTAGTTGCGGCACGTGGGATCAGTAGTTGTGGCTCGCGGGTTGTAGAGCTCAGGCTCGGTAGTTGTGGCGCACGGGCTTAGCTGCTCTGCGGCATGTGGGATCTTCCACAACCAGGGCTCAAACCCGTGTCCCCTGCATTGGCAGGTGGATTCTTAAGTACTGTGCCACCAGGGAAGCCCAGTACCATGATGTTAATATCAGACAAAATGAACTTTAAGGTAGAAAACATTAGGCATAAATATGGTCACCACATTATGATGAAAGGAACAATCCATCAGGAAGGTATAAAAATTCTAAACCTGTATGTAATCTAATTATATTATTGTAAAAAAGCAAAAATGGACAAAATTACAAGGAGAAAAGGAGAAATACACACAAATAGGAGAGACTTTAACATACTTCTCTTCATATTTGACAGATTATGCAGACAAAAAATTAGTAGTGTATAAAAGATTTGAAAGCACAATTAAGAGACTTTCTCTACTGGACATATATAGAAACTTACATTTATCACTTAGGTAATACATGTTCTTTTCAAGCACAAATATAACAGTTTAAAAAATTGATCATTAAATTGCAAACTAACAAATACCAAAGAATATTAATCATGGAAATCGTAGTCTTTAATCACAGTGAAATTATATTAGAAATAATAAGCAAGAGGATAATTTTTAAAATAAATTTATTTATGTTTGGCTGCGTTGGGTCTTAGTTGCTGTGCATGGGCTTCTCATTGCGGCGGCTTCTCTTGTTATGGCGCGTGGGCTCTAGGCATGCGGGCTTCAGTAGTTGTGGTGCACGGGCTCAGTAGTTGTGGCTCGCGGGCTCTAGAGCGCAGGCTCAGTAGTTGCGACACACGGGCTTAGTCGCTTCGTGGCATGTTGGATCTTCCTGGACCAGGGCTCGAACCCGTGTCCCCTGCATTGGCAGGTGGATTCTTAACCACTGCATCACCCAGGAAGTCCAAGAGGATAATTTTAAAGCTACATATACTTGGATATTTATAATCACATATCACATGGGTCAAAGAAGAAATTGTACTGGAAACTAGAAAATATTTAGAACTGAATGATAATGAAAATACAAAGTATCAGAGCTTGTGAGGGTGCAACTAAGGTGGTCCTGAGGGGAAAATGCATAGCTTTAAGTTCTTGTATTAGCAAAGGTGAAAGGCTAAAAAGTAACTCAAGAAGTTAGAAAGTAAACAAGAAAGTAGAAGGAAAGAATTTCAAAAAGTTAAGAGCAGAAATTAATAAAATAGAACACCAAGCCAAGTCAAGAGGAACAACAGAATAAAACACTAGTTTTTTATATAAATATAAAGATGACATATATGCATGCTGGATATGCCAAGATAGGGCTTGATCTCATGTGCTTAACTGTTAACGTTAACAGATAATTACTCTTGTTAAAGTTTGTATTTCTTCTTGTGTAATTTTATTCTAATAAATGTTATTGATTAAATAGAGAATTAAATGTGACTCAGTCTTTGCAAGTCTATCTTGTAAATGCATTTACAAATCAGAAAAAAATGAACACCTGGTTGTTTCAGAAAGATGAATAAAGCACACAACTCTCTAGCTAGATGAATAAAACAGACAACTCTCTGGAAAAAAGGAGAGAAGGCACAGATCATAAAAATGCAAGAGTTGTAAAGTAACTGACACAGTAGATAGGATATTGAAACAATAATAAGAGAGCTTTATGAACATCTTTATGCCAATACATTTGAAAACTTAAATAAAATGGATAATTTCATATAAAACTACAATTTACCATAGTTGACTCAGGAAGAAATGGGAAAACTGAGCAAACATGATTATTAGTGAGACCGAAACAGTCATTAAAATCTACTAAGGAACCAACAAACAAGCACAATACACAACTCACCACACACCCAGTAAATGGTTGTACGGGTGAGTTCCAACAAACATTCAAGGAGCAGATCATCTCAATACTGTATAAACTGTGGCAGTAAATCCTCTCCAACTCATTTTATAAGGCTAGCATAACCTTGATGCCAAACCAGGCAAGGCTATTGAGAAAGGAAAATTACAGGCTAACTTCATTTATGAATATACATGCAAAAATCCAAAATAAACTACTAGCAATCAGAAACAATAATGTATTAAAAAATACATTATGGCCAAGTTGTGTTTATCTCAGTAATAGAAATGTTTTAAGATAAGAAAAATCTACTAAGTCACCACTATAATAGAATAAAGGAGCAAAACTAGCACTTCTATTCAACCTTGTACTGTGGGTTCCAGTCAGTATAGTAATAAAAAGAAAATAAATGAAAAGTATCAAAGGTGAAACAAAGATTATTAACAGATGACATGATTGTCTATGTAGAAAATACAAGAGAATATGCAAACATTGAAACAAATAAGGTTTGAGGGTATAAGAGCAATATAAAAAAATCAACAGTGCAACAATTAGAGCTTACAGTAGCAACAAAAACTAAAAGACACCCAGGAATAAATCTGATAAAAGATGTGTTAAGGCCTCTATGTAGAAAAGTAGAAATCTTTATTGAATAACATTAAAGAAAACCTAAGGTAATGGAGGGACAAAAATATGTTCATGTATAGGAGAACTTAGTGAGTAATGGTGTCAAGTCTCCCTAAATTCACTTAGAGATTTAATTAAATTCTAATTAAAATTCTAAATAGGAACAAGAATAAAAAAGACAGTATTAAGCAGCATGAAATACCATACCAGATGTCAACACTTCTTATAAGCTATAGTAATTAAGATATAGCAGAGAAAAAGAAATAGATCAGTGGAACACTACAGAGAGACCAGAAACAGACCCACACATAGATGGAAACTTGATACATAACAGTGCGGAAAGGAGGAATTATTTAACAGATGTTACTGGAACCGTTGGTTATCCATATGGAAAAAAGTTAGTCAGATTAGATCCTGACTGCACATTGTATACAAAAACAAATTCAAAGTGGTTTTATGACCTAAATGTGACAAGTACTTGAAAACTTTTGGAAGATAATGCAAGCAAATATCTTTATAACCTTGTGGTAGGGAAGAATTTCTTAAACAAAATGCAAAGAGATAAACTGTAAGGAAAAGCTTGATAAATTTTACTACACTGAAATTTAAAAATTTGTGTGTAAAGAAATGAATCATGAACAAAATGAAAAATGAAAAAAAAAAAAACAAGCCACAGACTAGGAAAAATATTTGCAACATGCTTGCTCCTGCCTTAGACCCTTGGCACTTCATCTTCCTCTGCCTAGAACAATCTTCATCCAAATAGAGGTTTCATTCTCTACTTCAATTCAGTAATGCCTCTGTTCAAATGTCACCTCCTCAGAGAGGCCTTTCTGACCACCCTGTTGAAAATAACACCTCTGTCACTTCATCATCTTCCTCTGTTTTCTCTTCATAGCACTTATTACTATCTGACATCCTATGTCTATTTGCTCATTTATTTATTACCCATCTCTCCACTCCTTGAGAGCAGGGACTTTGTTTTGCTGACTGTCATATTTCTCACACCTCGAACAATGTCTAGTGCATGGTGTATACTAATATATACTTTTCAAGTGGATAATAAATTAATGTAAATGATAAGGGATTAGTATTCAGAATATGTAAAGCACTATAGATCAACTAGAAAACTTTGAACAAATGGCTCAATAGGAAAATTGTTAAGGGCTCTGAACAGGCAGTTCACAGAGGAGGACAACTGAAGGGGCAATAAAAATATGGAAAGAGATTTAATATCATTTGCAATGAGGAAAATGCAAAGTTAAACGATAACTTCACACTCAAGAGACTGGCAGAAATGAAAAGTCTGATAATGCTGGTTGTCAGAAAGGACTTAAGGGAAAAGGAACTCTGTTCACAACCATCCTGGAGAAGAATTTGGGAATATCTAATAAAGATAAACATGCACTTACCTTAAGACCCAGAAATTCTACTCCCAGGCAAATATGTTAGAGATGCTTTTTCGTACTTGAGTCAAGTGACTACACAAGAATGTTTACAGCAGCATTGTTTTAATAGCAAACCACTGGATATAAACCGAATGTATACCACCAGTAGAATAGACAAACCATGGTATAGTCATAAAATGGGATACTCTACAGCAATAAAAATTAACAAATTACAGCTGGCCCTCCATAACCACAGATTCTGCATCCGCAGATTCAACCAGTACAGGGGAGGATAGCGTGGGTTATATGCAAATACTGCACCATTTTATATAAGGCACTTGAGCATCCATGGATTTTGATATATATGGGGCGTCCTGGAACCAATCCCCTGTGGATATGGAAGAACAGCTGTATAACTACACACATCATTGTGGATGAATCTCATAAACACACAGAGCAAAAGAAGCAAATTGCCGAATACATGTTGTATAATTCCATTTATGTAAAGTTTCAAAACATGATAAACTGTGCCATATGTTGTCTATGTATAGATGGACATGTGGTCAAAGGGTAGTGGTTAACTCTGAAGTGGGAGGGAGTGGCATGGGATTAGAAGAGGGTACAACAGGGGGCTTCAACTGTCTGAGTTTTTTTACTTTAAGAAGAAGCAAAAAAAAAAAAGAAGAAGCAAATACATTAAAATTTGACAGAGACGGGAGGGTAGTGATCATATCGTGACATGACATGAGTAGTAATTTCGTTATTCCCTTAGTGTGTGCTTGAAATGATTCATTTGAAGAAATTACCATTAGTTCAGTATCATCTGTGTTTGGGTATGTGCGAGTTAAATGCTTAACCAGTTTGGTAATGCTACTATTTTCCCACCCTCATGGCCTCCTCTTTCTGTTTATACTATCCCAGCTTTAGAGTTATTTGCTGAACAGGGATCACACAGTTCTTGAACTTGAAACTCAGCTTAATTTTGGACAGGAGTCAGCCAACTTTTTCTGTTAAGGCCTAGCTCGTAAATATTCTCCGTTTTGTGGGCCACATGTTCTTTGTTGCTTCTACTCAAGTCTGCCATGGTATCTGGAAAGCAATGTGGTGGGCAGAATTCTAAGATGGCCCTCAAGCTTCCTGGCCCCTGATGTACATACACTTTATCCCAGTTGTTCAATTAAACACTAATCCAAATGCTGCTGTGAAGGGATTCTGGAGATGTAATTCAGATCCCAAATCAGTTGATTTTAAGACTATCCCTGGTAGGCTTAACCTAATCAGATAAGAGGAGAGACTCAGCTGTGAGGGAGTCTCTTGCTGGCTTTGAAGATGGGAGATCCATGGGGCAAGGAATGTGGGTGACCTCAAGGAGCTGAGAGCAGCTCTGGGCTGATGGCCAATAAGAGAAAGGAGGCCTCGGTCTTACAGCTGTAAGGAACTGAATTCTGCCGACAACCTCGTGAGCCTGATAAAAGGCTCTGAGCCTCACATGAGGCTGCCGCCCTAGCCAAAACCTTCATTTCAGCCTGGGGAGACCCCGAACAGGGAACCAACTAAGTCCTGCCCAGACTTCTCACCTACAGAAACTGTGAGGTCATCAAATGGTGTTGTTTTAAGCCGTTAAGTTTGTGAGATTTTGTTATACAACAATAGAAAATGAATGCAAGGAGCCATAGACAATGGGTAAGTGAATGAGCAAGGGAGGCTGTGTTCCAATAAAACCTTACTTGTGGGGCACTAAAATTTGAATTTCATGTAATTTTCATGTGTCACAAAATATTCTTTTGATTTTTTTCAACCGTTTACATATATGAAAACCATTCTTAGCTCATGGCCTATACAAAAACCAGTGGTGGGATGAGTTTTGGCCTGTCGGTTATACTTGGCAATCCCTGATCTGGGAATTGGTGCATTTTTTAATCAAACCATCTAAACTTTTGATAATTTTTCAGATCTCATTAGAATATGGAAATGAGTCTCTAAAACATTCTTTAAAATTTGAAATGTGTTACATCTTATTTTCTTCACATAGCATCATAAGCAGCATAGCTTTTCTCAAACATATGATACATTTTAAAACAATTTTCTCTAATGGTCTAAGTCTCTTCTAAATATCAAATCTGAACTATAAAAGCATTTCATTTATACATCAATTTCTCACACTCTAATAGGTTCAAAGGAACATTGCCAACTATTTAATGAAAATATTGTAGTTATTTATTTATTTTATACCCCAAGGAAGCATTCTTTATTCTTTTGATTGTGTGATTCTAATTAGTTGATAAACATGCGTGGCCTTTCTTAAGACATGTTAATTAGTATGGACGTTGCTATAACAATCTTCTAGTAATTTACATTTTCTGAATATCTGGTATATCATGCATTTATTTTTAACATTTAATGAAATTACTAAATCAGGAATTTAGAATGCTGTGCTTAAGCTTTCTTTAATTAGAAATAGAGATATGAAAGCAGGCGGGACCCTTGGAAACAACGGTTTTGATAGCACAAGATAGACATGCTTTTGGGAAAACTTTCTGGATTAGTTTCCTAGGGCTGCCGCAACAAAGTACCACAAACTGGGTGGCTTAAGGCAACAGAAATTTATTCTCTTACAGTTGTGGAGGCTAGAAGTCTGAAATCAAGGTGTCAGCAGGGCCATGCTCCTTCTGAAACCTGTAAGGAAAAATCTTTCATTCCCTGTCTCCTAGCTTCTGTCTTTTGCTGACAATTGACGGGTGGTTGGTGTTCTTGGTTTATAGATGCATTATTCCAATCTCTGCCTCTATCACCACACGGCCGCCTTCTCCCTGTGCCTTTCTTTCTTTCTCTTTCTTTCTTTCTTTCTTTTTCTTTCTCTTTCTTTCTTTCTTTCTTTCTTTCTTTCTTCTTTCTTTCTCTCTCTCTCTTTCTTTCTTTCTTTCTTTTTTTGAAGTTCCCTCTCTCTCTTTTTTAAATAAAACATTTATTTATTTACTTAATTTTTTTGGCTGTGTTGGGTCTTAGTTGCAGCATGCAGGATCTTTCGTTGCGGTGTGCGGGCTTCTCTCTAGTTGTGGTGTGCGGGTTTTTTCTCTCTAGTTGTGGCGCGTGGGCTCTGTAGTTTGTGGCACACAGGCTTCTCTCTCGTTGAGGCACGAGAGCTCAGTAGTTGTGGCTCACGGGCTTAGTTGCCCCGCATGTGGGATCTTAGTTCCCTGACCAGGTATCGAACCCGTGTCCCCTGCATTGGAGGGTGGATTCTTTACCACTGAACCACAAGGCAAGTCCCCCACCACCACATTTTTTTTTGATTAAACAAAAGCATGTGTTAAAACATCTTCTTGGAAATGTTAAAAATTAATGCACTCTAAACTTTATGGTTTCCTTGAGGTTATAATTTTTGGCTGCTCTTAGTACTATTTCACAGACCACCTTCCAGACACCCTGATATTTAACAATCGGTAGCTTTACTTTCAACTCAGCAACCTAAACCCAAGAAGCAGTGTGATTTTATATACGTTCTACTGTATTAATACAAAGTTCATTAAAGTCAATTAGAAAGTTTGTTTTATGAATAAAGAATAGGAAGTCAAAATATGCAGGCTGCTATAAAAAAGAATGTTTCAAAATTGCTGTCAAATGCCCAAGAAGTCAGAAAAATAAGACTAAAGAATTTGTTAAAGGTTTTTTTTTTCCAGTTTGTGAAAATTTCAGGGTAGAAACGTTACTTCATGGTATAGATATATTGAGTTCTAAAGGTATATCAGGGCTTCCCGGTGGCGCAGTGGTTGAGAGTCCACCTGCCATTGCAGGGGACACCGGTTTGTGCCTCGGTCCTGGAAGATCCCACATGCCGCGGAGCGGCTGGGCCCGTGAGCCATGGCCGCTGAGCCTGCGCGTCCAGAGCCTGTGCTCCGCAACAGGAGAGGCCACAATAGTGAGAGGCCCGCGTACGGCAAAAAAAAAAAGGTATATCAAGCTGTTTGATAAGTTTTAAAAGTATTTTTGGATCACATTGATCTGCATGTTAACTTTGATGCTTAAGAAAGTTGTTTCTGGGTTAAGCACCTGCGATATTCAAAGTTGGCCCTAGGAAAAATGTGGAAATCAGGCAAAGTTTATCTGAGGCTTTCTTCTGTTTCCTTCATTCCCCTCTTCCTCCTTAGCTACACTCTCCTCCAGAAGCAGCTGATATTTACTGAGTGCTTCCTGTGTGCTAGGCATTGTGCTAAGTCTTCTGTGGTACCATTTCCTTTAATTCTTGTAACATAGTGGTAAGTGCTATGATGATCCCATTTAAAAATGAGGAAACTGAGCCTCAGAGAGGTTAATTAACTTGTCCAGAGTCTCACAGCTTGCAAGTGGCCAGGCTGAGATGCAAACACAGGCAGAGGCCACATTCTTAACTACTTTGCTACTCTGCACCTTCCTTCTGGCCACTGACCTCTCCCCACCACCATGCTTGCACAACCTTTAGACTTTGCCCAAGGACCCTCCTGGAGGCCACCCACCTTCCCAGAGAGGGTCCCCCATTTCAGAATCATCCCTTGGACTCTGCCTGTTGCATGATGAGGTGGTAAAGAAAGAAACCAGCTGATTGTACAAGCAGGGCCTCCAGGGGCCTAGGGTTTGTTTCTCAGATTCGAGGATTCAGAAACTTTGTCTTGTTGGCATCCCCAGGAGTGTTCAGGTCTAGGGTCAGAGTTCCCCTGTCTGAATTTACAAGGGGTTGATTGCTAATCCGGAATACCAATTTGGGAATTTACACTGAGAAGTATGCCTGCCAAGTGTTGCAAATATTGCCAAGAGAGCAATATTGGAAAGGAAGAGCTGCTCAGTCAGCGCCTTGCCAGGGGTCCTTCGGTGAGATTCTCATGCCCACAGTCTGGGTCCTGGTCTACCCCCGCCACAAAAGGGACCAGGGCCCATGGGGTGGGAGTGGTGGCACAGGCTTGACTTCTGGTAGCAGGGTCCCAGGGGCTGGGTTGTCTCAGGACTTTTCTGCAGCCTGAGGCAGAGGGCCAGGCGCCATGTGGAGAAGAGCCAAGGTTCTGGCAGGAGAGCCAGCATCGTGAATTGAATCCAAAGGATGTGGGAGGACAGAGAGGGGAACATGAGGAGGGAATTTGGTAGCTCAGAGGGACCGGGCCAGCGAGCTGAGAGGAAACACAACGCCAAATTCTTAGCTCAGTCTGACTCTTGCCTCCAACTCTTTGGATCTGGGCCTGGGGGAGGTCATCCTGGTGATCAGACCTCGGCTCTCTCCTATGGGCTTTCTTTTTAACTTATTAATTAATTAATTTTTGCTGCACTGGGTCTTCGCTGCTGTGTGCCGGCTTTCTCTAGTTGCGGCGAGCGGGGGCTCCTCTCTGTTGTGGTGCGCGGGCTTCTCGTTGCAGTGGCTTCTCTTGTTGCGGAGCACGGGCTCTAGGCACGGGGGCTTCAGTAATTGTGGCACGTGGGCTCAGTAGTTGTGGCTCGCAGGCTCTAGAGAGCAGGCTCAGTAGTCATGGCGCACGGGCTTAGTTGCTCCGCGGCCTGTGGGATCTTCCTGGACCGGGGCTCGAACCTGTGTCCCCTGCATTGGCAGGCGGATTCTTAACCACTGCACCACGACTTGACCTGACCTTCATGTTCTTGGCAGCCTCTGCTGCCTCTGCTAGAAGCCTCACACTCTGGCTCTGGCCCCATAAAACCCAGTCCTCCCCAGGAAGGGAGGATTCAGACACTTAGCCACAAATCTATGGTTTCTGAGGTCCCCACAGCTGCCTTGGCAAGACCCTGCCCCTCTCTACTCCCTGAATCTGTGATGATACATACAGAAGGAGAATGCAGAGTTCCATGGGTGGGTTTCCACTTTGGCAACCCAAAAAGCATAAGGAATGGCAGAGTCAATTCCATAGTCGGTTCCCAGAGCCAGAAAGGCTTTAGGCAAAAGTTTTATGAGAAACATGTTGGATTTTTTCAAAGTCACTTGCTTTTGGCATCATTAGATCCAAATTTTCTGCCTCTGACATGTTCTGTGTCACTTTTGGACATTCTTGTGATCAGCATTAACATCTTATTTTGTTGGTTGCCGTTAATCATACACACTTGGTCAGGGCCATATCAGCTACTCCTGTGGCTCAGTCACTTTGTCTGACTGCTGCCTTTAGCGATCACCCAGGTGAGTGAGCTGCTTTGGATCAGGGCAAGTGCCTGGCATATAGCGGGAACTCAAGAAGTATTTGTTGAATGAATGAGGAAATGAACACGTGATTGAATGAATCACTGAAGACTCATTTGTAAACTTTGCTTGCGATCCGATATGCCTAAACATTCGCAAGAAAGCAGGTTGTAACTGCTCTTTCAGTAAAGTTATGGGCTTCTTCCGAAAAAAATTACACAGGTACTACATGAATACATTCTCATCATAAAAGATTCAAACATTCTAGAAGTATACAGAACAATAGTCCATGTTACCCTCCCTCCCACCATCTGAATCCCAGTCCCCTCCTTAGCGGTAACCACTGTTATCAGTTCAGTGGGCATAATTCCCACCTACTTTTCATATATTTACATACATGTGATATATGTGTGTTCATATGAGCATATGACTTTCCTCTTTTCCATAAATGGGATTCCATTATGTTTATGGTTTTGCAACTTGTTTTTTGGATTTAGCAATATATTATGAGCATCTTTCCACATCAGCTCATGTACTTCATTATTATTAATGACTGTTTAGTACTCCATAACACGGACATACCATATTTTATTTAACTAGTCTTATTTGGTAAGTATTTCAGTGGTCCACGGTTTGTGTCTAATACAAACATTGCCGTAATAAGCATCTTTGCTATTTATATGTATTACATATGCTTTAATATCTAGTAGACTAGTCTGCCCTGCCCCATTATTCTTCCTTTTCAGCAGTTTTCTGGTTGCTCTTCCTTGCTTATTTTTCCTTATGAACATTAGATAAGCTTCTTGAGCCCCCAAAGTAGGCAGTTTTCCTGGGATCATGTTAAATCTATAAGTTAACTTAGAAAGAATGGACACATATTTTTTAAAACATCTTTATTGGAGTATAATTGCTTTACAATGGTGTGTTAATTTCTGCTTTATAACAAAATGAATCAGTTATGCATATACATATGTCCCCATATCTCTTCCCTCTTGCGTCTCCCTCCCTCCCACCCTCCCTATCCCACATATTTTGATGTTGTATCTTCCTATTTGAAAATATGGTATGCCTTTCTATTTAAGTTTTTGCTTGAGGCTTCTAAAAATATTTGGTTTAAACATTATTACAAATTAATAAATGTCTGTTGTAGAAAGTTTAAAACACTTAGAACTGTATAAAGTAAAAATTAAACTCTTCTGTTTCCATCTCCTGCCCCATTCCCACTGCCCATGACTGTTACTACAGTCATGATGTTTTAGTCTCCCCTCCCCCTTCTTTTTTTTTTAAATTAAAGTAGAGTTGATTTACAGTGTTGTGCTAGTTTCAGGTGTACAGCAAACGGATTCAGTTTTATATGTGTATATATATATATATTTTTCAGATTATTTTCCGTTATATGTTATTATAAGATACTGAATATTCCCTGTGTTATACAGTAAGTCCTTGTTGCTTATCTATTTTTTTTTTTTTTTTGCTTATCTATTTTATGTATAGTAGTTTGTATCTGTTAACCCATACTCCTAATTTATCCCTCCTCCTCTTTCCCCTTTAAAAAAGTAAGGTCAGGGCTTCCCTGGTGGCGCAGTGGTTGAGAGTCTGCCTGCCAATGCAGGGGACATGGGCTCGAGCCCTGGTCTGGGAGGATCCCACATGCTGCGGAGCAACTGGGCCCACCGTGAGCCACAACTACTGAGCCTGCGCGTCTGGAGCTTGTGCTCCGCAACAAGAGAGGCCGCAATAGTGAGAGGCCCGCGCGCCATGATGAAGAGTGGCCCCCACTCGCCGTAGCTGGAGAAAGCCCTCGCACAGAAACGAAGACCCAACACAGCCAAAAATAAATAAATTAATTAATTAATTAATAAAAAAAATGCAAAAAAAAAAAAAAAAAGTAAGGTCATGCTTTTCATGTGATCTGCAATTTGCTTTTTCCACTTTAAATATCTTATAAATATTGTTACATTAATTATGTGAATATTTTTTGTAGGGTAAATTCCTAGCGGTGGACTTGCTGGTGTCAAAAGGTTTTGTGCATTTGGAATTTTGATTGATGTTGCCAAACTACACTCTCAGACCTTTTAGCCAATGGTAAAAGGTTTTCTCAAAATAGTAAGGTTTTTCTCAAAACCTTATCAACACTAGGGTTATTAATCTTTTTAATATTTGCTGATCTGTAGTTTTCATCTATTTCTGAATTAAGGGTCAGGTTGAGCATCTTTTCATTTGTTTGTTGGCCGTTTATAATTGGTTTTCTGTGCTTTACCAATTTTTGTCCCTTAGCAACTTGTCTACTTTTGTTTTGTCTTCTCTTACTGACTTATAGCAGTTCTTTGTGTATTACTAATGTTAGTCATTTGCTTTTCACATTTGTTGCAAATATTTTCCCCGATTTTATGCCCTTTGGCTTTGTTGATGATGTTTTGGCTGTTTATACTTTTTAAAATTGTATATAGCCAAATGTTTAAATCTTTTTCCATTTTGGTTTTTGGATTCCAAGATTGTAAAAATATTATCTTATATTTTATTTTACTCCCTGTATTGTTTTATTTTTAAATTGAAACCTTAACTCCATCTGGAATGCATTTTTGTGTAGGATGTAAGATAGGGATACTGCTTTATATGTTTCTAAATGACTAATGAGTTAAGGATCTTTAGCTGCTAGTAAAGGAGCTAACTTAAACTAATTAGATGGGAAAAAAGAAAATTTACTATGAGAATATAGAGTATTTCCCTGAAACCCTAGTTCTAGGATGGAGTTTAATTTCCAAAAGGGTTGGAATCTGGGAAGGGAAAGGTGTCAGGAATGCAAAGAGTACTAGTTTCTTTCCATCTCTCATCTCTGCTACTCTCTGAGCATTGGCTTCATTCTTCTCTCCTTGTGGATTGGTTTTCTCTGCTACTTGGTCCTGTGGTGGAGGCTAGCCATACTAAAGCTCAACAATTAAGGTTTTAGGTCTCCTCCCTTCTAGACACCAGCTCTTCAGACTGGCAGAGACTCTGATTAGTTCAGCTTAGGTCAGGGGTTCACCTTTGATTTGATCGGTGACATGGGTCATTTAATATAAACATGGCTATTGTGAACTCAATCCTGAGACCCTATGGATTGGAACGGAGAAGTTAGAGGGTGGGCGTTCTCTAGGAGGAATCATTGTGAATTGATTTGGGCAGACACGTCTACTACACCGTTTGTCCCAGTGCCTTATTTGAAAAATGTATCTTCTCCCCACTAACGTCTCTCCCACTCTCCTGGGTAACTATATCACGCTGCATTCACAGTGGCAGGTGAACAGGGTTCAGTTGCTAAAGGAGGCTCACAGGACCCAATGGCAGTGCTTACAGATGTACAGTTTACTACAGAAAAAGGATACAGCAAGGGGTCCTCTTGCCCTCCTCTATAAGTGTGGTGGCAAGACATCTTTTCACTCGGACCAGGAGCCACTGACATGTGCATGGAACACCTCAGAACCAGGGAGTCGAAAATGGAGTCTTGTTTGGGGTTAAAAATATTTTTTTTTGCCAGTCATATAGGCGTATTCCAGCCTCAACGGAAGAGCCCTGGGAGGAAGGGGCAGGTGTCATACTGAGGCCAGGTGCAAATCATTAATCTCACTGTTATCAATACATAATGTGTACAAACCCCCTTACATCTCCTCAGACCCATTGTTACACAGCAACACCGTTAATCAGTATGCTTCATGCCTTGATGAGGGGTCAGTGCCATGCAGGAACTTCAGTAAAACAGGTCAGGCTAATTCTAGACCTACTGGCATTAACCTCACAGCCCACATAATTTTTCTTCTTTTAAGCCTCTGCACCCCCTCTCTCATCTTCTCTCCTTGCTTCCTATTTCACTGAAAAGATAGGAGCGATCAAAAGAGAACTTCCGGGGCTTCCCTGGTGGCGCAGTGGTTGAGAGTCCGCCTGCCGATGCAGGGGACGCAGGTTCGTGACCCGGTCCGGGAAGATCCCGCATGCCGCGGAGCGGCTGGGCCCGTGAGCCATGGCCGCTGAGCCTGCGCGTCCGGAGCCTGTGCTCCGCAACGGGAGAGACCACAACAGTGAGAGGCCCGCATACCGCAAAAAAAAAAAAAAAAAAAAAGAGAGAACTTCCACAAGCTCTCACTGTCACACCTGCCCTCTTACCTACAACTCTGTCTGTATTCACTGCTGTCCTTCCTAATGCTGTAAACCAACTGTCCGTGACTCTGTGTACAGCCCTTCCCTCTGTGTGTGCACTGGATTTCATCCCCTTTCTCCTACTCAAGGACCTCCCCCCAGCAGCTTCCCTCTCTCTCCACCTCATCAGCTTTTCTCTCCATTGTGTCATTCCTATCAGCATACAAAGATGCTATTTCTACTCCCCATCTGGAAACTTTCTCTTGAACTCACTTCCTCCTCTAGTTACTTTCTCTGGTCCCCTCTAAAACAAAAGTCCTTAAAAAGTTGCCTGTTCTTGTGGTCTCTAATTCCTTTCTTCCCATTCTCTCTTCAACCCACTTCAGCCATTCTTTCACGCTCACCATTCTGCTACAACTGCTGTTATAAAGGTCACTCATTACTTCCCTGTTGCTAAATCCAGCGACCTATTAGTGACATTTGCATCATTGATTACTTCTCCCTCCTTGAACCGTTTTCTCCACCTGGCTTCCAGGACACACATTTTCCCGGTTTTCTTCCATCTCTCTTGACTTACCTTTTCAGTTTCCTTTACCACTTTTCCTTTACCACCCTCTCCCATGCCATCCTCTCAACACCTGACCTTTTAACATTGGGCTGTCCCAGGGCTCAGTTCTTAGACCTTTCTCTGTCTGATCTACTCCCATGGTGATCTTATCTGGTCTCATGGCTTTCAATACCACCTATATGCTAGTGACCTCAAATTTATATTTCCATCCCTGACCTCTCCCATGAAATTCAGAGCCGTGTATCCAATCAACTGCATCCCTCCACTCTGATGCCCAAAAGACCACTCAAAGTCAACATGTCCAAAACCCAACTCTAGCCTTCCCTCAAAATTTGCACCCCCTGAAGTTTTCCCCATAACACTAAATTGCAACTCAACCTCTCAGCTGCTTAGGCTGAAATCCTGGGAGTCATTTTTTTAAATATATATATATATATTTTTTTTTTTAATTAGTTATTTTATTTATTTTTGGCTGCATCGGGTCTTAGTTGTGGCACGCGGGATCTTCACTGTGGTGCATGGACTTCTCTCTAGTTGTGGCATGTGGGTTTACTCTTCTCTAGTTGTGGCATGCAGGTTCCAGGGTGTGGGGGCTCTGTAGTTTGCGGCACGCAGGCTCTCTAGTTGAGGCACGTGAGCTCAGTAGTTGTGGCGCGTGGGCTTAGTTGCCCCGCAGCCTGTGGGATCTTAGTTCCCTGACCAGGGATCGAACCCACGTCCCCTGCATTGGAAGGTGGATTCTTTACCACTGGACCACCAGGGAAGTCCCTGGGAGTCATTTTTGATGCCCCTCTTTTATTCACATGTCAGCGAATCCTGTTGACTCTACCATCAAAATATATCCAGAATCTACCACTTCTCCCCACGTCCACCACTATCACCCTATTCCAAGCCTTTTTGAAGCCACCGACACCTCTTCTCTGGCTTATCGCAATAACTGGTCTCCCTGCATCTTCCCTTGCTCACCTACAACCTATTCTCAACACAACAGACTGACTGGGTCTCCGAAAATAGAAGACATCAGATCACTTCTCCGCTCAAAATCCTCCAATGGCTTTTCATCTCCTTCTACATAAAAGATAAAGTCATCACAGTGTCTTACGAGGTCCTGTATGATCGGCCACAGACCACCCCCTCCCCGCAAATATACTACATCATATGCTACTAGTTCTCTTCCCAGCCCCCCATCCACCCTGATCCTTGAGCCATGCTCACTCCTCTCCAGTCACAATGGCTTTCTTGCTGTTTCTTTAACATGCCAACCACTCTCCTCAGCCACTCGGGACATTTGCCCTCACTGTTCTCTCCAAACCACAGGTTCTCAGTTGGGGGCCATTTTGCTCCCCAGGTGACGTTTGGCAATGTTTACAGACATTTGTGATTGTCACACCCGGGAGGAGGGTAGCTACTGGCATCCAGTGGGTAGAGGCCAGGGATCCTGCTAAAGATCCTTTGATGCACATGACGGCCTCCCCTACAACAAAGAATCATCTGGCCCAAACTGTTAATACTGCCCATGTTGAGAAACCTCCCCGTATCTGATCTACTCTTTCCTTAGGTATCTACATGGCTCATGCCTTTACCTCCTAGTCTTTGCTGAAATGTCACCTTGTCAGAGATGACTGTTCTATTTAAAATTGCAATTCCCTCCAACTCCCATCTCTCTTTCCTGCCTGAGTTTTCTCAATAGCACTGATTACTGTCTGATGTACTATATATTTTATTTATTGTTTGTTTGTTGGTTGGTGTCTTCCACGAGAATTTAAGCTCCACTCAAAGCAGAAATTTTGAATGTTGCATGTCTCCATCAGATATAGCTCAGTAAATATTTGTTGAGTGAATGGATGCCAACTTTATCACATAGGACTATGTTCTCCCATATATTTAAGTCCACTTCTATACTCCATTCTGATCCATTAAACTGTCAGTTCCTGTCAATTCCTGTATCACACTCTTTTAATCGCTGTGGCTTTATAATACACTTCACCATCTGGTAAGATTAATCCCCACTTATTACCCTTCTTTTCCAGATTTTAATGTATTTTATGATGATTTTGTCAAGTTCTCCATCTCTCCCTTCAGAGAATTGCTTTCTAGAATTTTGGTTGGGTGTGTGTTGGATTTCTAGACCAATTTATGGAGAACTAACATGGTTATAATGTTGAGTCTACCTATTTAAGAATGTCTCCATTTATTGAAGTCTTATTTTATATCCCACAAGAGTTTTCTTTATAGAAGTCTTCCTGCTCATTTCTCGTTTAGTTCTAGATATTTTATGGGTCTTACTACTATTGTGAATGGGATAATTTCTTCTATTGTAAGTTCTAACTGGTTATCGATTTTATATGATAATCTCAAAACCAGCCATCTCAGATGATAAGTATGAGGGGAAAAATTTAAATAGAGAACATTCTTTTTCCTAGTTTGCTTCCCTAACAAGAATGCTTGAAGTGTCTGTTTCTGCATTCTGATAGTTTACCAACTTCGCAGTTTCTTGCGATCTGAAAGATTTTGTAAACTTTTTTGGGGGGCAATAATTGAGTCCAGATGCTTTATTTGGTTTTCTTTATTTTGGACACTTATTGAATTCAAAATTTACCTCTGAAACACCTGCAATACTTTGGGAAAGAAACGAGATTGAGGAGCCTTTCTTCTGTGGGTAGTTGACAGCAATTTTTTGAGTTGACTTGTTAATCATTAAGAAAATTACTCTTAACAATTCAGCTCATACTGAAACTCTTTTGTTTCAGCTTTTAGGTTTAAAGAAAGTTCAACTTGCAGTATTCAAATACTGTGGAAGCCACTTGATTTAATGGACCCATGCAAGGCAAAAACCTGTTACCTAAAGAGCTTTAAAAAACTCATGATTAAGAAATATTTTGGAATAGAAGTACTTTATTTCAAGTGTGTTTTATACACGGAATCAACCAAAATGCATTCAAACTTAGAAAACCGCATTGCTACCATTTTATGCAAATTGCATGCTGAAAATGTTATATGTATTTTACACAAGAGCTGAAAAAGCTCCTAATAGGCTGCCTTACTTGTGTTTGTTCTTGTGTTTGTTAGAGAAAGCACATGGTCCCATTTGCCCCTGGGTTTTGTGAGGCCAAATACACAGAAGCATTCACTGAATACACAGAGGTCTCAATTAGGCAGTAGTCTTTGCCAACAACGTAAAGAAAAACATCTTGATTAAAGTTGGGGGTGGGAAGGGGCAGTTTTGTCCCCATTACAGAAGTCTGATTAGCTATGAAAAGAGAACGTGTTCTCTCTAAGCTTTGGGTTAATAATCTTAAAATCTATTTCTGCTGCTCTTGTTAAAAAACAATCAGATGTGACATAGATGGCAGAAGCCACTAAATGAAAACAATGAAATCTTGGAACACATTACAACAAGTGAACCAAAAAAAGCCCCCAGAAAAACCAAACTCTATAAGAACACCATAAATAATTTTTTTTTTTAATTTTATTTTATATTGGAGTATAGTTGATTTACAATGTTGTGTCAGTCTCAGGTGTACAGCAAAGTGATTCAGTTATACAAGTATCTATTCTTTTTCAAATTCTTTTCCCATTTAGGTTATTACAGAATATTGAGCAGAGTTTCCTGTGCTACACAGTAGGTCCTTGTTGTTGTCTGTTTTAAATATGTGTGTGGGGACTTCCCTGGTGGTCCAGTGGTTAAGACTCTGTGCTTCCACTGTGGGGGGGGGGGGGCGCGGACTTATCTCCCCCCTTTCCCCCGGTAACCATAAGTTCGTTCTCTAAGTCTGTGAGTGCTTCTGTTTTGTAAATAAGTTCACTTGTATCATTCTTTTTTAGATTCCACATATAAGTGATATCATATGATATTCGTCTTTCTCTATCTGACTTACTTCACTTAGTATGATAATCTCTAGGTCTACCCATGTTGCTGCAAATAGCATTGTTTCATTCTTTTTATGGCTGAGTAATATTCCATTGTATATATGTACCATTCTGTATCCATTCATCTGTCGATGGACATTTAACACCATAAATAATTTTGCAGGTCAAACACATTTTGGGGAGAAAATATTTGCAACATTTATGACATGTTTCTGACAAACTGATTAAAATAAAAAGAAGACATCCTCAAACAGAAAAATGGCAAAGGCCCCAGTTGTAATACAAAAGAAGGAATACAAATGGAAATAAATATGAAAAGCTGTTCTGCTTTACTGGTGATCAAAGACATGCAAATTAAAATAACATTGCTATTTAAAACACCTACAGGGTGGCAAAGATTAAAGGATTATTAGTATGCAGTGCTTTGGAAGGTGTGGGGGAGGAGCAGTTCTCTCATATTACTGATAAGAAAGTCAGTTGAAGGCAATTTTGCAGTCTGTGTGAGACTGAAAATGTGCATATAATCAGCCCTTCATACCCTCAGGTTCCACATCTGTGGATTCAACCAACTGCAGATAGAAAATATTGGGGAAAAATAATTCCAGAAAATTCCGAAAAGCAAAACTTGAACTTGCCTTGCTCTGGCAACTATTTACATAGCATTTACGTTGCATTTACAACTATTTACATAGCACTTACATTGTGTTAGGTGCTATAAACAATCTAGAAATGACTTAAAGTATATGGGAGGATGTGTGTCGGTTATATGCAAATACTGCACCATTTTATTAAGGGACTTGAGCATCCCTGGATTTTGGTATCCGAGGGAGTCCTGGAACCAATCTCCTGTGGCTACCAAGGGAAAACTGTACTCTTTATTTAGCAGTTTCAGAATTCAGAATCTTAGAGGCATATTTTGCACGTGCACAAGAATGTATGTTCAGAGATATTCGTTATGGGATTATTTATAATCACCAAGATTAACAGCCTGAATGTCCATCGAAAGAGAACTGGAGGAATAAATTATAGTGATCCTTACACTAAAGAACTTTTTAAAATAATGAAATAAATCTATATATGCTAATAGGAAACAACCCCAAGAGCTTTTACTGAGAAAAGTCATTTCCAAAACACCAAGTACGACCACTGTCTCTAGTTCTACTCCTTCCATACTCTGACTCACTCCAGCCAACTCTTGGCAAATTCTCTGTTACCTTGACCTCAGTGATGCTAACATTTAACCTTAGGTCTAATCTCTCTCTCTTTCCTCACTCCGTATCCAATCTCATGGTTTTAAATACATCCCATGTGCTGTTGTCGCCTTAATTTAGTTCTTCAGCCAGTCATCTCTTGTGGGCTCCAGACTTGTATATCCAACTGCCTACTTGATCTCTCCTTTAGCTGTCTAATAGACATCTTACACTTTTCCTATCCCAAACTGAACTTCTGATTTCCCCCCGAAACTTCTCTTAATCTTCCGTATCTCAGTAAACGGCAGCTCTACTCACCCAGTGACTCAGGCCCAAAACCTGGACATCATCCTCAACTCCTCTCTCTCACTCCACATCTAGTATTACAGTTACTGTGACGCTAATGAAGCTTAAGTGTCGGAGCCCCTCACTTGCGGCAGCTTCTTACAAGGCCCCAACAATGGGATAACACTGCTACACGCTTTTGTAAAATTTGCAAAAGTGAAATATTTTAATTGCCATCAGTTAAGATAGCTGTCTCGGGACTTCCTTTGGCGGTCCAGTGGTTAAGACTTCGCCTTCCAATGCAGGGGGCGCGGGTTCGATCCCTGGTCGGGGAGCTAAGATCCCACATGCCTCAATGCCAAAAAACCTAAAATATAGAACAGAAGCAATATCATTACAAATTCAATAAAGGCTTTAAAAATGAAAAAAATCTTTTTTTAAAAAAAAGGTAGCTGTCTCTTTCCACTCCAACTTCCCCTCTGTCATTCTTCCCCTTGTGGTAGGGTTGGTATTGGATGGCTGTGGACATTTTGGGGTCATACAAAGGAGAAGTTGAATTGGGTTTACATTTATTTGGGGTTTGATCAGATATTTTTACGTGGCTTGCAGTCACTTCTATGTCACTGCTAGCCATCCCGGCATAAGAATGTCATCCGGGAATACTCTTATCTCTCACTATGCTGACTAATGGTGTAGAGCCAATGATCGTATCTTGGAACTAATGTGTCCTGCAGCACCAGTGCTGGAGATATGTGTAGCTGAGAAGAAATAAGGTTGGGAATGTACAGAGCAAAAACCAGCCTGTGGAAAATTCTTCCGCTCACTGGACTTGTAAAACTATATATGGAGGATTCAGTACTGCCTACTCGGAATGGGACTCCCGTCACTCATGTGACAGAATATGCAATAATGTGGCGTATGCAACTCAATGCACCATCCATTCTTTTAATTGTGGCAAGAACACTTATCATGAGCTCTTCCCTCTTAACAAATATTTAATTGTACAATACATTTTTTTTTTTTTTTTTTGCGGTACGCCGGCCTCTCACTGTTGTGGCCTCTCCCATTGCGGAGCAGAGGCTGCAGACGCGCAGGCTCAGTGGCCATGGCTCACGGTCTGCGGCATGTGGGATCCTCCCGGACCGGGGCACGAACCCGTGTCCCCTGCATCGGCAGGCGGACTCTCAACCACTGCGCCACCAGGGAAGCCCTACAATACATTTTTGATGACTGTAGGTACAATGTTGTACAGCAGATCTCTAGGAATTACCCATCTTGTATAACTGAAACTTTATACCCATTGAAGAGCAACTCCCCATTACCCTCTCTCCCCAGCCCCTGGCAACCACCATTCTACTCTCTGCTTCCGAGTTTGACTATTTTAGATACCTCATATAAGTTCAATCATGCAATTCTTACCTTTTTGTGATTGGCTTATTTCACTTAGCATATTGTCCTCAATGCTTATTCATGTTGTAGTGTGTGAAAGGATTTCCTTTTTTGAGAGGATTTCCTTTTTTAAGGCTGAATAATATTCCATTGAGTGTGTGTATGTGCGTCTATCTTTTTATCTCTCTATCACATTTTGTTTACCCATTCATCTGTCAATGGGCATTTAGATTGTTTCCATAACTTGGCTATGGTGAATAATGCTGCAGTAGACATGGGAGTGCATATGTCTCTTTGTGATCTTGAGTTCAATTCTTTTGGATATATACCTAGAAGTGGGATTGCTGGATCATGTGTAGTTCTATTTTTAATTTTTTGAGGAACTTCCATACTGTTGTCTATAGTGGCTGTACCAACTTACATTCCCACCAACAGTGCACAAGCATTCCCTTTTCTCTAGATCCTTGCCAACACTTCTTATCTCTCGTGTTTTTGATGGTAGCCATTCTAGCAGATGTGAGATAATATCTCATTGTGGTTTTCATTTGCATTTCCCTGTTGATTAGTGCTGTTGAGCGTCTCTTCATGTACCTGTTGTCCATTGTATGTCTTTTTTGGTCCAGCCTATTTTTAAATTGGATTTTATTCATTGATTTTTTTTTTTTTTGCTATGGAGTTTTGAGTTCCTTACATATTTTGGATATTAACCCATTATCAGATAGATGATTTGCAAATATTTTCTCCCATTCTGTAGGGTGCCCTTTCATTTTGTTGAATGATTTTTTTTGCAGTGCAGAAACATTTTAGTTTGAAATCCCACTTGATGATTTGTTGGTGTTTTTTGCTTTTGTTGCCTGTGTTTTTGGTACCATATCTAAAAAATCATTGTCAAGGCCCATGTCAAGGAGTCTTTTCTATGTTTTCTTCTAGGAGTTTTATGGTTTCAGGTCTTACATTTAAGTACTCCATACTGTTTCCATAGTGGCTACAGCAAGTTTTTCCTGGGAATCTTGAAATAGAATTTATCAGAAACCCTGTTTTTGCAGAGCACCAGCCTGTAGCAGTACTACAAATTGTGATTTTGTCTATGTATGAATTTGCATATTTTATGCATCTTAACATATTGGATCATGTTTTAGTGTATCTGATTCATCTTGTTCTGATGAAGTCTGGCAGTTTCTGATGAAATGGCACATGAAAGTATCATGGACACAGCAGGCAGCCTGAAGAAACAAGTTTTCTTGTCACAAAAAGCCAAAACATATTAATCAATAACTCAGTGTATGGAATATTGAGTGATTTTTATACAATTACATAACTCAATGTGGTGCAGTGTCAATCTGTAAATGCATTCATATCACTCATATAAATATCTTGTTTTCAGGTCAATTTTGCATTTGTTTTCTGGAATTTTTGATGAATAAGAATTTAAATATGATAGGAAGGAAGTTAATATGTAAGAAAGAAAGAAGACTCACCTGTCAAAACCTGTCTTATTATTACCACAATGGCAATTAAAAACTCTAGCGATAATAAAAATGAAATAAAAGTATCAATAAAACAGAAATTTTAAAAAAATTTGTTTTATATTGGAGTATAGTTGATTTACAATGTTGTGTTAGTTTTAGGTATACAGCAAAGTGATTTAGTTATACATATACATGTATCTATTCTTTTTCGGATTCTTTTCCCATATAGGTTATTACAGGGTACTGAGTAGAGTTCCCTGTGCTGTTCAGTAGGTTCTTGTTGTTTATCTGTTTTATATATAGTAATGTGTATGTGTTAATCCCAACCTCCTAATTTATCCCTCCCTCCGCCTTTCCCCTTTGGTAAACATAAGTTTGTTTTCTAAGTCTGTGAGTCTGTTTCTGTTTTTTAGATAAGTATTTATGTTAATCCCAGTCTCCCAATTCGTCCCACCCTCACTTCCTCCCTTGGCGTCCATACGTTTGTTCTATACATCTGTGTCTCTATTTCTGCCTTGCAAACCGGTTCATCTGTATCATTTTTCCAGATTCCACATATATGCATTAATATATGATATTTGTTTTTCTATTTCTGACTTAATTCACTCTGTATGACAGTCTCTAGGTCCATCCATGTCTCTACAAATGACCCAATTTCATTCCTTTTAATGGCTGAGTAGTATTCCATTGTATAATTGTACCACATCTTCTTTATCCATTCATCTGTTGATGGACATTTAGGTTGCTTTCATGTCTTGGCTATTGTAAATAGTGCTGCTATGAACATTGGGGTGCCTGTGTCTTTTCGAAGTATGATTTTCTCCGGATATATGCCAAGAAATGGGATTGCTGGATCATATGGAGGTTCCTATTTTTAGTTTTTTAAGGAACCTCCATACTGTTCCCCATAGTGCCTGTACCAATTTACATTCCCACCAACAGTGTAGGAGGGTTCCCTTTTCTCCTCACCCTCTCCAGCATTTATTGTTTGTAGACTTTTTGATGATAAAATAGAAATTTTGATCAACTATGCTAGAAGAGAAAATTATCTTACTGTTATTTTATAGAAGATATTATAAAATTATCATATGGACAGATGAATAAATAGTATGCAACCAACTATATAGTAAAAGGCTTTATAAGGTGTGTCAGGAAGTTAATATTAAGTTATTTTCTAGACTTTCTGATGTTTGTAGTATTTGTCAGCTTTTATAAATTTGTGATATATTATGATTTCTTTTCTCATTTTAAATAAATATTCATTTTGTATCTAATTTTGTATCCTTCTTCTTAACAGAGAACCCCCCAAATTGTATAAGCTTCAGGTCTCTCAAAGCCTAGATCGACCTCTGCCTATATCCAGCCCTTCAGCAAACACTGTTGGCGCCACCAGCCACATACGTACAGAATCTGATCACCTCTCCCCGTCTTCACTGCCACCACCCTGGTCTCAGCCACCATCATTTCCCACCTGGATAATTGCGCTAGCCTCCTAATTTTCCTCCCTGCTTCTTGCTTTGCCCTCTTTCAGTCCGATCTCAGCACAGCAGCCAGAGTAACCTCTGTTAAGCTGAAGCCGTATCAGGTCCTTCCTCTGCTCAAAACTCTCCAATGATTTCTAGCCTCACTCAGAGTAAAATCCAAAGTCCTTTTTATGGCCGTCAGAGACCCTCCACACTTCTCTGACCTCTGTTCCTACTCCTCTCCCCTCACTTACTCCTTTCCAGTCACCCTGGCTTTTCTGTTGTTCCCTGAACATGCCAAACCTGCTTCTGCCTTGGGATCTTGGCCTTGGCTGTTCACTCTGCCTGGAAAGCTCTTCTTTCAAGATATCTGCATGGCTCGCTCCCTCATTTCTTTCAGGTCTCTGCTCAAATGTCACTTCATTAGTGAGGCCTTCCTTATATACAATTACAACCTCCCCATGACTCATCATCTCCCTTCTTTGCCTTATTTTTCTATCATTTATCACCATCTGACATGATACATACTCTCCTGTTTGTTTATTTTCTTTCTTTCCGTTAGGAGTAAGTTCCACAAGGGGAAGGACGTTGTTTTGTTCACTAATGTTCACTAATGTGTTCTCAGCACCTAGACATGTGCTTGGCATATAGCAGGCATTCAGTAAATATCTGTTGAATGAATGAATGATGAATCCTATATGCCAACTTAAGCAGTGGGATTAGAGGGCTATCTTCCCTTTCTTCTTTTGTTTAGAAGTTATTTATTTTTTAAATTATAAAATATACACAACATGTGGTTTACCCTATTAACCTTTTTTTTAAATTTTTACTTTTTTTTATTGGGGTATAGTTGTTTTACAGTGTTGTGACAGTTTCTACTACAGTAGAAAGCAAAGTGAAGTAGCAAAGTGAAGTAGAGCTCCCTGTGCTATACAGCAGGTTCTCATTACTTATCTATTTTATACATATAAATGTATATATGTTAATTCCAGTCTCCCAATTCATCCCACCCACCCCCCACGCTTGGCGTCCATACGTTTGTTCTCTATATCTGGGTCTCTATTTCTTTCTTGCAAGCCAGTTCATCTGTACCGTTTTTCTGGATTCCACCAATATGTGTTAATTTACGATATTTGTTTTTACCATTTTTAAGTGTACAGCTGATTCGCATTGAATACATTCACCTTGCTATGCAAATATCACCACCACCCATCTACAGAACATTTTTCAGCTTGCAAAACTGAAACTCTGAATCCCCTTTCTTCTATATACACTAGGTTTAAGCCTGAATTTCTTACAACAGATATTTATCATAATGATGTTAAAAGGCCGTTTCCGTTTTGGGAACAGACTAATCAGAAATTTATATTCATTTTATAAAACGATTATTGAAAAATGACTGTGTTCCTATTCCTTGAGCAGATTAAGTGTGAAGCTGTCTGGCTTTAAAAATGATTCATTACTGTGTTCCTCTGGGAGTCTGAATATTCAGAACCAGCTGTTTTCCTTATTAATATTTGAATTTAATATTTTACCATAAGAAATCTGATACCAAACGAACAGTAAATATTTAACTACTTATGATATTATTTTAATTTAACATTTTTTCTTTTACCTAGAGTTTAATTAGCAATATTATCGCAGTTATGCAACATCATTGATGCAGGGAAAGGAGGGAGGAAAGTGGTATGGATTGAGAGCCTACTAGGTGTCAGGGGCTTTGTCGATATGTCAAGTGGCCTCTGCTTCCTCACACCGCACTCACTTGTCCGTGCACTCAGCCCTGGCTGACTTTAACCATCTATATTTTGTGGAAATGCGCTTGACAAGATCGCCTGTTACTTCCGTGTCACTAAATTCCAATGGACACTTACTTTTCAGTCCTTGTTAGCTTGACCCCCTAGCAGCAGTCAGCACAGATGACCACACCCTTCTTATCAAACGTCCTTCTTCTTTTGATTCATCATCAGAGGTTTCTGATTCTACTTCCTAAATAAAAGGTCTTTCCACTTCTCTCCGTATCCATTGTCACCATCCAAAATAGTCTGAGACACCATCGCCTCTTGCCTGAACTACTTCAATAGCCTCTTAACTGGTCTCTTTGCTTCCAGTCTTCACCCCCTTACCCCCCTCCCCAACCCCTGCCATCACCATCACAGGGCTCCCTTTTCTATACAACTGCCAATGATGTCTCTGAACTACGATCACACCACTCCCTTGGTTATAACTCCTCAATGGATTTTCCCTGCTCTGAACTTCAATATCCTTATCCTGGTCTACAGATTCCTCCCCCCTCTGGCTCCCGCCTGCCTGGCCCGACTCCAGCTTGAGCCACTTTCCTTTTTGACCTTACTCCTTGAGACTTCTTTGAATTCCTTGAATAAGCCGCACATCTCTCATCTCTGGAACTTTTCACATGTTCTTCCCACTCTTGGTTCATTTATTCATTCATTCAACAAATATTTATTGAGTACCTACTAGGTGCTAGACACCATTCTAAGTATTGAGGATATACCAGTAAGTAAAGTTAAGATTCCTGTGCCTGTGAGCTTGCAGTCTAGGAAGAGAGAGATTCAAGAGAATAAACATAATCAATAAGTAAACTGCCTAGTGTTTTAGAAAGAAAAAGTAGAGAGCAGAGTAAGAGGGATCAAGAGTGCAAAGGAGGGTGGGTGGGTGAGATTTTTAATGGAGCGATCAAGGTAAGCCTCCCTGAGAGGGTGGTACTTAAGCAAAGACTTGAAGGAGGTGAGAGAAAAAGCCATATGGATGTCTGAAGGAAGAATTTCTGTGGAGGGGTGGGGAGGAGGAAACCTTGTGGGGTGTGTTTGAGGGACAGCAAGGAGCATGGTTTGGCTGGAGTGGAGTGAGCTCGGGGAAGCGTGCCTGCAGATGATGCTAAATTGGCCACTGGAGGCGAGATCATGAAGGAGCGGGCAGGCTGCTTTACGGAGTTCCGTTTTTCTCCGAGCAAGATATCTGAAGCTGGGCTTCCCTGGTGGCGCAGTGGTTGAGAGTCCGCCTGCTGATGCAGGGGACGCGGGTTCGTGCCCCGGTCCGGGAAGATCCCACATGCCGCAGAGTGGCTGGGCCCGTGAGCCATGGCCGCTGAGCCTGCGCGTCCGGAGCCTGTGCTCCGCAACGCAAGAGGCCACAACAGTGAGAGGCCCGTGTACCGCAAAAAAAAAAAAAAAAAAAAAAAAGATATCTGAAGCTATCGGAGGGTTTTAAGCAGAATAGTTAAATAATCTAATTTGTGTCGTGAAAAGATCCTTCTGTCTGCTATGTGGAGAATAGACTGTCGGGGTTGGGGGATGATGGGGATGAAGCAGGGAGAGGCTACTGTCAGCAGGCTACTGCAGTAAGCCAAGTGAGAGACGGTGGCAGCTGGGGCTGGGGTAGTAGCAGTCGAGGTGGTGAGAAGGGGTTGGATTATGGATATATTTTGACAGTGCAGCCATCTGGACTTGCTGGTTGGATATAGAGTATGAGTAGGGCTGCAGTCTGTGTGTAGGGCTTGAAGCTTATAAGATTTGTGGGACCTTGTTTTTAAAAAAAGAGTACAAAATTAAGTACGAAAGTGAGTACGTATTTAAAGTGAGGAAAAAAATCACAACAATGAGTCAGGCTTTGTCAAGACAAGACGGATGGGTCAGATGCTCTAAGACATGATTTTGTATGCTGGGATTCATCAAGCAAACATCACTTCACACGCATACTCAATGCTTGTAGTACTGCTACAGGTGTGTGCGCTACAAACATAGGGATTCTGGTCCATTTTACTTAATGGGATTTCCATCAAAAAGAAAGAAAGAGCAGGCTGCACTTATAATTGTGTATGCTGCATTATCCAGTATATATATATTTTTAAATTAATTTTATTTTTGGCTGTGTTGGGTCTTCGTTGCTGCGCACAGGCTTTCTCTAGTTGAGGCAAGCCGGGGCCACTCTTCATTGCGGCGCACAGGCTTCTCACTGCGGTGGCTTCTCTTGTTGTGGAGCACGGGCTCTAGGTGCACAGGCTTCAGTAGTTGTGGCTTACAGGCTCTAGAGCGCAGGCTCAGTAGTTGTGGCGCACGGGCTTAGTTGCTCCGCAGCATGTGGGATCTTCCCAGACCAGGGCTTGAACGCGTGTCCCCTGCATTGGCAGGTGGATTCTTAACCACTGCACCACCAGGGAAGTCCCTATCCAGTATATTTTTAGCAAGACAGAAATTCCATCTTTCTTTTCTTTTCTTTTTGGGTTCGTGGCAAGTGGGATCTTAGTTCCCCAACCAGGGATTGAACCTGTGCCCCCTGCAGTGGAAGCACAGAGTTTTAACCACTGGACTGTCAGGCAAGTCCCAGAGAAATTCCATTTTTTATTTAGACATCAATAAGAACCAAATCCTCTGCATATAATTCTATAATTTGGGAGAATTCTCCATAGACTAGGTTCTGGCTGTGTACATATCAAACCTTGTGTCACTTCTATGACCTTTATACTGCCCGTGCCAAGTGCCATAGGACAGATTCCAATCCCAATATGACTTGTGGTCCTCCAGTGTTCTGTCATGACACCAGGAAGTGAATGCAGACCACATAAATGTATGTCCCCAAAGCCCAGCTAAATGTGTCCCCGTCTTAACTTCCCCTAAGCAGGATCCCCAAAATGTCCATGGTAACTCCAATACCATGCAACACAAGGGGAAATGTGATGGAAGGAAAGTTGGAGTGGAAGGAGACAGTGGTCTTAACTGACCACAGTTAAAATATCTTTCCCAATTATACAAAAATGTATGACAATGTGAACACATTCCTAGGGACCTGTCCAAGGCCTTGGAATGTGAGGGTCCCTGAAACTAAAACGTTATCAGCTTCAAGAGAAGCTGGCACTGGATATGGGGTGTGACAGAGGGAAACATTCAGGATGATTCTAAAGTTTTTGGCCTGAGGAGTCAGAGGGATGGAGTTGCCATTTCTGATGTGGTGAAGACGGTAGGAGCAGGCTGGTCAAGTGGTGGGGAAAGGGAGGGGGACACCAAGAGTTTGGCAGGATCGTATTAGGACTGAGATGCCAAAAAATGATGCAAATGAACTTATATAGAAAATGGATAGAGACCCACAGACATAGAAAACAAACTTATGGTTACCAAAGGGGGAAGTGGGGAGGGCTAAATTAGGAGTTTGGGATTAGCAGATATACACTACTATATATAAAATAGATAAACAGCTAGGACCTACTGTATAGCACAGGGAACTATGTTCAATATCTTGTAATAACCTATAATGGAAAAGAATCTGAAAAAGAAGATAAACAATATAACTGAATCACTTTGCCATACACCTGCAACTAACACGACATTGTGAATCAACTATACTTCAATCAAAAAAAAACAAAGTAGGGGCTTCCCTGGTGGCGCAGTGGTTGAGAATCCGCCTGCCAATGCAGGAGACACGGGTTCGAGCCCTGGTCTAGGAGGATCCCACATGCCGCGGAGCAACTGGGCCCGTGAGCCACAACCACTGAGCCTGCACGTCTGGAGCCTGTGCTCCGCAACAAGAGAGGCCGCTATAGTGAGAGGCCCGCGCACCACTATGAAGAGTAGCCCCCGCTTGCCACAACTAGAGAAAGCCCTCGCACAGAAACGAAGACGCAACACAGCAAAAATAAATAAATTAATTAATAAACTCCTACCCCCAACATCTTCTTTAAAAAAAAAGTTTAAAAAAAGTAAAAAAAAAAAAAAGAAAATATTATGCAAGGAAAAAAAAAAAAAGACTGAGATGCCTATTAAACAGCCAAGCAGAGATGTCAAGTGGCAATTCTCTCCATTCCTTTGTGGCTTTACTCCTACTCATCTTTCACAGCTCAGCTAAGTGTCGGTTCCTCATCCTGGACTCACTGTGAAGCTTAAGTCTCCTACATTCTATAGCACCCATACCTCTCTTTTTGCAAGACTTAGCACCCCTGTGATGATGTTTTCAATGGTTGTCTCTCCTGCACTGCACTAGACAAAGCTGAGGCTGCGCGTTCCATGCTGTCCTGCACCTGCTGTGTACCACACTGCCTGGTGCTGAGTTAAGTCCTCAAGAATTGTTGGTTGAGTAAATGAAGAGAGGCCAAGTAACTTTTCCAACTCACAACAAGAAGATGGCAGAGCTAAGATTCATGGAGGCATATTTTTTCAATTGTTCAAAAAGCAAAGCCAAGCACATGGATAGGAAAATGCATGAAACACCAGTGGATTATCACCAGTTGAACACTCTTGGATAACTAGCACTCAGGCCAAGGAACAGCACAGTGACAATGTCCCAGAACCCCCTAGTGCCCCTCTTCTGAACCACTACCCGCTTCTTCCCCCAGGTGACCACCATCCTGATTTCTGACATCATAAATTAGTTTTTCTTGTTTCAGAACTTTATATATATGGAATATCCAGGATCTATGCTTTTGTGTCTGTGTGTGTGAATTTTATAAATGTTGTCGTGAATAGCAGTGGTTGATCATTTTCATTGCTGTATAGCAGTTCTCAAACTTTGTGGTCTTAGAACCCCTTTCCACTTATAAAAATTACTGAGGAACCGAAAGAACTTTTGTTTCTGTGGGTTATGTCTATTGATATTTACTGTATTGGAAATTAAAACTGAGAAATTTAAAAATTATTTAATTAATTTAAAAATAACAAATTTATTACATGTTAATATATATAACACGTTTTAATGAGAATAGTTGTATTTTACAAAACAAAAAAGAATTAGTGAGAAATGTGGTAGTGAGTATGAACGAGAGTCTTGGCAAATATGTCAGAACACTGACACTGGGTGGGGCTGGGAAGGCCTGGCTTCCAGAGGTCTTGGCCAAACCCCAGAGGGCACAGGAATGATGATGGGGAGGCACTAGGATGGGGACCATGCACCGTTTTGCTATCTTTGAGTTTTGTGCATCAATTAGCAATAGATACAAATGAGCGGGCCAAAGAGACATACCATTAGTATGTTGCAAAACACCCAATAAATCTGGTAAATGCGTAAATGTATGACTTAATGAATAAAGTTGATCCGATTTGGGTAGGAGGTGAAGAGGATAGAAAGGCACTGTCCCGGCAAGTGGAGAAGGGAATGGTGGCAGAAAATAATATTGTTTGTTTGGGAGGCAGAAGACATACTTGTCAGGGTGAAGGTAAAACCCTTAGTGTGGTTTTCATGGCCCCTGTCGGCTTTTCAGGCCCACGTGCCACTCTATCCGATGCCCCAGCCATTTCCTTCCCCAGATATGTACAAACACATGCACCCATGTCGTCCACTCTTCGTACTGCTTCCTTTACCTGCAGTGGCATCCTTCTCCCCCTCTTTACTACCAGGTAAACTAGTGACCCTGGGGACCTACCTGAAATGCCTCCTCTTGAGCACCTTCCCAGGCACCAAACTACTTCCCTCACCTCCCCCCTCCAGCTAATATTCGCTCTCCCATGCTCCCATAGCGCTTTGTGTTCACCTCTGTCCTAGAACTTGACATCTTTTGTCATCATCATCCAAGTGTCTGTCTTCCCCTCTAGACCATGAACTAGGGCAAGCCATGGGTCTTACGTACCTGTGAGTCCCTAACTCCTAGTACAGCTCCAGACAGGTAGTGGCACCTGCTTCTCTGTCCACAGCAATGTCTCATACGAGGCATTGCACACATAGGTGTGCAGTACATATTTACTGACTTATCTGCGATGGGTGGAGCAGACTGGTCTGAACCTTTCAGAGAACCTCAGGTCGTGTTCATTTACTTTGTGGGTGGCTGGTTAATTAACCTTGCACTGTCAAGTTGCCTCTGGAGCTGGATAGACAAGAAACAGTCCTCGTTTAAAGGTCGATTAAGGGTCAGGAAATCCCTTTGGAAAACATTTGGGCAGTTTCTAGAAATGTTTTTTTTTTTAAAAAAATTGGAGTATAATTGCTTTACAATGTTGTGTTAGTTTCTGCTGTACAACGAAGTGAATCAGCTATATGTATACATATATCCCCTCCCTCTTGGACCACCCCCACACTCTCCCCACCCCCATCCCACCCATCTAGGTCATCACAGAGCACCGAGCTTAGCTCCCTGTGCTATACCACAGGTTCCCACTAGTATCTATTTTACATATGGTAGTGTTACACCTCCCATATAATTTAGCCATTCCATTCTTAGGTATTTACCCAAGAGAAATAAAAGCCAATGTACATACAAGGACTTGTACGAGAATGTCCGTAGCAGCTTTATTTATAATAGCCAAAACCTAGAAACAACCCAAATGTCCATCAATAGGTGAATGGATTAAATCGTGGTGTATCCATACAATGGAATACTGCATGCAACAATATGGATAAATCTTAAAATAATTACGCTAAGTAAAAGAAGCTAGACCGAAAGAGTACGCACTATATGATTCTGTTCATATAAAATTCTAGAAAATGAAAACGAATCTATAGTAACAGAAGGCAGATCAGTGGTTGCCTTGGGATGGTGTGGGGAGGAGAAAGAGGTGCAAGAGAATGATTACAGAGAGGCGTAAGCTAACTTTGGGGGTTTTAGATAATGCTCATTATCTTGATTATTGTTCTGGGTTCATGGGTGTCAACATGTGTCAAGACATCAAATTGTATATTTTAAATATGTACAGTTTATTGTGTGTCAGTTCTTAATACAATTGTTTAAAAAATCCATTAATCTATCCTGCACTTCGATCAGTCTTTTGCCCATGCTTGATTTTGTAACATTCTCTACTGGTCATTTGGAAAATAACTGTTTCACTCAGGTATGCATATGCAGACCTTCCAAGTGCTGACACATTTTACTATACATTATCCAAAAAAATCACATTTGTTAGTATTAGCGCAGATCTCATCAGCAAAGTCTTTAAGCATTTGGGAAGCTGTCGAGTTCATGGTGGTGGATAGCTTTTCCAAAATTTGTATTTTTATTTGAAAGCAAACACTGTCAGTTAAGTAACAGACTCACCTCGTTCATTTTCAAGGAACTATCTGCCAAAAGCCTCAATCTGAATAATTAGAGTTTGTCTGTCAGTCATCTTTTCAAGCAAAATTGATGTTCCGTGAAAAAAAGCATCTAGTTCAGCTCACAAAAACGAGTACTTTTCCTTTGGGCAATAATTGCACATTGATATGTAACAGATGTGCTTTATGCATGCTTCCCATTTTATCACATGGAAAATAATTTTTAAATGTACTCAATGGTTGAGATTTAATACAATTAGTTTTTGTACTGCTTCATCAAGGACTCTGTTCATTGTGAGCGTGTGGGGTGAAGAAGGCAGTGAATAGCAGTACAGTTGGTATCACTACCTTGATATGTGCTAAGGCGCTAGCAGTTTTTTTTAATCTACCTTTGCTTTTGCACCAGCAGTGCAAATGTCAATGTAGTGAAAAAGGCAAATATCCTTTTAGTATTATTATGAAAAGAGCTTTGACCTTGAGGATCCCCTGAGAGGGTTTTGGGGATTCCCCAGGGGTCCACAGACCACATTTTAAAAAAATAAATTTACTTATTTATTTATTTTTGGCTGTGTTGGGTCTTCGTTGCTGCATGTGGGCTTCCTCTAGTTGCAGTGAGCAGGGGCTACTCTTCGTTGCGGTGCACGGGCTTCTCATTGCAGTGGCTTCTCTTGTTGCAGCGCATGGGCTCTAGGCGCACGGGCATCAGTAGTTGTGGCTCGCGGGCTCTAGAGCGCAGGCTCAGTAGTTGTGGCTCACGGGCTTAGTTGCTCCGCGGCATGTGGGGTCTTCCTGGACCAGGGCTCGAAACCATGTCCCCTGCATTGGCAGGCGGATTCTCAACCACTGTGCCACCAGGGAAGTCCCACAGACCCCATTTTTAAGAAGAACTGCTGTATAGTATTTTATTGTAGGAATATACCACAACTTAGTTATGTTTACTATTGTTGGACATTTGGAATGTTCTGTTTTGAGCTATTACATATAGAAGTGTTAAGAGCTGGACTTCCCTGGTGGCGCAGTGGTTAAGAATCTTCCTGCCAATGCAGGGGACATGGGTTTGAGCCCTGGTTGGGGAAGATCTCACATGCCTCGGAGCAACTAAGCCCACATGCCACAACTGCTGAGCGTGTGCTCTAGAGCCCACGCGCTTCACCTACTGAGCCCACACGCAGCAACTATCGAAGCCCACACACCTAAAGCCCGTGCTGCACAACAAGAGAAGCCACCGCAATGAGAAGCCCACGCACTGCAAGGAAGAGTATCCCCCGCTCACCGCAACTAGAGAAAGCCTGCCTGCAGCAACGAAGACCCAACGCAGCCAAAAAAAAAAAAGGACCTCCCATATAAAAATCTGGGTTTCTCAATTCTCTTGAAAAATAAGTTCCAGCAGCCTTGGGTCTGCATCCTGCACCTGAGACACCCCCTCTAGATGAGACCTCACCTGTGGGTCACCAGCCCCACCTGCCACCTTGCCTGGTCCTGGAGGCATTTATCTCCATGACACTTGCTAAAACTTTCACTATAGAAAAAAAAAAAAGAATCATCACTGGATGCTAAGATTAATGGGCAAAGTATGATGAGAAACAGGATATTTACATAGTCTGAAACTATCTCCCCACAAGAAACTTATTAATTACAAAAGAAAAAGTAGTAACTTTACAATAGAGAAACCTAGAAGACACCCCTTAACCAAATTATCAAAGTGAACATCATCTAGAATGAGAATATTGACATCGTGCGCTTCCTGATATGATGAAGTGAGAAGGGCCTGCCGTCACTTCTGTGGTTTTCTTACCCAAAATGCATAACCCGAATTTAATCACAAGAAAACATCAGACAAACCCAAATTGAGAGCTATTCTTCAAAATAACTGGCCATTACTCTTCAAAAGTGTCAAGATCATGAAAAACAAAGAAAGAGCGAGGGGCTATCCCAGAATTGAGGAGAGTAAGGAAAAATGACAACTAAATACAAAGTAGGATCCTGGATTGAGTCTTGGACCAAAAAAAGAGCAGCAGTGGGGCAGCTGACAACTTCTGCATGAGCTCTGTGGGTTAGTCAAAAGTATCATATCAATGTTAACTTCCTAGTTTTGATAATTGACTGTGGTTCTGTAAGATGTTAACATTTGGGGAAGCTGGGGGACAGGTATAAGAAATTCTTTGTTCTTGTTTTACACCTTTTATATGTCTGAGATTATTTCAAAAAATGAGTTGTATAAACATATATTGCTTATGTAATCAGGAAAAGAACCAAAGAAAAAGCGCCCTATTTTTATTGAGAAAATAAGCCAAAATAGAAATAAACCCTCAAAATTGAAAAGTAAAATCATCTTTCCCTTCACCCTCATCCCCAGCTCCATTCCCTGGAGGTAACCATTGTTACCATTTTCTTGTTTATCCTTCTAGAAAATTTGCTTTATATACAAGCATATGGTGTGTGTGTGTATCCCTTTTAAACGCACACACACACACACACACACAAACACAGGAGATCATGTTATTTATACTACTCTGCTCCTGTTTTTTTTCCTTTCACTGAACTGTATATTTTGACCACATATCAACGTACATATAGATGGATCTCTTTCTTTCTTTCATCATCTGGTTGAATCTTGATCAGTTGGCCAGTCCCTGTTGATTGCCGTTTAGATTGGCTCCTGTTTTCCACTACTTCAAGAAATGCTGCAGTGAACACCCTCATCCACTGGATGACCAGGGAATTCCCTCTTGTGGCACTTTTGAAGTCATTCAGGGGCACGCACAGAGTGGCAAAAATTTGAATTGCCAGAAGTGTACATTCTCAGCTGAGGTCAAGCAGAGCAATGCCTTCTCGTTTCAGCTCTCATGTTGTAAAAAAAATGTCATTTCTGTGGTCTATTTAGTGCCACATTTTTATTGGTGATTTTGCTATTTAAAATGACCCCCAAGGGTAGTGCTGAAGTGCTGTCTAGTATTCCCAAGTGCAAGAAGACTTGATGTGCCTCACAGAGAAAGTCCATGTGTTAGAGAAGTTTTGTTTAGGCATGAGTTCAATGCTAATGAACCAACTGTATATTAAATAAGGTATCTTTAAACAGAAACACATAAAACAAGGTTACTTACTGATCCACTGATGAACATGTTTTGACCAGAGGCTAGTAGGAACCTAACCCTGTATTTCCCCTAGGGGCACGGGTTCAGGATTCATTACCTCAGCGTGCGTGGTGACTCTATAGAACATAACTGCAGTACTTCAAATAATGAGAACCAATTGTAATTCATCCCCAGCAGACTTGTTCCATAAGAAATATTAAAGGAAATTCTTCAGACTTAAGGGAAATTATACCAGCTGGAAATTCAGAGCTACGTGAAAGAATGAAGAGCACTAGAAATGGTTAATATCTGGGTAAACATAAAAGGCTTGTTTTTCATTTAACGTACTGAAAAGACAACTGACTGTTTTAAACAAAAAGAATAACAGTGTACTGTGGGGTCTGTAATCTATTTCGAAGTAAAAGTGCATGAAAACAATGTTACAATGGGAAGGAGGAGTAAAAGGAAGTGTACTGTTATAAGGCTCTTACATGTTATGTGAATTGGTACAATATTAATTCAAAGTACACTGTGATAAGTTACGGATTAATATTGTGATGCTCAAATCAACTACTAAAACATAAAATAAGGCATATGGCTAAAAAACCAAAATAGAGTACTAAAAATCCTCAGGAAATGTTAAGGAAGGGAGAAAAAGAGGACAAAATGAGCAAAGAATAGGTAGAACAAATAGGAAAAAATACCAAGATGGGAGACTTGGAAACGACCATATCAGTTATTACCGTGAACGTAGTAAGTGCTCCAAATAAAAGCTAGATGTTGTCAGACTGGCAATAAATAAATAAATAAATAAATAAATAAATTAATTAATTAATTTAAAAGCCTGCCCTATAAGAAACCCAGTTTAAGAGTTTAAATGCTTGGGTTAAGGTAGAAGGACAGGGAATTTTCTGGAAGTCCAGGGGTTAGGACTCTGTGCTTGCAAGCTGCACAGCATAGCCAAAAAGAAAAAAAGTCAAAGGACAGAAAAATATATATTACACAAACATGAAGCATAAGAAATCTAGTGATTATATTAACATCAGATAAAGTAGACTTTAAGACAAGGAGTATTACCAGAGATATGGAAGGATATTTCCTAATGGTGAAAGGCTCAATTCATAAGGAGACATAATTCTGAGTTGTGAAATGTGTGAAGCAAAACCTGGTAGAGCTTAAAGGAGAAACAGACAAATCCACAATTATATCTGAAGACTTTAGCACTCCTCTCTCAGTAATCAATAGAACAAGTAGACAATCATTAAGATACCATCAATCAACTTTTCCTAATTGACATTTTAAATATCTCTCTCCCTCCAACGACAGCAGAAGACACAGTCTTTTCAAGTGCGCAAGGAACATTCAGCATGAGAAACCATGCTGGACCGTAACGAAAATGTTAATAAATTTAAAAGGATGAATATAATAGAGAGTATGTTCACTGACCGTAAAGGAATTACGTTAGAAATCAATAATTAGAAAGGTAACCGGGAAATTCCCTAAGTGTTTGGAAATTAAACAAATGCAGTGATAACTGGGCACTTTTGATCGACTTGACTGGAAGCCAGTTGCTACTAAAGTATACAATCTCCCTCCTCCCTCTCCCCCAAACACCTATCAGTGTCTTTTTGTTTCCATTCATATATGTGGGGTCTTCTGCTTTGTAACCAAGAGAAAAGAGTTTTGGGTGGTGAAGAGGCCTAGACAAACGTAAGAGGAGCTCTGAGGGGATAAAATGGCATGGACTCCTTTTCTGGACCTTTAACTTCCATGGTTAAGCAAATGAGAACCATGAATTGCTGGACTTGCTGGAGGGAGACTTTGAGAGACTGAACGAAAGCAGGGCTGTTTCAAGGCCCAGGTGACAGAGGATGGCACAGAGTTGGGAGGATACCCATCTAATCCAGAGCCACTTGGGCACCCCAAGGCTTGCAAGCTTTGGGAGGAGCTACAGAAAGCACTGGTAGCATGGACATTGGTGTCTCATCATGGACACTAAGCAGTCAGATTGCTCTAAGTAGCCTTGCAAGCAGAGTGGGTGGAGAAGTGGAAGCTGGAACAGTATAGGAGAAACAAACCAGGGTGGGACTCCCAGAAACAAATGGGATGGGGTGGGACACTTGAAAGTGGTGTGTGGTCTTACAGGTCTATGCTTACCTAATAAGCATATATAACTTACTGGGAGCCAAAGGTGGAATAGTCTACTTTTCTGGAATCAGTACAAGATCCTTCAGGGGCCAGCCTTAGGGACCCTTTTGAAAATCTAAGGTTGTTTGAGGGTCTGTGCAGAAAGAGAGGGATGTAGCAACTCCTGATGGCTCTGTAGCCTGGACTGCAACAGATTTCCCTGTGCAGAGAATTACTGTCCCTTGTGGATTCTTGATGAAGAAAGGTCCCTTACCTTCAGTCCTTAGCAGATTAACTTTGGAAAGGAGGCCCACAAGGCCACTGATAAGTGCAGGAGGCTGGTGTAGACCTGCATAAACAGTGTTCAAAAGAGTAAACACCAGATGTAGACCTGGGACTGTCAAAGAATGGTAAGGTCACCATAAAGAGCTTTTCACAAGTAATGTTAAGAGCAGGAAGATAATCAAGAAAGGGATACAATTGACAATGATGTAGTGATGGGTGATAAAGACAGAGCAGAACTCCTCTGTGCTCACTTTGTACCTATATTTCTGTTAAGGAGAAATTTTCATACTGGAAAGACATTTTGTTAAAATGGAGATTCTGACCCAATAGGTCTGGGTGGGGCCCAAGAGTATGCATTTCTAATAAACTCCCAGGTGACACCGATGCAGCTGGTCTCCCAGCCCCACTCTGAATAACAAAAGTCTAGACCAAACATTGGTAAAGGAAGAAAAGTCCAGGATGGATAAAACGGTTATCTAAAGAGCATCTCATTGCTTTAACCAAGTCCAAGTCTCCAGCCTGGACAAATTACATCTCTCAGAGTATTGGGAGTGCTTGCAAATGAGAACCCTAAACCACTCTTGAGGATACTTTTATTTTCATCAATGTGGAGACTAGGAGAGGTGCTAGAGGCCTGATGACAGGCAGATGTGATCATAGGTTTCAAAAAAGGAAATAAGAGAGGAAGTGTAACGGACAGATCAGTAAGTTTGATGCTGATTCCAGGAGACAATCTAAAATGGATTATTTGAAAAGGATGGTTTGTGTTCACTGGACCCAGTGTGACTTCACTGAGAATAAAACCTGTCAGACAAGTTTCATTGTCTTTGGTAGGTTTACCAGAATGATCGCTCTGGGCAGCAAGTGAAATGTAGCAAAGCACTAGCTGAGGACTTTCAAGATGTTATTTGCGCAAAGAAGCACAGCAGTGACCGGCTGTGAAGGCAGTGAGGGGGATTAGTAACTGGTTGATCCAGTCGGTCTAGAGGGCCCTGATTAATGATTAATAGTCCCCGAAGGATAGCCTCTTGGACTGTTATAGGGCTTCATTGTACACCTGGTCTGTTTCGGTAATTTTATCACTCACTGGCTTAGATCAGTGGTGCTCAAACGTTAGGGCACACCAGAATCTCTTGAGGTCAGGGGATGCTTGTTAAAATGTTGGTTCCAAGTCTCCAGTCCTGGACTCTGATTCGGCAGGTCTGAATGCATGTTTAATAAGTTATCTCAAGGTGATTCTGAGGAAGGTACTCTGTGGAGCTCAATTTGAAAAAGCAAACAAACAAACCCTGATGAATAGGAATGAACACAGGCAGCTCAAAACACTCTTTTTAAAGTGTGTATTTGGGGTTTCCCAATTGACTAAGGGATAGCAAAGCCAAGGGTAGTATTTCCTAAGAGAGAGATCCCTGGGTCCTGAGGCTGCCCATTTTCTTGATTCTGAATGAGACTGAGAGTGAGAAAGTGTTTTTACCTTTGCTCTATATTGTTTGAATTAATTTAAAGTCCAGGACTTCTGCTTTCTAGAAGATGGAATACACATACTTTTTGCTATTTCTCTGGTGAAATACAACTACAAATTCTTGACATTGTATATGAAACAAACATATGAAGACTCTGAAAGGTGGAGAGAAGAAGGCAGATCATCTAGGGATTTTAGGACCCAAGGAATGATCTTGCGGTGAGTTCCTCAGGTTTCCTTTATGCCTCATATAGCCTAGACTTGGAGCTGAAGAAGGTGACAACCCAGAATGGCCGAGGGGGGCAACCTGGAACTGGCAATGAATGCGGGCAAAAAAGCCCCAAGAAAAGTGGGGCCTCTTTAGCCAAAGGCCAGAAAAGGGACAGCCTAGAGTGACAGAAAATGTTTAGATAATAACTGCTTTGCTCCAGCCAAGCGCTACAGAAAACAATGTGGCCTCACCCCACCCCCATCAGCAAAGGCCAAGTGGGGAGCTGAGATTTCCACCTCACCAGGTTGTAATGAAGCACCCTGAGCCCCTTGCCAGGGTGGTGTCAGAGGAGGCGTGGAGGAGAGTGAAGACTTTCACCGCTGCCCAGCAGTAACGAGGCTGCCTCTCCTCATGGTGTCACTAGAAGCCACGTGGAGGCCAGTGACAAGGTATCTACACCTCTTGGCCAGGGAGGTACCAGCGGAGCCTGAGTGCGGAGCTGGGACTTCCAGCCTCACTCAGCAGCCCCTCCTCAGTTGTGAAAGAAGGCTCAGGGGTAACCTGGACTTTCACCACCACCTGGCAGGAGCATGGCAGTATTTCCTCTTCCCCCGGCAGAAGTGTCACAGGAAGCCAGCTAAGACAGAGCATTTACATAGGATCCAGAGTCTCATAACATAATACCCCACATGTCAAAGTTTCAGTCAAAAATCACTCATCAGACCAAGAACCAGGAAGATATCAAACCGATTGATTGAAGAAAGACAATCAATAAACACTGGATATCTTTCCCAGGGTGGTTGTAGCATAGTACTACAAACTGCGTGGCTTAGAAACAACAGAAACTTATTGTCTCACAGTTTGGGGGCCAAGAAATCCAAAATCGAGGTGTTGGCACAACTATACTCCCTCTCAAACCCACAGGATTATTTGAACAACCCTATAACTATTAAGGAAATTGAATTTATCATTTAAAAACTCCCAGAAAAGAAACCTTCAGGCCCAGATAGCTGCACTGGAGAATTATACAAAACATGTGAAGAAGGATTTATACTAATTCTACCAATGCCTTCTAGAAAGTAAAAGAAGAGGGACTACTTCTCAATTTGTTTTATGAAGTTAGTATTAACCTGATATCAAAGCCAAAGATATCACACAATAAACAAAAAACTATACACTGGTAACAGATGCAAAAACCCTCAACAGGCTATTAAATAGAGTTCCACAATGTATAAAAAGAATCGTATACCATGACCAAGTGGGATTTATTCCAGGGATGCAAGGCTAGTTCAATAGTTCAATATTCGGGCTTTCCTGGTGGCACAGTGGTTAAGAATCCACCTGCCAATGCAGGGGACACGGGTTCGATCCCTGGTCCGGGAAGATCCCACATGCCGCAGAGCAACTAAGTCCGTGAGCCACAACTGCTGAGCCTTCGCTCTAGAGCCCATGGGCCACAACTACTGAGCCCGCGTGCCTAGAGCCTGTGCTCCGCAACAAGAGAAGCCACCGCAATGAGAAGCACGCACACCGCAACGAAGAGTAGCCCCCGCTCACCGCAACCAGAGAAAAGCCCGCATGCAGCAACAAAGACCTAACACAGCCAAAAATAAATAAATAAAATAAAATAATTCAATATTCAACAATTAATCAATGTAATCCACTATATTCACAGAAGAAAATTTACATGATCATCTCAGTAGATGGAGAAAAGACTTTTTTGACAAAATGCAGCACTCATTCAGAATAAAAACTCTCACTTCACTAGGAATAGAGGGGGGACTTCCTCAACTTGCTAGAGAGCATCTACAAAAAATCCCTGGAACCTGTTATCTGGCAAAAGAGACTTTGTAGATGTCATTATGTTAAGGATCCTGAGATGGGAAGATTATCCTGGATTATCCAACATAATCACGGGGTCCTTATAAGAGGGAGACAAGAGGGTCAGAGTTAGAGAAGGAGATGTGACGATGGAAGCAGAGGTTACAGTGATGTGCTCTGAAGATGGGGTAAGGGGTCACAGGCCAAGGAATGTGGATGGCTTATGGAAGCTGGGAAAGACAAGGAAACAGATTCTCCCCTCTAGAGCCTCCAGAAGGAATGCTGCCCAGCTGGTATTCTGATTGTAGGACTTCTGACCTCCAGAACTGTAAGATAATACATCTGTGTTGCTTTAAGCCACGAAATTTGTGGTAATTTGTCAGAATAGCAATAGGAAACAAAGGCAGAAATGATGGCCTTGCTAGTGGAGGTTTGAAAGCCTCTCTGGCAACACCCTTGGCTCCTGTTGATTCCTGGAAGACAGAAGTGATGCAGAGCTGAATTCATAACGTGTTTTCTGTCTTGTTCTTGTGGCTCTTAGCATTTGTTTCTCTGGATAACGTTAATTAGCCTCCGATTAGATGTGTGCTACTTGTGGACAACTTGAGTCAGCACATCGCACGGGACGACCTTGTGTGCTTAACAGGCAGGCAGTACTAATGCTTTGCAATTGTGTATTATGTTGGAGTCTCTGAAAGTTTCTCACGTATGACACAAGCGTCAGCATAAATTGGAAATCTGAGAGCGGGAATCGTAGGAGGTCTCCAGAAGAGGCTGTAAAAGTGACACTGAGTAAAGGAGAGAGAATCCTTCCCAATTGGGGAAGGGCCAACTGCCAGGGAAAGGAAATGAACTCTCCTTCCCCTGTAAAAATTGGCGAAGGCTCACAACCTTTAAATCTTATCCTGAAAGCAAGCCACTGGGGATTAAGAGGTGGCATTATTCTGCCTACCATGATTTTCCATCTCTCTACTCTGGAGAGGCCATTTCTCTCCATCCTCAACAGACGCCTTTCCCTGTGGCACCTCCCATATGCCTGGTGCTGGGCTTTCTGTTTATGTTCACTGTACGGATATATAAGAAACTTTTTGCTTTTGAATTTGTTGCTTTTCTGTTTTGCTTTTAGTTAGAAGAGCCTCAGGATGAAAAAGATAGCCTCAGTCCTCACTGGCAGGGAATCCCCGAGTGTAAACTAGCAGAGCCTAGGAGGGCTCCTTTCAGTCCTGAGATATCTGGGTCTCATTCACAACAGAGTTTAAGGAGTGAAGCTGGTGGGTGTTCTGAAGTGGCCTGTCCCTGTGAGCTCATACCAGTCAGTCAGGCCCTTGGTCTGTACCACCCCTAGCCTGCCCCTCCCACAGTCCCTTCCCATCTCAGTAAATAGCAAGTCCAATTTTCCAGCTTCTCATGCAAAAGCTTTCCTCTCACATCTGACATCTAAATCATCAGCAAATCCTGTTGACTCTACCTGCAACATATATTCAGAATCTAACCACTTCTTACATCTCCCCGCTACCGCCCTGGTCTAAGCCGCCATCACCTTTCTCCTTAGTCATGACATTAGCCTTCTATTTGGTCTTCCTTCTTCCATCCTTGCCTCCCTTCCATTTATTTCCAACACAGCTGCCACAGAGACCCTCTTAAAAGGTAGGTCACATCATGTCGCTCCTCTTCTTATAACTCCAGTGGTTCCCCATCTCGTTCTGAGGACAAGGTAAAGTCATGGCCCGCAAGCCTCTGCACCCATAGTCTGGCTCCCAGGTCCCTCTCTGACCTCGTCATCTACTCCTCTCCCGCTCCTTCCCTCAGTCCCACCCCCTGGGCCTCCTTGTTCCTCCTTGAACATAATAGGTAGGCTTTTACTGTGGGTCCCTTGTTCCCTCTGCTAGAATGCTCTTCCCCCAGATATCTGCATGGCTCTTCTCTCACATCCTTCAGATCGTTGCTTAAATATTTCCTTCTCGATGAGTCCTTTTCTGGCCACCATTTCTAAAATCACAGTGGCCCCTCCAACACCCCCGTCCTCCCACCCCCTTTCCCTGCTTAATTTTCCTCCGTAGCTCTATTCTCCATCTCACATATTATCTCTATCTATCTTTATATTATACAATAAATTGTATATTAACTATATTTTGTTATAGAAAGTATAATTTGTTAATTGTCTGCGTCATCCCCACCAAACGTAAATTCTCAAGGGCAGAGTTCTTTCTCTGTTTTGTTCATTGATGATTCCCCCAGTGCTTTAAACAGTGCCTGTCACATAGTAGAAGCTAATAAATATTTTCTGGATGGATAAATGAATGAATTTTACATGTTCCTCACAATCCAGTCTCCCACTTACTACTTTCTCACCCAGTTCTAGCCTCACAAACTTCCATGCCTTTCATTGAGACAGGAGTTCACTTTGTGTCTTAAAAACCGATGTCCCAAAGATCAGCCCCACCCCCACTGAGGGAGTTTCAGATGTTCTAACCAGAAAGTTATCATTCTTGGACGATATCTCTGTTTGGGGACCAGGTGGACCTGGATATGAATGCTGGCTCTGCCACTTGGTAGCTGCGGGTAAGACCCAGAGCAAGTTGCTTCATTTCTCCAAGCCCCAGCTTCCCCCATGGAGAGTGAGAATATTATCTGCGATCATGGGGTTGCTGGGGGGACTGAAAGTAGGCATGTATTGCTTCTGCCAAGAGCAGTGCCCGGCACAAAGGTGGGATCATACTGTATACCATGATCTGCAATTGGCAATCCCTGCACAAATCAGTTTTGTACATATATCCTTAGATACTTTAATCCTTTAATCCCTATAGGATAGATTCCCAAAGTGGGGTTGCTGACCGCAGTGGTATGTATGTGCTTTAAAAAGAGTAAATAAATGGCGCCAGATTATTTTCCAGAAACAGTTGTTAACAATTCATACTCCTGCCAACTGTGTCTGAGAATGCCTGTTTCCACCCCCCCCCCCTTACTAGTACCAGATGTTATCAGTCTTTTTCATTTTTGCCCATCTGATTGGGGGAAAATGGTATCTTGTGTTGATTTCCATTTCCTTTATCACTTGTAAAGTTGAACATCTTTTCATATGTATAGTGTTCATTTGTATGTCCTCTTCTGTGATTGCCTTTACTTGTCCAGTCGTCTTTTGAGTTATGTATTTTTCTTATCAATTTATCAGTTGGGGATATGGACAGTGACTGCTAATAGGTATAAGTTTCTCTTTGGGGCGATGAAAATGTTCTAAAATTGGGTTACAGTGATAGTTCCACAACTCTGTAAATACACTAAAAAGCTTTGAATTTACACTTTAAACCAGTGGATTTTATGGTATATAAAGCATATCTGAGTAAAGCTGTTAAAAATGACAAAAATATTTGAAAAGGTGACTATTAAAGCTGCATAAAATTCCCCTTTATGGAATTATCATATTTTATTTAATCACTTCCAATTGCTTCTAATTATTTCCAAGATTTTACTCATAAAAAATTCTGATGAATATCTTTGTACATAAATACCTGCTTTTTCTTAGGATACATTCTTAGACAGGAATTACTGGGGAAAATATATGATTTTTAATAAAAAATAGTTGACAGTGATTCCATGTCAATCTGAACACTTTAGAGTTTTCTTAGGTTCAGAACGCCATATACAGTACCTCAAAACTGTTGTTGGCAAGGTCCTTCCTGCTATGGTGACACCAAGTGCCACTATAATTGATGCTAGAAAACAATTTCAGGTTCAGTCACACAAAAATATACAGTGTACTTCTTGCTTTATCGCCAGTTGTTTAATTGTTACAAACTGATTGCTAGAAAAACAAAATGAGAAGCGAAATTGCTTTCCCTGGCCCAAATCCTTGGGGAACAGAGGCTAATTCTAGCGTAATTTTTGGCAAAAGCAGGAAGCAGTGCCTATGTTGGTTTCATTTCATCTTGTTAACATATGCTGGAGAAAATGCAATAATAATAAGAGTAATAATAATAATAATAATTGATACTCTTGACTGATAACTCTAAGGTCCTTCTCTGGGCAGAAAAGAGCCTATCTTCTTGGTTAATTGTGCTACATAATAAGAAAGAAATTCACCCAGAAGGATCATGAAGGAAAGAGCTTATATTTCCTACCTGTTCTCTAGACCCACCTCAACCCAAGCACTTCCTCCATCATCATATCTTTAGATTTAGCTGGACAAATTTATTGATGGTGGTTGATGTATTGATTTCCAGGACATTAGCAATACTTAAGAGAAGAGGCTCTGTGCTGTAATGGGAAGTTTAATTGGGCTAGGAGCAAGAATCCTGGATTTTAGTCCTGACTCTGCCATTTACCTGTTATATGACTTTAGGCAAATCATGTGCCCTATGTGGATCTTAGTTTCCCATCTCTAGTTGATTTCTAAGGGCCCTTCCAATTCTGACATGCTATGGTTTTAAGGAACAATAGAATTAGATCTCTTCCATTAAGGAGTTGGGCAGGGAACAAATTTGGGAGTTGAGGCCAGAAGAAATAAATTGAGTCATGTCAGAAACCTAATATGATCTAGGATATTTTACATTAGGTTCTTAAGATCATCATCAAAAAAATACATAAAAAATACATCATTAAAAAATACAACTCTATACATTTACTAGAAATCACAGAGCCATAAGCATACAATGCTGGATTTTGTAATATGTAAACTATACCTAGATAAAGTCTTAAAAATATACATTTGATAGTAATTTTATCTCCAGATAATCATGGGTAGGGTGTATCAAATCATGTGACTTGAGATTCTGCTCATTTACTTGCATGCGTGAAAATGAGTGAGAGTCGAGGAACATGTTAATAATCTTGGGAGTTTTGTTGGCCCAGAGAAGCTGCTGGGCTCTGGGGAGATTGATGGAGCTAAAATGTCATTGTCGCAAGGGAGGCAACTATTGATTTCACTGACAAACCATGTAATTATGGAACACAATGCCTAGTTACATTAATTAGAAGGGAGTGAGAGAGTGGAGCTGGAGGCCCTGCTGGCAGGAGAGAGGAAGAGTATAGATCAGTCTTCTCTAAGGTGTGGCTGGAGTGAGCAGGGGCTGGAGAGGGGGAAGCTGGAAAGTAGGTTGAAGGCAGAAACCAGTTTGAAGGTCGCTATGAAAAAGGTATAAGATTTACTACCTTGAATTACATGTATTTTAAATAAAATCATATATTTAAAAATACTCTAAAAATTGTAAAGCACTATATAACTAAAAATATTTTTAACAGGTAATACAGGCATATGGTAAAATTCAGATGGTATAAAGAAATGGAATAAAGAGATAGTGAAAAGTAAGTCTCCATCTACCCTTGTCGCCCATTTGTCCTTCCCAGGAACATTCAGTATTTCAATTTTTTTGTGTATCCTTCTGGAGTTATTCTATTATATATATATATATATATATATATATATATATTTGTTTTCACTTAACAGTATAGTTTGGAAATCACACCTTTATATTGGTTTGCCTTATTCTTTTTTAACATCTATATACTGCAATTCATTTAACCAGTCCCCTTTGAAGGACATTTAATTTGTTTCAATGGCATCTGGTTTATTTTCTTAAATTAAAGTTCACCACTGAATGGCAAAACCAGTCCCCAACATGGTGTTATTGATGAACATTTTGAGGTTTTTTTTGTTTTCCTTTTTGGTTAATATACCAATTTCTTCTTTTAATTTTTAAAACATTATTATTGGAGTATAGTTGATTTACAGTATTGTGTTGGTTTCTGGTATACAGCAAAGTGAATCAGTTATACATATACATATATCCACTCTTTTTTAGGTTCTTTTCTCATATAGGTCATTACAGAGTATTGAGAAGAACCAATTTCTTTTTATTTGTATTTTTTCAGTGAGTAGTAATCTTAGTATCCCCCAGACGTTTTTTAAAAACTGTATTTTAATGATGCAATAAAGAGCTGCAGGTAAATCCTAGGACAAATCACTTCTAAAGAACTGATTTAGCCTGGCCAAATTGAGTCTGCCAGGCTGGGCAGAGGTTCCTACAGATTCAGGCTCCACTTTGGAAGGGGAGCTCAAGTCTTCAAGAACACTTCTTTGAAGGAGAAGAACCCAGAGAGGTAGCCCAATGTAATAGAAAGAGCTCAGGGTTTGGAGTCAGAAGACTTGAGTTCCAGCCCCAGTTTTGTCACTAACTAGCTGTGTGACCTTGGGTAAGTCACACCCTGAGAGTTTCAGTTTTTCCCCATGTGTTAAAGAGAGCAGAAATTTCAAACCCATAATGCTGTTGTAAGGATGTGATGAATTAACTGCATTTCATAAAGTGCTTTATAAATATTAATTATATGTATTACCTTAAGGGACAGAGGCATAAAACCAGAATAGCTAGAGCTCCAGTTAGAGAAAATGCACATACGTGCACAAATTGCAACCTAAAAGCTAAAAGATGTGCTGAGAAAGAAATAGCTCCTTCTTGGCTTGATATGTACTAATTCAGAACTTAACAAAGGGCAAGGTAACTCTTTTTGAAAAAGTTCCTGTAGGTCTACAATTTGAATGTGCATCCTTGTCACAAACTGTTGGAAAGCATACCGCTCTTCTTTATAAACAAATACTTTCTTCTTCCTCCTTTATACTTCTCTGCATTACAACCCACTGACCAAGGATGGAAGCCCGTAACTGTCAGTGAGCGTGAAAGAGGATTTGCAGGAAAATGCTCTCTATTTAGACATGCCAGTACAGAGAAGCCCAGCAGGTGGTTTTAAGAAGAATTGAACCACTTGACATTTCATTGGGATGAGACCTAGAAACAGAACTAGGAAGGAAAAACCAACCAGCATCCTGTGAGACGAGGAAAGGACAGGGTGAGGGAGAGAGACTAGAGTGTAAATTTATTTATTTACTTATTTGGTTGCACTGGGTCTTGTTTGCAGTGGGTGAGCTCCTTAGTTGTGGCATGTGAACTCTTAGTTGCAGCATGCATGTGGGATCTAGTTCTCTGACCAAGGATCAAACCCCGGCCCCCTGCACTGGGAGCATGGAGTTTTAACCACTGCACCACCAGGGAAGTCCCTTTTTTTTAGAGTGTAAATTGATGTAAGATTTTTGGAGGATAACTTGACAGTGTATATATTAAAAATCAAAATGCACATACACTATCCTTTTGACTCATCTTCCTGAAAAATCCAGTCCTAAAGCCATTGGGTGAGGCAGAGCAAGGTAGGCATCCATGGTGGGGAGTATGGGAGTGCATACTGTGGCGTCAGAGACCCAGCAGGGTGAGGAGGTGTCCCTGTGGAGGGCAGATCAGAGTCCAAACAGGTGTATGGATGTGTCGTCATGGAAGAGAGGCCTGGTGTGGGGAGTCAGAGCCTGAGAAGGATGAGGAGGAGATCTATGTAGGGGAGCAGCTGGTGATGGAGAATGAGAGGCCCCAAGCAAGAGCAGACATAGTGTCAGGGAGGGTGACAATGGAAATGGGAGAGTGGTTACTGTACTAGTTATCTATTTCTGTGTAACAATTTACCTGAAACTCAGTGGCTTAGAAAACAAACATTTAGATTTTATTAAAAAATTTTTTTTATTTAGTTCTTGGCTGCATGCGGGGATCTTAGTTCCCTGACCAGGGTTCAAACCCGTGCCCTCTGCAGTGGAAGCACAGGACCTTAACCACTGGACCACTAGGGAATTCCCAACAAACATTTATTATTTCAGTTTTTTGTGTTAGGAATCTGGGCACAGCCTAGCTCGGTACCCCTGGTTCAGAGTCTCTCACAAAGCTACCACCTGAAGGCTCAACTGAGGGAGGATTTGCTTCCAAGCACATTCATGTGGTTGTTAGCAGGATTTAGTTCTTCACAGGCTGTCGACCGAGGCCCTCAGTTCCTCCATGGCTCTTGGCCAGAAGCCTCCCTCAGTTCCTTGCCATGTGGGCCTCTCCATGGGGCAACTAGCTTCCCTGAGAGGAAGAGAGAGAGAGAGGGAGAGAGGAAGCACATGAGGGATGGAGGGAGAAAGAGAGAGAGAGAGAGAGAGAATTAGACAGAAGTCTAACCTAATCTTGGAAGTGACATCCCATAATTTTTGCCATAGTCTATCATTAGAAGTGATTAACTAGATCCAGCTCACACTCAAGGGGAGGTGATTACACAAGTGGATGAATACTACCAGGCAGGGATTGTTGAGGGCCATCTTAGAGAAAAATATCCATACTACCCAAAGTGATCTATAGATTCAATGCAGTCCCTATGAACATCGCAATGGCATTTTGTACAGAAATAGAAAAACAATCCTGAAATTCATATGGAACCACAAAGGACCGTGAATAGCCAAGCAATCTTAAGAAAGAAGGAAAAAGCTGGAGGCATCACACATCCTGATTTCAAAACACATTACAAGGCAACAGTAATTAAAACAGTATGGTTGGGCTTCCCTGGTGGCGCAGTGGTTGAGAAGTCCGCCTGCCGATGCAGGGGACACGGGTTTGTGCCCTGGTCCGGGAGGATCCCACATGCTGCAGAGCGGCTGGGCCCGTGAGCCATGGCCACTGAGCCTGCGCGTCTGGAGCCTATGCTCCGCAATGGGAGAGGCCCGCGTACCACAAAGAAAAACACAAACAAACAAAATAACAGTATGGTACTGGCATAAAAATAGGCATATAGACCTGTGGAACAGAATTGAGAGCCCAGAAACAAACCCACACATGTATAGTCAACAAGGGTGCTAAGAGTACACAGTGAGGAAAGGATAGCTTCTTCAACAAATGGTGGGGCTTCTCTGGTGGTGCAGTGGTTGAGAGTCCGCCTGCCGATGCAGGGGACACGGGTTCGTGCCCCGGTCCGGGAAAATCCCACATGCCGTGGAGCGGCTGGGCCCGTGAGCCATGGCCTCTGAGCCTGCACGTCCGGAGCCTGTGCTCCACAGCGGGAGAGGCCACAACAGTGAGAGGCCTGCGTACCACAAAACAACAACAACAACAACAACAAATGGTGTCGGGACACAGGGAATATAGCCAATATTTTGTAATAACTTAAGGGAAAAAAGAAAAACATTTATAAACATCAAAGAATAAAATAAAGCACTAAAAAATAAAAAATTTAAAACAACAACAAACCCAAATGGTGTTGGGAAAACTAGACATACACATACAAAAGAATGAAATTGGACCCTTATCTTACAACACACACAGAGTCAACTGAAAATGGATTAAAGATTTAAATGTAAAACCAGATACAGTAACTCTTAAAAGAAAACATAGGGGAAAAGCTTCATGACATGGGTCTTGGCAATCATTTCATGGATATGACACCAAAAGCACAAGCACGAAAAGCAAAAATAGACAAATGAGACTACATCAAACTAAAAAGATTCACCACAGCAAAGAAAACAATTAGCAGAGTGAAAAGGCAACGAACGGAATGGGAGAAAATATTTGCAAACCATATATCTGATAAGGGGTTAATATCCAAAAAATATAAGAAACTCCTACAACTTAACAGCAAAAAAAAATCAAATAATCAGATTATAAAGTGGGCAAAGGACTTAAGTCGACATTTCTTCAAAGAAGATATACAATGGCCAGCAAGTATATAAAAAACTGTCAACATAACTAATCATGATGGAAACGCAAATCAAAATCACCTCACATCTGTTAGGATGGTTATTATCAAAAAAGACAACAGATAAGAAGCGTTGGCCAGGATGTGGAGAAATTGGAACCCTTGTGCGCTGTGGATGGGAACGTAAAATGGTGCAGTCACTATGGAAAACAGTATGAAGTTCCCTCAAAAAATTAAAAATAGAAGTGCCGTATGATCCTGCAATGCCACTTCTGGGTATGTATCCCAAAGAATTGAAATCGGGATCTCAAAGAGATATATGTATTCCCGTGTTCATTGCAGCATTATTTATAATAGCCAAGATATAGAAACAACGTAAGTGCCCATTGACAAATGAAGGGATAAAGAAAATCTGGCGTATATCTGTATATACATACACGTACAATGGAATATTATTCAGCCTTAAAAAATAATGAAATCTGCCATATGCAACAGCATGGATCAACCTTGAGGACGTTATGCTAAGTGAAATAAGCCAGTCACAGAAGGACAAATACTGCATGTGTCCACTTAGATGAGGTGTCTCAAGTAGTCAACTTTGTGGAAAAATAGAGTAGAATGGTGGTTGCCAGGGGTTTGGGGGAACAGGGCATATGGAGTTGCTGTTTAAGGGTATATAGTTTCCAGTATGGAAGATGACTAAGTTCTAGCGATCTGCTGTACAACATTGTGCTTGCAGATTACTGTAACCGTAAAATTATGTTAAGAGGGTAGATCTCATGTTAAGTGTTTTTACCACAATATAAAAAAAGGAGAGAAAAAGAATAGTATGGTGCTTAGGAGGTAATCTACATCTTTGTTTGAACCAGGCTTCATTTTAACTAGCTATCCTACCTTGAGCAAATTACCCTTGCTATGCCTCAATTTCCTTTCTAAAATGGGGATAATCATGCTTGTCTCGCAAGGTATACTGAGAATTAAATAAAATTTTGTCCGTAAAGCAGGTAGAACAGTGCTTGGCATATGATAGGCAGTCAATAAATAGTAGTTATTATTAAAAATGAAAAGGAAACCTCCCAGCACAATTACGTAAGGGGGATTGATAAAATGAGAAAATATGTTAAGAATATGGAAAGGGAGAAAACTAGAATGAACCCTGTGGTGTCGGCTGGGATATAGCAGAGTGAATTCATGGCCAAATAGATAGATATGGATATAGACATAGATATATTATGTGTGAGTGTTGTGTGTGTATAAGCATGTGAGTAAAAGAGTATAAAAGAAGCCTCTAGAGGGCCAGGGAGCAGCAACACACCGATAGCAATATCCACACCTAGCGCCCAGATTTGGCTTCTAAATACTATTTTCCATGAAAGAGAACCAAGGCTTCTCAGAAAAATGGCTGACTTCAGGACTGGATAACTGAAAGTATGAGATGAACCTGGACCGTCTTGTGCCAGAAAGTAAGGAAGTGCACAAAAAATGATGGGGACACATTAAAGGGATACAGAAGCCAGATTGAAGGAGTCCCCACTGGTCAGATCTAGGACAACTTGAGCATCAAAGTAAACAATGATAGTAATGGATTATAACCCATTGAATAAAAGAGGAAGCCATAAGTCTATACTGATATAAATAAACAGGTGAACAAGTTGAAAGTTTGATGGGAAATGGAAGCTTTACATAGTCTCAAAGGACTGCCCCACAAAATATTTATTAATTACAAAGAATAATTTCACAGTGGAGAAGCCTGGCACATACCACTTTAGTCAAGTGATCAGAGTGAACTCATCAGTAATAGGACACACTGAAATCGAGCTCCACCTGACAGAATGAAGAGTACAGTGTCACTTCTGTCATAGGCCTGCCAAAGGTATGTAACCTGAATCTAATCATGAGCAAACATCAGGCAAACCCAAGTTGAGGGACATTCTCCAAAATAACTGGCTCATAGTCTTCAAAAGTGTCGAGGTCTTGAAAGTCAACAGAAGACCAAGGAACTCTTCCAGACTGAAGGAGGTGGAGGAGACGTGACAACTAAAAGCACCATATGGATCTGAACTAGATCCTTTTGCCATAATAGAGCCTTTGAGGGCAACTGGTAAAACTTGAATGGGACCTGAGGATTCGATGTTAGTAATCTATTAATGTGAATTTCCTGATGTTGATGGTGGTGTCATAGCTAGATAGGAAAATATCCTTGTTGGGCAAAAAAATACACACGAAATCATTCAGAGATGATGGGGCATCAGGTTGGTGACTTACTCTCAAATGGTTCAGGAAGAAAAATCCAGGACATTCTGTATTGTACTTCCAACTTTTCTGTACGTTTGTGATTGCTTCCAAAAAATAATAATAAATAATGAAAAGAATGTCATGGTCATGAAAGGCAAGGACAGCCTCAGGAACTGTTTCAGATTAAAGGAGGCCAGATAGAAATGACAAATGCAATGTCTGATCCTGAATTACATCCTGGAACCACCCCCCCCGCAACCAGTTCTTTTTGCTACAAAAAATATTATTTGTACAAGAGGAGAACTATGAATATTTTCTGTAGGTTAGAGAATAGTATTTTATCAATATTAATTTCCTGATTTTAATAGTTGCACTGTGCTTATGTAAGAGAAATATTTTGTTCTGAGAGATACATGCTCAAGTATTTAGGGTTAAAGGAACATCATGGCTAAAATTCACTCTCAAGTGGTTCAGAAAAAAAAGAGAAATATGCATATATATTGAAAGGAAATGATAAAGCAAATTAATAAACTATTAACAATTGGGGAAGTAGGTCCTTTATTAGTATTATTGCCATTTTATAGAAGGGAAACGGAGTCTCACAGGGGTTGAAGAACTTAGACTCTAAATCCCACCATTTTAACCACTACTATATGCCTCTATGCTTCTTATAAAAAGGAGTCACTCTTCTTCCTTTTGTTATAGACAAACTATACATATATACATACATATATGTAATATATATATTATATAATCTTTAAGCACAATACATGCTCATTAAATGTAAAAAAAAAATGTAAAAAAGAAAAAGCTAAAGTGCAGGGGAAAATCTAACTCTGGATCCTGCCAGCTAAAGACCAGCCTGTTAACCTTCTGGTGTATGGCCATACAGTCCTCAACATATGCACTATTTTCTAGCCTAGTTGAGATTATATTGTACATACAATTTTGTATTCTGCTTTTCTTCCTCTCCATATAATGTCATTTTCCTTTTAAAACATCTCTTCTCAAGTCCTCTTATAAATAGTCATAGTGTTTTTAAAGCTGGTAGTGAGGGCCCCAGATTCATTTTAGGGAAGAGGAAGAGTAATAAAATCCTTGGAAAAGAAAAGCATGGAAAAAAGTTGGGAAGAAAAAAGTGTGGGTCTGCAGTCACTAAGAAATGGTTTCTGTTTACTTGTTCATGACTGTGAAAGTCTAGATTCTATTTTCCCTTCTTTCTTTATTTTTATTATATTTTTGCTCTATTCATATTTGGACAGTTTTGTTGGGGTCAGTATGCCTAAGTGACTGTGTCTGGGGAACAGGCAGACATTTTGGACAATTTTCCAGGAATCCAATTTTAGGAAAACTGGAAAACCAAAAGTCGATTATTGCTGTTTTAAGCTACTAAAAAAAAAAAAAGGATATAATGATGGTGAGTCCTAGAGTATTACAATGTTAGACCCAAAGTACAGAGATTATCTAGCCCAATTCCCCCTCGTTTTACAGATGGAGAAACCGAGCCCCAGAGAGGTAAAATCAATCACTCCACTCATGAGCGACAACTACTGAGCCCGCGAGCCACAACTACTGAAGCCCGCACACCTAGAGCCCATGCTCCGCAGCAAGAGAAGCCACCGCAATGAGAATCCCCTGCACCACAATGAAGAGTAGCCCCCACTCGCCGCAACTAGAGAAAGCCTGCACGCAGCAACAAAGACTCAACACAGCCAAAAATAAATAAATAAATTTATTAAAAAATTAAAAAATACTTAGGAGTTAACCAAAGATTAACTTATACAATTATAAGTTATATAATTAACTTATACAGTGAAAACCACAAAACATTGCTGGAAGAAATTAGAGGAGACACAAATAAATGGAAATACAAACCAAGTTCATGGATTGGAAGACTTAATATTGTTAAGGTATCAATACTTACCAAAGTGACCCACAGATTAAATATAATCCCTATGAAAATCCAAATGACATTTTTTGGCAGAAAGAGAAAAACAGTTCCTAAAATTCATGTGGAATCTCAAGGGCCTCTGAATAGCTAAAACAATCTTGAAAAATAACAAAGCTGAAGGACTCACACTTGTTGATTTCAAAACTTACTGCAAAGCTACAGTAATCAGAACAGTGTAGTACTGACATAAAGACAGACATAGACCCATTAAACTGAATAGAGAACCCAGAAGTAAACCCTCACATGTATGGTCAAATGATTTTTGACAAGAGAGACAAGACCATTCCATGGGGAAAGAACAATCTTCTCAAGAAATGGTGCTGGGAAAACTGAATATCTACATGTAAAAGAATGAAGTTGGACCCTTACCTAACACTGTGTACAAAAATTAAAAATGGATCAAAGACCTAAATATATGACCTAAAACTATAAAATTCTTGGTGCAGAAGTTTGAATTAAACTCCTTAGTTCGTGTCTCATCATTTAAGCCTCAAAAGGTATATCTGTTGTTTCATTTGTTTACTCTTTTTTGCTTTATTCCCTGCACCCATAATCAGTTGAATGTATTTAATGACTAACCTTTTATTTATGTGTTTTTTTAAAACAGCTCCATTCAGTTTTAATTTACATGTCATAATATTCACTCATTTGAAAATATATAATTCAGTGATTTTTAGCAAATTTATGGAGCTGTGCAAACACCACTACAATCTGGTTTTAGAACATTTCTATCACCCCCAAAGGATCCCTTTTGCCCATATGCAGTCAGTGCCTCTCCTATTACTAGTGCCAGGCAATCACTAATCTGCTTTCTGTCTATAGATTTGCCTTTTCTGAACATTTTATAGAAATAAATGACTGCAATATGTAAAAAAAAAAATCAGTCACTCTAGGCCACACAGCTATTAAAGGCAGAGTCTGCACTAAATTTAGGTCTCCTGATTGCTAGGCCACTGTTTTATAAAACTTCCGAAACCCTTTAAAATCAATTAATTAATCCTTGTAAGAACTCAGTGAAGTAGGTTAGTGTTATTTATTCTGACTTTAGAGCCATTTACTGAAAAAGTGATTAGATGTCTGGAAGCCAAAACTGATTCTCCTGTAATTAAACATGTTTTTAATCACTCCAAAAAGAACAGACTATTAAGTAGGCTTATCATCTTAGGAATTAACTCTCAGTTTCTTGCACAACCAGTTTAAAGATCACCACTCTCACCCGGCATCTTAAATTCCTTTTATATTAGGCATAAAGCCCGTATTTTCGTGGTAATATTAAGCAAATGCATAGCCCTTAGATTAGCTGTGTCTCAGTGTTCCTCTAGTCCTCAGCAAACGAGTGAGCGGGGGATGGGGAGTGTGTCACCACTGGACTTGCATAAATTATTAGAACGCATCCATTTGCCTCTTGGTTTTCCTTCCAAATGACTTCCTTCGGCTGCAATTGCCTTTTGGCCCTTTTGCTATGTGGAATAAGGAGGGGACACACAATAGATTTCTTTATGTAATTTATTGTGGTAATTATGTCTGAATATGATAAAATAGTTTGCCAAAGCAGACTTTAATTAAGATTTGCATAGAAGATTCTTTAATCACTAAAGCAAATAAGTTGGAATGTTGAGTTCGCAGTTGGAACGGCAGTGGTTGTATTATAGAGCTAGGGAGTAGGTGGGTTTGGAGTTCAGGGCCCCTTGTCTTTCCTTTCTCAGATTTCCTTGCTTCTAGTATTCACTGCTCTCATGCTGTCAGCTTTGGCATTCCACCAGAGCTTGTCCTTTCCAAAATGTATCTCTAGTGCCAAAATTATTTCCTGCCACCATGAAAATGCCCAGGCCCCCAGTTCCCTGATCTCAGCCAGCAGGAGACAAGGGATTAGAGACAGAGCTGAAAGAAACCTTGGAAAGCATCTCATTTGATTTTATAGATGGGGAAACCGAGGCCTAGAGTGGCATGGTCATGTGTCCAAGGTTAATAGCAGAGCTGGAATTCAAATACCCTGAGAAATGATTTAACCTAGGTGAGTCTTAGCTTCCTCCCCTGTAAAATGGAAATCAAGATATTTACTCAGGTTACTATGAGGATCAAATACAACAAAATAAATGAAAACACTTTGAAAACTGCTGTTTGTACAGGTGCCTTAAAATTTATTTTTCCTATTAAGCTATGTTGCTTACCTTATGCTAAGGGTTGATAACTAATAAACGTTAGCATGTGGATCTTCCAAGTGCGATCTGCATTTTGAAAGAGGAGGTCCTGAGGACACATCTAACCCTAGAGGGAAAAAATGGACAGAGAAGCATTCCAGGTGCCCCTCAAAGCACTTAGCTGGGCAAAGCCATATATTTTAGCGGTAAGAACAAAGCCTGCTTTCAGAGGCCAGGGAGCTAAGAACTTTGTAAAGAACCTGAAAAACTGCCCACACAGTCATTCTAGCATCTAGGGTGGGGTTTGATTACATTAGCTTAAAAGCCCCCTTTAACACTGGAGTTCTGTAATTGTGTGATTCCAGTTGATTCATTTTTACAGCATACAGTCCTGTTCATGTGCTTTCTCTTCAGACCCAGAAACATGAGCACCTATAATATGTCACAAATTGCTGTCCTGATCTTATTGTACATACTTTTCTTTTCTTTTCTTTTTCTTTTTTTTTTTTTTTGCGGTACGTGGGCCTCTCACTGTTGTGGCCTCTCCCGTTGCGGAGCACAGGCTCCGGACGCGCAGGCTCAGCGGCCATGGCTCACGGGCCCAGCCGCTCCGTGGCACGTGGGATCTTCCCGGACCAGGGCACGAACCTGTGTCCCCTGCATTGGCAGGCGGACTCTCAACCACTGCGCCACCAGGGAAGCCCTGTATATACATTTTTTATTGAGATATAATTAACATATACACATATTGTGTAAGTTGGAGGTGTACAATGTGGTTTAATTTATCCTGATCTTAAAAAAAAAAGAGAAAGCAAAAGAAAAAAGGACCCAACACACTCACACGATAAGCACATACACACACGGAGAACACTTTAACAAGCTGGGTTTTTGTAAGTTAATGTAAACATGAAGGAAAAGGGCCACAACCTCTGGCCTTCAAACTGCCAACCTTAATGGAATAAGTTTGAGTATTACTTAATGATACTTGGCAAGAAAGAAAATCCCAGTCTCAGTCTCCCCCAACCCTTCAGTTATTTGGATGGGATGAAGTCCAAACCAATCATTGCAATCGGTGGCCTGATGTCTGTGTAGCAATGTGAATGGAAGCAGAATTGTTACATACTACTTGGAAGCACCTGATGGAGGGATCAAATAAAAATTTTTTAAAATCACATGTTGGGCTTCCCTGGTGGCGCAGTGGTTGAGGGTCCGCCTGCCGATGCAGGGGACACGGGTTCGTGCCCCAGTCTGGGAAGATCCCACATGCCGTGGAGCGGCTGGGCCCGTGAGCCATGGCCGCTGAGCCTGCGCGTCCGGAGCCTGTGCTCCGCAGTGGGAGAGGCCACAGCAGTGAGAGGCCCGCGTACTGCAAAAAAAAAAAAAAAAAAAAAAAAATCACATGTTTATACCCCCCATATAAACATGTGATTCAATGAATGAATAAAATACACCAGTGTGATTTACAACAGCGAAGACATAGAAGCAACCTAAGTGTCCATCAACAGATGAATGGATAAAGAAAATCTGGTGTATATATACAATGGAATATTACTCAGCCATAAAAAGAATGAAATATTACCATTTGCAGCAACATGGATGGACCTAGAGATTACTATATTAAGTGAAGTAAGTCAGACGGAGAAAGACAAATATTATATGATATCACTTATATGTGGAATCTAAAGAAATAATACAAATGAACTTATTTATAAAACAGAAACAGACTCACAGACATACAAAACAAACTTATGGTTACCAAAGGGGAAAGGGGGGGAGGGATAAATTATGAGTTTGAGATTAACAGATACATACTATTGTATATAAAATAGATAAACAACAAGGACTTACCATATAGCACAGGGAACTATATTCAATATCTTATAATAACCTATAATGGAAAAGAATCTGAAAAAGAATATATACACACACATATATATATATATATAAAACCAAATCACTTTACTGTACACCTGAAACTAATACAATATTGTAAGTCAACTGTACTTCAATAAAAAAAAAATACATCAGTGTGTTGTAGGTCAGGATTAGGAGGGTAGGAAGCAGGTTATTCCAGAGCTCTGTGGTGGAGGTGGAACCACTGGAAATGAGGCTGCAAGGCCAGATCACCAAGGATTTTATATGCTTTGCCATGGGGTTTGGATCTTATCCTGAAAGCAAAGGAGGGCAGAAAGGAAGTAGAAAAGGATTCGAAGCTGGGATGGGCTTTGAAGTTGGAGTGTGGTGGCATGATTATATTTGTGTTTTAGCGACAACTCTGGCTTCTGGTGTAAAATGGATGAGGAGAGGATATTTGGAAGGCCAGCCAGGAGGGTGCAAGGCTAGAGGCAAGCGGCCCGGTTAGGAGGCTCTTTGGCAGTTGTGCAAACAGGATGGGGGCCGGAGCAAGGCAGTGGTAGCAAGCAGAGATGGAGAGAGATTTAGGACAGAAGGAGCAGGCAAAGAGGTCTCAGTAGAAGAGAGTGAAATTAGTACCCCCGCCCCCAAGCAAAACCCAATGACATTTACCAGCTAATCAAGTAGAAAACAGACCCTTGTGGTAGCAGCAGCAGTGAGAAGTAGCCCCGGGGTGAGTTGACAATAAATCTAATATGCATCAGCCATGTGATATGGCAGTCAGGAAAGCAAATGCCATCCTTAAGAAGCTAGAGTAGAAGAGTCTAGTGGCTGGACAAGGGACACGATCAGGCAGAAGCGTCTGTGCCCTGGGGTTGGGGCGATGGGGGGGGGAGGTTAGACTCAGTTCCTTCTTTCTACTTTTGAAAGATATAAGGGAATTGGCTTCAACTCAAAGCAGAGCCTTGAACCCAGGTCTTTGGAGCAGACTCTAGTCTGGAAGAATTATGGGGCCGGAAGACTTGTCTTCAAATTGTTGGACCACCATGGGGAAGAGGGGCAAAGCTGGCTTTGCGTGAAGTTACCAGAGGGCCGGTTTCACTCAGCCTCAAGCCACGAGGCAGAGACCCAAGCGGTGGTCTGTGGAGCCAGTGAGTCCTTGTCATTGGAAGTTGTTCTGACTAGAGGGCAGGGACCCTGTACGTGGGAGAACAAAACCAAAAGCCCAAAGCAAAAACAACCAGTTCGAGGATAGAGTCAGTCGGTGACCTTCGAGGTTCTTGCTGACCCTGTGATGTGGAAGTGCTGGCCAAGCGCGTGTACATTTCTCAGCAGTCCTGCCTCAGGGATGAGGTGGATAACGGTACCGCTCTCGTTCGCTTTCTTATACTACTTTATTCAAAGCAAATAGGTCATGTGGAAGTCGGCAGACCAGGTGAGTTGCAGCCTCTAAATCACTGTAATTCCGTCCAGGGGTGGGGTGTGGGGGGAGCCTGGCAAAGCCTTGCAGCCGTCAAGAGCAACCGCGCAGTGGGATAAACTTTGGCTGGGGCTTTGCCGCGCGAGAGGGGCGGGGTTACTTGAATGGGTCCTCAGGAGAAGGCGATTGGTCCCGGGGGAATCGAAGGGGCGGGACTAGTCTATTGTTGCCATTGGTCCTGCGGGCAAGTTGAGGGATGGCAGCGAGGGGGGCGGAGCCCGCGAGGGGAGGCAATTGACTTGGCGAGAGCCCACCGAGGGGAGCTAGAGGGCGGGCCGGCGGGCGAGCCCACAGCCAGGAGCCGGGAGCTGGGAGTCGGCAGCCTGGAGCCGGGAGTCAGCTGCGCGAGCTCGCCAGGGCCGCAGCGTGGCGAGGGGCGCACGGGGCGTTGGCACCCGGACGCGCGCCTGCGTCGCCGACTTGGATGCGGCGGGGACGATTCTGCGCCCCGTGCGCTCGACGCGAGCCATTCAACAGCTGGCTTCGCGGGCTACAGTCGCAGGGAGCGACTGGGAGGTTTGCAGGTTGAGACTGCGGCGACTGGAAAGAGGCGGCCGCTGCGGCAGTCCGGGTACCCCAGCGGAGACCCGAGTGGAGACAGCGGCTTCCCAGGCTCCCGGTAAATGCCCTCCGCTCTGCTTGCAGAGCAGCAGCCACGTCCCGCTGCGTCTCGGCCGCCTGGCCGGCCTGGCCTATGGGAGCTGGGTGCTTGCAGACAGGGCTACTCCGGACACTTGGCGGAGACTGGGGAGGGGATGCTCAGGAGACCCGGGTCGCTCCGCCAGCCCCTTCAGAGTCAGAGTTTCCAGAGATGCACCTGGGCTCTTCCCCTGGTCCTCTCTCTTCACCCTAGACCTTGCCGCAAGTCCCCCGGTCCTGGCGCCGCACTAGGGGGCGCTCTGGCACCCATTCAAGGGCTCGCTTCGGCCGCCGCTCCCGCCGAGGTCACTCGAGGCATTCCCCTGGGGTACCGCCATTCCCCTGGCGGTGGCATCCCGTTAACGGGAACTGAAGGTGCCCTCCTGTTTGGTCCACACGCCACGGGCCGGGCGCTCCGCTTCCCCGCCTGCTCCTGTGCACTCATCCAATTAATCAGCAGCAGGGCCCCGCCGCCCCCGCCGCCCTGTGACCTGGTCCTTGGCTTCAGGGATTTGTCGAGAGTCTCGCTTGAGGTTTCCAGCGCGGGTGGAATAAAACTGTTCCCAATCTGACTGGGGTAGCAGGGCTCACCCACGGTCACGGGGTCCTGAGCTTGCTTCCAGGGAGGAAGCAAGTTGGAGAGGCCCATGCTGTAGGAGAAACTGCCATCCCCGAATGCGGGGCAACCAGGTAGTCTTGGTCCTTGGGACTCGCATCTTCTTTACATTTGGTCTCCTGCATTTTGCGCTTTTTTTAAAAGCCAGCCACTACCGGAGAACTTTTGAATGCTGCTAACTCCGAGGAGTGAGATTTATTGGAACACCGGGTTCCAGCATGAGGACTGGTTACCCTTTGGACTTTTTCACTTTCTCTGTGTCTTTTCTAGATTGAGAATAAGGTCTCAAAGATCAGGCCCATTTTTCCCTGTTCTTCTACCTGCCTCTGATCTAACTTTGGAACTTCATGCTGTTGAGAGAGTAAACTTGTGCAGGGATAGGGCTCACTCTTCATGCTGAGAAAACCACTTTGGGATCTCTCCAGTTCTGAATTTTTTATTTGCTTTTTAAAGAATGTGGCATTCCAGTAGTAACATTGTTCTGTGCCCTGTTTCTTTGTTTGGGAGGGAGTCCCTCAAAGCATGGAGTGACTTGAAGCATGGAGTAATGGTACATGAAGATATTTTTACTTTGGCTCTTGTTAAACACAGAGAAAGTGGCAAGTGGAATAGGCCCGCTGGCATGGGTGCCCAGGGGATGCCAGCTATCATGTATATCAGAGGATGGGTAGGGCTGACTGGAGGTGGGGTAACATGGTGGGGAGGGGCAGAGCCAGCAGAGACCATCTTGGCTCCTGTGATGGGGCATGAGATTTCCATGTAGTCCCAGCCAAAGAGCACACCTGCCGTGTGGCCCATTTGTCTGGGTTCCCTGTCATACACTCATGTAAAGAGAGTGGGCTTTGACCGGCTTCATGTGTCATCTTCAGCATCAGAAGGAAAGGCGAGGCGCAGAGAGTTGGGGATGTGAAGGTAATGGTGGTGGCAGTGGTGGTGTGTGTGTGTGTGTGTGTGTGTGTGTGAGGGAGAGAGATTTGTTTCAGATGCTGAAGCAGCTCTCTGCCACGGAGACTGGCTACGTGTTTGTCTTCCCAGCATACATTCCTGCCTTTGCTAGAGAGAGGGACTTTGGCTGAGTTGTTCCAGAGCCAGTGTGGTGTTACTTGTGCAACTCTCTCAGTGTCCCCTTTGGGCCTGTGTCAGTTCGATGTTATATCCAACATGCTCCTGGAACTTTTAAGATGCTTTAAAGCAAGCTGGAGGCTGAGGTAGACTAATGCCTGGGGCACAGTCTGAGCAGACGTGAACCGCATGGAATCCAGTGGTGTTTTGCTCAGAAGAGACAGCGTAAGGGCTGGACCACTTACAGAGAAGAAGGTCAGCCATAATAATAATAAGCTCACCTTAACTGAGCACTTACGAGCGTTAAATACTTTCTTGTATCATTTTCCTTAAACCTTCAAACATTCTGTAAGGTAGGCACTATTATCACCTTCTGAAGCTCAAAGAGGTTAGGTAAATCACCCAGCTGGTCAATGGCAGAGGTGGGATTTGAACCTGGGTCTGGTTGACACCAGCCCTTGAGCTCGAAAGCATTTTACTGTTTCATGTCACAGAGGAGGTTTCATAAATGAGGTGGGATGTGAGCAAGGCTTTAAAGGGTGGGCGGGACTTACACAGGGAGAGAGGACATTTGGAGAGAGGGGGTGGACATGTCTGAAGGAACTCAAGGGAGACTGGCCCAACTAGAATTGGGGGTAGACACAGGGCATGATGAAATATAAGGCTGGTGAGGTGGGGTGGAGTCGTGTTCTGGAGAGCCTTGAAAGGAACTTGTGACTTGATGCAGTAAGAATGAGGGAGAGGTTGAGAATTTTTGAGCAAAGACCAAGGCAAAGCCAGTCCCAATCCCTTGGTGTGCCCTGCCTGGGTCCCTGAGCCCATCCCTGCCTGGGTCCCTGAGCCCATCCCTGCCTTGCTCTTTCTTGAGAACCTTGCCCAGTTTTTTTGTTTTTGTTTTTGTCTTGTTTTGGTTTTTTGGCTGCATTGGGTCTTCGCTGCTGTGCGTGGGCTTTCTCTAGTTGCCTAGTTGTGGCAAGCGGGGGCTACTCTTCATTGCAGCATGCGGGCTTCTCACTGCGGTGGCTTCTCTTGTTGCGGAGCACGGGCTCTAGGCTTGCGGGCTTCAGTAGTTGCAGCATATGGGCTCAGTAGCTGTGGCACACGGGCCCTAGAGCGGGCAGGCTTCAGTAGTTGCGGCACGTGGGCTCAGTTGTTGTGGTGCGTGGGCTCTAGGGCATGTGGGCTTCAGTAGTTGTGGCACTTGGGCTCAGTAGTTGTGGCTCGTGGGCTATAGAGCACAGGCTCAGTAGTTGTGGTGCACGGGCTTAGTTGCTCCACAGCATGTGGGGTCTTCCTGGACCAGGGATTGAACCCTTGTCCCCTGTATTGGCAGGCGAATTCTCAACCACTGCGCCACCAGGGAAGTCCAGCATATTTAACTCTTGTTTAAAATTTCCCGAACCTCTGGGGAGCACTGGGTACACGTAACCAAGAAGAAGGAGCAAGCTAGGAGTCCAAGGTCAAGTTCAGCCCTAGATGGGTGTGCTTCAGCCTGTACAATATTTTATAAAGCAATTGAATTAGGGACCAACGTTGAAAAACCAAAGAGCCCAATAAAAATCAGGATTTTCAGCTTTTCTTGAAATGTCAGAAGACTTGGTCAGAGTTTCGCTAGGCAGGGCTGTGCAGTGCTGACTTCTTAGCCAGGGGCACGTCCGCCACGTCCTGGGACGCATCTGACCCCGTGGGTTCCAGACCCCTACTCGAGGGAAACAAGCCCCCACTCAGGAAGATGCTAATCCAGGATTGGCTTCTTTTCTTACTGTGTAATTAGGGAATTGTCAGACCTGCAGAAGAACTGACTCTGAAATGCAAATAGTCTTAACACACAGGAATGCTGTGGCCATGGCTGGGAAGGGCTACTGGCTAGGAACTGAGCATCATCCTTACGTGGTACCTTTCCTCTGGGCTGGGGTTTCGAAGCCCACTCTGCTAGGGTCCCCAAGAGATAGACTGGCAGGCCTTGCTTGGACTCAGGTTTTCTTTCCACTGAATACTTTGTGTGAATAGGGGATCTGGGTCAAAATGATGAAAAGAGTTCAGGGGCAAAAACCAACTCAGAAATGATGACCTAAGAAGCAGTGTGTTAAAAAGGTTAATCTAGGGCTTCCCTGGTGGCGCGGTGGTTGGGAGTCTGCCTGCCGATGCAGGGGACACAGGTTCGTGCCCCGGTCCAGGAGCATCCCGCATGCCGCGGAGCGGCTGGGCCCGTGAGCCATGGCCGCTGAGCCTGCGCGTCCGGAGCCTGTGCTCCGCAGTGGGAGAGGCCACAGCAGTGAGAGGCTGCGTACCGCAAAAAAAAAAAAATAAAGGTTAATCTGGACTTCGCTGAAGGCACTTCGTATGTTCTAGAGGGACAGGTATGAGCCATTTCTGTGCTGGCATTTGGGGTGAGAAGTCTTCACTGTGCAGATCTGTCCAGGCCCTGCAGGACATTTAGCGAGTCTGGCCCCCTGCTCACCCAGTGACAGCGGTGCCTGTCCCTGTGCCAGTTGTTGTGACAACTACAATCAACTGTAACTATGCACATCCCACCACTTTTGCAGGGCACGGTGCTAACACATTTGAAAACCACTGAAGTCTAGTCCCAGGAATTCTAACACTCATTTCATGAGGAAGAGTGTTAAAGCCATTATCACTTCTTTGTGGCCCACAGTATCCTTTGCTTCCCATGGCACTCACTATTTTCTTCCTCAGATTGCAGTTGTCTTAATTTCTTACACTTTCTAGACACAGTTCTTTGAGGGTAACTCATCACTGTAGCCCCCAAAGTGTCTTAAATGGAGTAGCTGCTTGGTAGGTGCACTTGACTGATCTCCACGTTCACTGATTAATGTTAGTGGCTTTGGGACCCTTGAAAGAAAAAGCAGCTCTGTATTAGCATTTCACTATTCGTCTCCATGTGCTATTATTAGTATTTTCAATATGGGAGCAACACCTTTTTTTTAAAAAAAAAAATTGAAGTATAGTTGATTTATAATGTTTTGTTAGTGTCTGGTATATAGCAAAGTGATTCAGTTATACAAATATGTGTGTGTGTGTGTATTATTTTTCAGATTCTTTTTCATTATAGGTCATTACAAGGTATTGAACATAGTTCCCTGTGCTGTACAATAAATCCTTGTTGTTTATCTATTTTAAATATAGTGGTGTGTATCTGTTAATCCCAAGCTTCTAATTTATCTCTCCCCCTGCCTTTCCCCTTTGGTAACCATAAGTTTGTTTTCTACGTCTGTGAGTCTGTTTCATATGTAGTTGATGAGCAAATTCTTTGTTTCAGGTAAGACTTAGTATTGTTAAGTCCCTACCATGTGCCAGGCTCTGTTCTAGGCTCTGAAGAGAAAATGGTGAAGCAGACAAATACAGTCCCTACCTGCTCTCCTGGAACTTACAGACTGGGGGGTGGGGTGGGTTTGGTTTTATTTAAGCCAAACATGTCTGCTTTTGACTTTTTTTAGGATAAGTGGTATATATATATATATATATATATATATATATATATATATATATATGTTCGCCTTTTAAATGTAAATGTTTAAAAGTAGGCAATTTATGTGTTTCCACAACTGACATCTGATGTAGACCTCATTCTCTCCCCCTCTTCCACTCTCCTCTTTTCCCTCTTTTCATACTCTTGTATTGGTTCTAATAAATGTTGCTTTTCAAAAAAAAAAAAAGCAGTAAGCAAGGCCAATGTGACTGGGACTGAGAGGACAAGGGCAGTAGGGGAAGAGCATACAGGATGTGTTGAAAGAGGTAGGCAGGGGTTGTATCTGAGGAGAAGCAGTTTGGATTTGGTTCAAAGCATGCTGGGGAGCCACTGAAGGTTTTTTTTTTTTAATTAATTTATATATTTATTTTTGGCTGTGTTGGGTCTTTGTTGCTGTGCGCAGGCTTTCTCTAGTTGCAGCGAGCAGGGGCTACTCTTTGTTGCGGTGCGCGGGCTTCTCATTGTGGTGGCTTCTCGTTGTGGAGAACAGGCTCTAGGCGCGCAGGCTTCAGTAGTTGCAGCACGTGGGCTCAGTAGTTGTGGCTCGCGGGCTCTAGAGCGCAGACTCAGTAGTTGTGGTGTACGGGCTTAGTTGCTCTGCGGCATGTGGGATCTTCCCAGACCAGGCCTCGAACCCGTGTCTCCTGCATTGGCAGGTGGATTCTTAACCACTGCGCCTCCAAGGGAAGCCTGGCTGTTGCAGTCATCCAGATTAGAGATGATGGTGGTGTGGACCCAGGGGGTAAACGCAAAGACGGAGATGGATTTGGAATGTACGGTCAAGGTGGAGTCGAATGGGCTTGCTGAAGGACTGAATCCGAGAGGAGGCGAGGAAGAACGCCTGGTTCTGAGCCTGAGCACCTGAGTGAAGGGTGGCTCTATTTAGGGAGATGGGAGTCACTGGGTGGGGGAAGTAAGTCTGAGGTGGGGGGCAGGTTTGCAGGGGAGGGAAATTAAGGTTGAGATACAAATGGAACATTCAGCTTGGAGACATTGAATAGGCGGTTGAATATCAGTGTCAGGCTGGGCTGGAGCTTCAGCCTACAGAAAAATTAAATGCAAATTAGAGCCACTTTAAGTCACCACTATATACTAACAAAGGTAGCAGAAATCAAAACGATAAGGATCCAATGTGAACAGGGCTGCCAGGAATTCAGGCATGTTAACACTGCTGATGGCATGATAAACTGACTTTATCTTCCAGGAGAACAACTTGACAATATGTAATGAGCCATATAAACGTATTCCTAGCCTTTGACATGGGAACATATTTTGAGGAAACAGTTTTTTTAAAGATCTGTACAAAGATTTTCATTAGGGTTGCTTGTTCTCATACTAGCAGTACAGAGTGGTAGTGGTACTCTTTTGGAGAGAGTAGTGCTCTTTCAAAAGAAAAATGTTGGAAAACACTAAATCCCCAGGAAGGGGGACTATCTAACCAAATATATAGTAACCCTATAGCGTTTCTGTAGACTGTATCTCTATATAGAATTTCTACAGAAATTTCCTGTAGGCACGAAAAATGAGAAATGTGTTGATCACGTGAATATCTGGAATTGTTATTCAGCAGGTGCAAAACCCAGATTGTGATGGTCCATAAGTACAACCGTGTAAACCTCACACGCTGTTCGTGCTGAAAATCATAAATATACAGTTGTTTTTTAAAACCACCTCATCTGCTTTTGACTTTGTCCCTCTTTCTCTCTGGCAGCATTCCGTGGTCAGGATGCCACGACACAGTGGTCCACCATGAAGAGTTCACATGAATTGTGGCTTGCTCCAATCTTTCTTCCCTTGATCACATTTTCGCCAGAAGTTATTAGGTAATATCCTCTTCTGCAGGCCTTATATTCAAATAAGTTTATCTTGGGATTTTAAAAAGGTTGCGAAATACCGCGGTTCTCACAAACTGCTTAGAAGTGCAAAGTACGGTCCCATGTAAAGGTTGCTTTTCCCCTGTAGGTGGCGACTTGTGGGCAGGAATTTTGCTGGTAATCTTCAGAGAAGCAAAACGCTGGTGACTTGATGACGTCTATTTCCCACAAATAATACTCCGACCCTTCAGTGAGTGAGGCAAAAGTACAGAAGATAGCCACATTCCCTTAAATCCCTGATAGCTTTTTTTTTAAATGTGAAGAAGAGAAAGCAATGAGTCTACTTTAGTAGCATCAAAGTAAATCAATTCAAGGTTTAAAGTGGTATTCCTAGCTGAAAGTGTCTAGAGAGAGGTGTGCTATAACAAAAATGTTCCTGGTACTAATAAAAGGGGCAAAAGACCAAAAGATTGGTGAGATGGGTCTGCCGACTGCCCTGTGCGTATTTTAAAAAATAGCTCCCTCTCTTGCAACCATGGAGTGACTCCTGTACTCACTAACAGAGTTACGTAAATGCAATATGCACAGAAAGGCCTAACACAAACCTTTCTTTAGGTTAATTTATTTTTAAATTGAAGTATAGTTGAGTTATAATATTGTGTTAGTTTCAGGTGTACAGCATAGCTTTTCAGTATTTTTGCAGATTAGATTCCATTATAGGTTATTACAAGATACTGGGTGTAATTCCCTGTGCTACACAGAATATCCTTGTTGCTTATCTATTTTATGTATAGTAGTTTGTATCTGTTAATCCCATGCCTCTAATTTGTCCCTCCCCACCTCCCTCTCCCTTTGGTAACCATAAGTTTATTCTCTATGTCTGTGAGGCTGTCTGTTTTGTATATATATTCATTTGTATTATTTTTTAGATTCCACATATAAGTGATATCATATAGTATTAGTATTTCTCTGTCTGACTTATTTCACTAAGCATAATATTCACTAGGTCTATCCACATTGCTGTAAATGTCAACATTTCGTTCTTTTTTATGGCTAATTGGGTTAATTTATTTTTATTAGTCTCAGAAACACTGCTTAAACCAACATTATTGCATAAAGGAAACATTCGTATGATCTTTTTTTTTTTTACATCTTTATTGGAGTATAATTGCTTTACAATGATGTGTTAGTTTCTGCTTTATAACCAAGTGAATCAGTTATACATACACATATGTTCCCATATCTCTTCCCTCTTGCGTCTCCCTCCCTCCCACCCTCCCTATCCCACCCCTCCAGGTGGTCACAAAGCACCAAGCTGATCTCCCTGTGCTATGCGGCTGCTTCCCGCGAGCTATCTACCTTACGTTTGGCAGTGTATATATGTCCATGCCTCTCTCGCTTTGTCACAGCTTACCCTTCCCCCTCCCCATATCCTCAAGTCCATTCTCTAGTAGGTCTGTGTCTTTATTCCTGTCTTACCCCTAGGTTCTTCATGACATTTTTTTTTCTTAACTTGCATATATATGTGTTAGTATATGGTATATGTCTTTCTCTTTCTGACTTCACTCTGTATGACAGACTCTAGGTCTATCCACCTCATTACAAATAGCTCAATTTTGTTTCTTTTTATGGCTCAGTAATATTCCATTGTATATACGTGCCACATCTTCTTTATCCATTCATCCAATGATGGACACTTAGGTTGTTTCCATCTCCGGGCTATTGTAAATAGAGCTGCAGTGAACATTTTGGTACATGACTCTTTTTGAATTATGGTTTTCTCAGGGTATATGCCCAGGAGTGGGATTGCTGGGTCATATGGTAGTTCTATCTGTAGTTTTTTAAGGAACCTCGATACTGTTCTCCACAGTGGCTGTATCAATTTACATTTCCACCAACAGTGCAAGAGGGTTCCCTTTTCTCCACACCCCCTCCAGCATTTGTTGTTTCTAGATTTTTTGATGATGGCCATTCTGACTGGTGTGAGATGATATCTCATTGTAGTTTTGATTTGCATTTCTCTAATGATTAATGATGTTGAGCATTCTTTCATGTGTTTGTTGGCAGACTGTATATCTTCTTTGGAGAAATGTCTATTTAGGTCTTCTGCCCATTTTTGGATTGGATTGTTTGTTTTTTTGTTACTGAGCTGCATGAGCTGCTTGTAAATTTTGGAGATTAATCCTTTGTCAGTTGCTTCATTTGCAAATATTTTCTCCCATTCTGAGGGTTGTCTTTTGGTCTTGATTATGGTTTCCTTTGCTGTGCAAAAGCTTTGAAGTTTCATTAGGTCCCATTTGTTTATTTTTGTTTTTATTTCCATTACTCTAGGAGGTGGGTCAGAAAGGATCTTGCTGTGATTTATGTCAGAGTGTTCTGCCTATGTTTTCCTCTAAGAGTTTGATAGTTTCTGGCCTTACATTTAGGTCTTTAATCCATTTTGAGCTTATTTTTGTGTATGGTGTTAGAGAGTGATCTAATCTCATACTTTAACATGTACCTGTCCAGTTTTCCCAGCACCACTTATTGAAGAGGCTGTCCTTTCTCCACTGTACATTCTTGCCTCTTTTATCAAAGATAAGGTGACCATATGTGTGTGGGTTTATCTCTGGGCTTTCTATCCTATTCCATTGATCTTTCTGTTTTTGTGCCAGCACCATACTGTCTTGATTACTGTACCTATGTAGTATAGTCTGAAGTCAGGGAGCCTGATTCCTCTAGCTCTGTTTTTCGTTCTCAAGATTGCTTTGGCTATTCGGGGTCTTTTGTGTTTCCATACAAATTGTGAAATTTTTTGTTCTAGTTCTGTAAAAAATGCCAGCGGTAGTTTGGTAGGGATTGCATTGAATCTGTAGATTGCTTTGGGTAGTAGAGTCATTTTCACAATGTTGGTTCTTCCAATCCAAGAACATGGTATATCTCTCCATCTATTTGTATCATCTTTAATTTCTTTCATCAGTGTCTTATAATTTTCTGCATACAAGTCTTTTGTCTCCTTAGGTAGGTTTATGTCTAGATATTTTATTCTTTTTGTTGCAATGGTAAATGGGAGTGTTTTCTTGATTTCACTTTCAGATTTTTCATCATTAGTGTATAGGAATGCCAGAGATTGTATCCTGCTACTTTACCAAATTCATTGATTAGCTCTAGTAGTTTTCTGGTAGCATCTTTAGGATTCTCTATGTATAGTATCATGTCATCTGCAAACAATGACAGCTTTACTCTTCTTTTCCGATTTGGATTCCTTTTATTTCCTTTTCTTCTCTGATTGCTGTGGCTAAAACTTCCAAAACTGTGTTGAATAAGAGTGGTGAGAGGGCTTCCCTGGTGGCGCAGTGGTTGAGAGTCCGCCTGCCAATGCAGGGGACACGGGTTCGTGCCCCAGTCAGGGAAGATCCCACATGCCGCAGAGCGGCTGGGCCCGTGCGCCATGGCCGCTGAGCCTGTGCATCCAGAGCCTGTGCTCCGCAACAGGAGAGGCCACAACAGTGAGAGGCCCACGTACCGCAAAAAAAAAAAAAAAAGAGTGGTGAGAGTGGGCAACCTTGTCTTGTTCCTGATCTTAGTGGAAATGCTTTCAGTTTTTCACCATTGAGGACGATGTTGGCTGTGGGTTTGTCATATATGGCCTTTATTATGTTGAGGAAAGTTCCCTCTATACCTACTTTCTGCAGGGTTTTTATCATAAATGGGTGTTGAATTTTATCAAAAGCTTTCTCTGCATCTATTGAGATGATCATATGGTTTTTCTCCTTCAATTTGTTAATATGGTGTATCACGTTGACTGATTTGCGTATATTGAAGAATCCTTGCATTCCTGGAATAAACCCCACTTGATCATGATGTATGATCCTTTTAATGTGCTGTTGGATTCTGTTTGCTAGTATTTTGTTGAGGATTTTTGCATCTATGTTCATCAGTGATATTGGTGTGTGGGTTTCTTTCTTTGTGACATCCTTGTCTGGTTTTGGTATCAGGGTGATGGTGACCTCGTAGAATGAGTTTGGGAGTGTTCCTCCCTCTGCTATATTCTGGAAGAGCTTGAGAAGGATAGGTGTTAGCTCTTCTCTAAATGTTTGATAGAATTCGCCTGTGAAGCCATCTGGGCCTGGGCTTTTGTTTGTTGGAAGATTTTTAATCACAGTTTCAATTTCAGTGCTTGTGATTGGTCTGTTCATATTTTCTATTTCTTCCTGATTCAGTCTTAGCAGGTTGTGCATTTCTAAGAATTTGTGCATTTCTTCCAGGTTGTCCATTTCATTAGCATAGAGTTGCTTGTAGTAATCTCTCATGATCTTTTGTATTTCTGTAGTGTCAGTTGTTACTTCTCCTTTCTCATTTCTAATTCTATTGATTTGAGTCTTCTCCCTTTTTTTCTTGATGAGTATGGCTAATGGTTTATCAATTTTGTGTATCTTCTCAAAGAACCAGCTTTTAGTTTTATTGATCTTTGCTATCGTTTCCTTCATTTCTTTTTCATTTATTTCTGATCTGATTTTTATGATTTCTTTCCTTCTGCTAACTTTGGGGTTTTTTTGTTCTTCTTTCTCTAATTGCTTTAGGTGCAAGGTTAGGTTGTTTATTTGAGATGTTTCCTGTTTCTTAAGGTAGGATTGTATTGCTATAAACTTCCCTCTTAGAACTGCTTTTGCTGCATCCCACAGATTTTGGGTTGTCGTGTCTCCACGGTCATTTGTTTCTAGGTATTTTTTTATTTCCTCTTTGATTTCTTCAGTGATCACTTCGTTATTAAGTAGTGTATTGTTTAGCCTCCGTGTGTTTGTATTTTTTACAGATCTTTTCCTGTAATTGATATCTAGTCTCATAGCATTGTGGTCGGGAAAGATACTTCATACAATTTCAATTTTCTTAAATTTACCAAGGCTTGATTTGTGACCCAAGATATGATCTATCCTGGAGAATGTTCCATGAGCACTTGAGAAGAATGTGTATTCTGTTGTTTTTGGATGGAATGTCCTATAAATATCAGTTAAGTCCATCTTGTTTAATGTATCATTTAAAGCTTGTGTTTCCTTATTTATTTTAATTTTAGATGATCTGTCCATTGCTGAAAGTGGGGTGTTAAAGTCCCCTACTATGAATGTGTTACTGTCGATTTCCCCTTTTATGTCTGTTAGTATTTGCCTCATGTATTGAGGTGCTCCTATGTTGGGTGCATAAATATTTACAATTGTTATATCTTCTTCTTGGATCGATCCCTTGATCATTATGTAGTGTCCTTCTTCGTCTCTTCTAATAGTCTTTATTTTAAAGTCTATTTTGTCTGATATGAGAATTGCTACTCCAGCTTTCTTTTGGTTTCCATTTGCATGAAATATCTTTTTCCATCCCCTTACTTTCAGTCTGTATGTGTCTCTAGGTCTGAAATGGGTCTCTTGTAGACAGCAAATATATGGGTCCTGTTTTTGTATCCATTCAGCCAATCTGTGTCTTTTAGTGGGAGCATTTAGTCCATTTACATTTAAGGTAATTATTGATATGTATGTTCCTATTCCCATTTTCTTAATTGTTTTGGGTTCGTTATTGTAGGCCTTTTCCTTCTCTTGTGTTTCTTGCCTAGAGAAGTTCTTTTAGCATTTGTTGTAAAGCTGGTTTGGTGGTGCTGAACTCTCTCAGCTTTTGCTTGTCTGTAAAGGTTTTAATTTCTCCATCAAATCTGAATGAGATCCTTGCTGGGTAGAGTAATCTTGGTTGCAGGTTTTTCTCTTTCATCACTTTAAATATGTCCTGCCAGTCCCTTCTGGCTTGCAGAGTTTCTGCTGAAAGATCAGCTGTTAACCTTATGGGGATTCCCTTTTGTTATTTGTTGTTTTTCCCTTGCTGCTTTTAATATGTTTTCTTTGTATTTAAGTTTTGACAGTTTGATTAATATGTGTCTTGGCGTATTTCTCCTTGGATTTATCCTGTATGGGACTCTCTGTGCTTCTGGACTTGATTAACTATTTCCTTTCCCATATTAGGGAAATTTTCAACTATAATCTCTTCAAATATTTTCTCAGTCCCTTTCTTTTTCTCTTCTTCTTCTGGAACCCCTATAATTCGAATGTTGGTGCATTTAATGTTGACCCAGAGGTCTCTGAGACTGTCCTCAGTTCTTTTCATTCTTTTTTCTTTATTCTGCTCTGCAGTAGTTATTTCCACTACTTTATCTTCCAGGTCACTTATCCGTTCCTCTCCCTCAGTTATTCTGCTATTGATCCCATCTAGAGTATTTTTAGTGTCATTTATTGTGTTGTTCATCATTGCTTGTTTCCTCTTTAGTTCTTCTAGGTCCTTGTTAAATGTTTCTTGCATTTTGTCTATTCTATTTCCAATATTTTGGATTATCTTTACTATCATTATTCTGAATTCTTTTTCAGGTAGACTGCTTATTTCCTCTTCATTTGTTAGGTCTGGTGGGTTTTTATCTTGCTCCTTCATCTGCTGTGTGTTTTTCTGTCTTCTCATTTTGCTTATCTTACTGTGTTTGGGGTCTCCTTTTTGCAGGCTGGAGGTTCGTAGTTCCCATTGTGTTTGGTGTCTGTCCCCAGTGGCTAAGGTTGGTTCAGTGGGTTGTGTAGGCTTCCTGGTAGAGGGGACTAGTGCCTGTGTTCAGGTGGATGAGGCTGGATCTTGTCTTTCTGGTGGGCAGGTCCACGTCTGGTGGTGTGTTTTGGGGTGTCTGTGGACTTATTATGATTTTAGGCAGCCTCTCTGCTAATGGGTGGGGTTGTGTTCCTGTCTTGCTAGTTGTTTGGCATAGGATGTCCAGCACTGTAGCTTGCTGGTTGTTGAGTGAAGCTGGGTGCTGGTGTTGAGATGGAGATCTGTGGGAGATTTTTGCCATTTGATAGTATGTGGAGCTGGGCGGTCTCTTGTGGACCAGTGTCCTGAAGTTGGCTCTTCCATCTCAGAGGCACAGCACTGACTCCTGCCTTTCATCCACACGGCTCAGAATAAAAGGGAGAAAAAGTAGAAAGAAAGAATTAGTAGAAGTAGAAAGAAAGAAAGAAAGAAAGGAGGGAGGGGGGGAGGGAGGGAGGAAGGAAGGAAGGAGGGAAGGAAAAATAGAAAGAAAGAAGATAAAGTGAAATAAAATAAAGTAAGATAAAATATAATAATGTTATTTAAATTAAAATATTTATTAAGAGAAAAAAAGAAAAAAAATTAAAAAAAGAAAAAGGACGGATAGAACCCTAGGACAAATGGTGGAAGCAAAGCTATACAGACAAAATCTCACACAGAAGCATACACATACACACTTACAAAAAGAGGAAATGGGGAAAAAATCATAAATCTTCCTCTCGAAGCCCACCTCCTCAATTTGGGATGATTCGTTGTCTATTCATGTATTCCACAGATGCAGGTACATCAAGTTGATTGTGGAGCTTTAATCCACTGCTTCTGAGGCTGCTGGGAGAGATTTCCCTTTCTCTTCTTTGTTCTCACATCTCCCAGGGGCTCAGCTTTGGATTTGGCCCTGCCTCTGGTTGTAGGTCGCCAGAGGGCATCTGTTCTTCGCTCAGACAGGACCGGGTTAAAGGAGCCGCTGCTTCGGGGGCTCTGGCTCACTCAGGCCGGAGGGAGGGAGGGGCACGGAGTGCGGGGCGAGCGTGCGGTGGCAGAGGCCGGCGTGACGGCATGACGTTGCACCAACCTGAGGCGCGCCGTGCGTTCTTCCGGGGGAGTTGTCCCTGGATCCCAGAACCCGGGCTGTGGTGGGCTTCACAGGCTCCCCGGAAGAGGAAGTGTGGATAGTGACCTGTGCTCGCACGGAGGACCGCTGGTGGCGGCAGCGGCAGCCTTAGCGTCTCATGCCCGTCTCTGGGGTCCGCGCTTTTAGCCGCGGCTCGTGCCCGTCTTTGGAGCTCCTTTAAGCAGCGCTCTTAACCCCCTCTCCTCGCGCACCAGGAAACAAAAAGGGAAGAAAAAGGTCTCTTGCCTCTTCAGCAGGTCCAGACTTTTCTCCGGACTCCCTCCCGGCTCGCCGCGGCTCACCTCACGCCGCGAACCCCAGTCCTCCCCCTGCGCTCCGACCGAAGCCTGAGCCTCAGCTCCCAGCCCCGCCCACCCCGGCGGGTGAGCAGACAAGCCTCTCAGGCTGGTGAGTGCCGGTCGGCACCGATCCTCTGTGCGGGAATATCCCCACTTTGCCCTCCGCACCCCTGTTGCTGTGCTCTCCTCCGCGGCTCCTAAGCTTCCCCCCTCCGCCACCCCCCTTCTCTGCCCATGACAGGGCTTCCTAGTGTGTGGCAACCTTTCCTCCTTCACAGCTTCCTCCCACTGGTGCAGGTGCCATCCTTATTCTTTTGTCTCTGTTTTCTCTTTTTTTCTTTTGCCCTACCCAGGTACGTGGGGAGTTTCTTGCCTTTTGGGAGGTCTGAGGTCTTCTGACAGCCTTCAGTAGGTGTTCTGTAGGTGTTGTTCCACATGTAGATGTATTTCTGGTGTATCTGTGGGGAGGAAGGTGATCTCCGCGTCCTACTCTTCCGCCATCTTCCCGGAGGCTCCCCATACAGGTAACTCTTGATTGTTCCAATTTCTCAAAAATTTGGACACATTTACTGTCTCTATAACACCTCTTTCGCGCTGCCCTAGTCTCGAAGCTCCCGCCACTGCTCCTCAGGCCGGGTCCCCGTGGGCTCGTATGATCTTTTAAAATAGGGAAAGAAAAACAGGAAATTGAGTTGCCCAAAGAGGTGAATTAACACAAATCCAGTTTTCTTCATTTCAAGATCAAAATTCCCCATACTAACTCTACCTTAGAGCAGATTTTTTTTGAGTGCTGGTAGAAGAGATTCTCTCTCAGTAGGACTCCAGTATTTCATGGTCACAAATTTATCATTCCAGCAGGTCTCCAAAAGTCACTGCCTTTCTGCCCTGAAAGCCCCCAGTGCCACAATAAGCCCTTTAGGACCATCTTAATTTGGGAATTTCATCATTTGGGGGGTCCTATATTGGTTGTATTCCACTTGTTGCAACACTGCGTGCTGCTCATTTTAATGATGTGATATAAAGATTTTTCAAGATCAGAGCATATGGTCAGCCTCAGTTTTAAAATTGTTGTTTGCGCTAATGATATACCAGAACACATGAAAGTTCATCCATGACCTCTTGACTGAAAAAGCAGGGAAGATTTCTGTTTGGTCAAGACTTACGGGGATTCTGTACTAGTTGGGAGGTTTGGAAATTGGCTATGTTGATTTCACCCAAATACATTTTGGCTGTCCCGCTGACAATAAATATGTCGATATAACTTTATACATCTTAAATGCTTTCAAAATGACTTAACTTTGAGGTTCAAAAGCCTGAAAAAAGAAAGGCAGCAAAGGACTACTTCGAAAGAGGATACGGAGTTGTGCAGATGGTCCTGTTTTTTTCCCACTGTTTTTAAAAAACGTGACTCAAATGCCCTTGCTAGCACTCTGACAGCAAATATTTGAGAGTGAGAAAAAGGGAAAGAAAATGGATGAGGGATACTTTGCTCATGACTCAAGTGCTTTTAGAGTTTTAAAGTCATAGTTCTGATCTAAAACACTTGAAGGTGTAGCAGAGGAATCTCTCTAGTATCTTCTGAAATGAGATAAGGTATTGGAGGAACTTTGGATGCAGAGCCCATAGAATTTATTGAATTTTCACTGCAGGTTCAAACAACTGTTTTAGGCCTGTGGAAATATCTCAAAACTGTTTCCTTTTCTCTAATCTCTTATTCTACTGCTATTCAGTCAGCTTTGCTATTAGGTATAGAGGCAGGAAGATGAGGCGGACCCATGACTAGAGAAAGCAGCCACGTTTCTCTGAGAAGCTGCTAGAAATGTTCTGGCATTGAGAGCTGGTTGAGTGAAATGCTTTGGTAGAGCTATGTACACAAGATACTGCTGGAATGTGCACTGTGTAAACATTATTGAATAACTCTAATTTTTGAAGGTTAGAGGACCTCTCATTTGCCTCTGCAAAGGCGTTAAAGAATAAGTGATCTCAGTGGTGTTGCTTTTAATCACAAGACTAGAAGAAAGATGTGTGTATGTGTGAGGGGGCTGGGGAGGTCATGGTGGAACATACTAGAACATGGAACTAGTTGAAAAATCTTTATTAAAATTCAACTTTTTGATAATTTATGGTGGCTGTACTTCTAACACTCCTTGCCATCAGGGCTCAGTTTATATTAGGCTCTTAAACCTTTGCATATGATAGTGATTGGTAAAAATGATGGGAAAATTGTTAATGAATTCTACCATTACTGTCAGTTGAACCACAGACATATTAAAAGGGAATTTAGCATAATACTCTCAAGGTCCATCTATGTTGTCACAAATGGCAAGATTTCATCTTTTTTTAAATAGGGTGTTATGCTATATAAAATAAGTCAGACAGAGAAAGATAGATACTATATGATTTCACTCATATGTGGAATATAAAAAGCAAGCAAACAGAAACCCCCCAAATAAATTAGCAAACTAAACAAAACAAACACGTAGATACAGAGAACAGAGTAGTGGTTATCAGAGGGGAAGGCGCAGCCAGGAGGGTGAGATGGGTAAAGGGGGTCAACTGTATGGTGATAGATAGAAACTAAATTTTTGGTGGTGAGCACACTGTAGTGTATACAGAAGTGGGAATATAAGGGAGTTCCCCGGTGGTCCAGTGGTTAGGATGCAGCACTTTCAGGGCTGGGGTTCAATCCCTGGTTGGGGAACTAAGATGCTGCAAGGTGCGTGCTGCGGCCAAAAAAAAAAAAAGTAGAAATATGATGTTATACGCATGGAATTTATATAATGTTATAAACCAGTTTACCTCAATTTTTTATAAAGGGTATTTAGAGGGCAAATTAGGTCATTCTAAAGAATCAATTTTAGGGCTTCCCTGATAGTGCAGTGGTTAAGAATCCTCCTGCCAATGCAGGGGACACGGGTTCAAGCCCTGGTCTGGGAAGATCCCACATGCCACGGAGCAACTAAGCCCACACGCCACAACTACCGAGCCTGTGCTCTAGAGCCCGCGAGCCACAACTAGAGAAAGCCCGCGCACAGCAACGAAGACCCAACACAGCCATAAATAAATTTTTTTTTCCATAAATAAATTTTTAAAAAGGAATCAATTTTAAATCATATCCTAATAACTTGATCTCAGTGATTCCACCTATTTGGGTAGTTATATTTTTATTAATATGTATAAATATACATAAAATGTATAGCTATATCTACTAAATAATATATCTAATTTAAGTAGATTACCTTTTTAAATTGAAGTATAGTTGGTTTACAATGTTGTATTAGTTTCAAGTATACAGCAAAGTGATTCAGTTATATCTATATATACATATACATATATATACATATATATGTATACATATATACACATATATATAACTGATTCTTTTCCATTATAGGTTATTATAAGATAATGAGTATAGTTCCCTGTGCTATACAGTAGGTCTTTGTTGTTTATCTATTTTATATATAGTAGTATGTATCTGTTAATCCCAAACTCCTAATTTATCACCCCCCCCTTCCCCTTTGGTAACCATAAGTTTGTTTTCTATGTCCCTGAGTCTGTTTCTGTCTTGTAAATAAGTTCACTTGTATCATTTTTTCTTAGATTCCACATATAAGTGATATATAATATTTGTTTTTGTCTGACTTCACTCTGTATGATCATCTCTAGGTCCATCCATGTTGCTGCAGATGACATTACTTCATTGTTTTTTATGGCTGAGTCATATATATATATATATATATATATACACATATATAATATATACATATATTATATATATATATAAATATATACCACAGCTCCTTTATCCATTCAGCTGTTGATGGACACTTAGGTTGCTTCCATGTCTTGGCTATTATAAATGGTGCTGCTGTGAACGTTGGGATGCATGTGTCTTTTCGAATTAGAGTTTTTGTCTTTTCCGGATATATGCCCAGTAGTGGGATTGCTGGGTCATATGGTAGTTCTATTTTTAGTTTTTTAAGGAGCCTTCATACTGTTCTCCATAGTGGCTGTACTAATTTACATTCCCACCAACAGTGCCAGAGGGTTCCCTTTTCTCCACACCCTCTCCAGCATTTATTGTTTGTAGATTCTTTGATGATGGCCATTCTGACTGGTGTGAGGTGATACTTCATTGTAGTTTTGATGTGCATTTCTCTAATAATTAGCAATGGTGAGCAACAGATTACTTTTTGAACATGTTTAAACAGGGTTAAAAACAGGGATTGTATGGGGAGAAAAGCACAAACCTTTTTCAACCTGTTTTTCAAGAGCAAGGTAGGGCCTCGTACAGCTTTAACTAGATTCAAGGATTGGCACATTTAAGCTTAGAGTTGAGAAACTATCCTGATTTAGAAGAAAGCACCTGTGAAAGTTGAATATTGGATTGTAACTATGAGTATTTTCCAGAAACACCTGTCTGCTTTTGCTATAAAATAAATCAGTTAAGACTTAAACATTCTGCAGCCAAATCAGTGGTCACTGGAGGTGGGGGGAGGATTACAAAGGGGCACGAGGAAACTGAAGGGGATGATGGGCATTTTCACTCTCTTGATTGTGGTGATGGGTTCATAAGTGTGTAAAGATATGTCAAAACTCATCAAAATGTACACTTTCGATATGAAATGTGGTTTATCATACATCAGTTATGCTTCAATAAGGCAGTTTTTAAAAATAACTTCTGCAGCCTGTGGTACAGCTAGTATTGAAGTGGCCAAGTGCTCCGTCATCACCCAAAGTCCTAGTCTGATCTCCCAGGCTTCAGTCAGGACTCACACAAACTTGGGTCATGGGTCCAGATGCCTGTAGGCATTTACAGTGATGGCAGACAGAGGGGTGTCTTTGATGGGAAAAGGGAGTTGCTTCTGTATTACTCTGTTTTGATTCTTTTCTGGGCCAGTTTGTATCAGCAACTGTGAACTGCTTCCTTTCAATAGTTTGTTATTATCATGTGAGTTTCCTCTTTTTAATAAAAAATTTTAATACAAAATTAGCACATTTATTATAAACATTCAAAAATTGAAGCAAGAATACTCCTAATCCATTTCCCAGATGAAACGTTGACAATTTGATGTACATCCTTCCAGACTTTATACAGAGGTCTGTATGTGTGTGCGTGCACGTGTGCCCACCATGCATGTGTGTTTATATTACTTTTATTACTTTATATTACGTTTACAAAAACAAGATCACATTGCACATTATTATCCTGCAACTTGCTTTTTATTTTTTCCTCTGAAAAGTATCATGGGCGTCCTTCCATGTCAATAAGTACACACCTATGCCTCCCTCCCTCCCTTCCTCCCTTTCTTCCTTCTTTCTCTCCCCCTCCCCCTCCTCCCTCTCCCCCTCCCCCTCCTTCCTCTCCCCCTTCTACCTGTCTTCCTGGTAGGAAGCCTCCTCCCCCTCCCCCTCCTCTTCCTCCTTCATTTTTTGTTAGTTTTGGCTTGAGGCCTCTTTTAAGGAAAAAGCATCGCAATAGGAATTCATAATTATCGTGCACCTATGCGCCAGGCACCATCTGGTTAATTTTCAGCGATCTGGCAGAAATTGCCAATGACATTGCTGTAGCATTGAAGCCATGGCATATGTAAAAAGCTTACTTCTTGGTACACAGTAGGTCCTCAATATTTAAAAAAAAATAAGATTGGAAGGTTAGCTCCCTATTCTGGGAGAGTATTCAAAGATGAAATATTCACAAACATTTCATTTTAAAGCCTGTGACCAGCAGGGGAAGAGAGGAGAAGCAATGTCTAATTTGCTGCTGTTGCTGAAGTTGGGAAAGAGGAATTGGAATTGAGGTTTTTAAAGGAGGCCAATTTTTTTGTTTTTTTTTTTGAAAACCAATTGGGTCCTCTTGAGAAAGTCAGAAAATAACTTAAATGCTTCCGAATTGAGGTGTAGAGTCCTGTCACTGGAGGGCCGGGTGAGCAAACATCGACCCTAGAGCAGAGGCTGTGGGCAGGCAAGGCAGCAAGGCCTGCAGGTCTGTTTATTTGCACTTCGCAGTGCTTGTAAATTGTTTTCCTTGATTGCCAGCGTCTGAAAAAGCAGATTTCGCATAAGAACCTCAGTTTCTGGCCTCTCTGGATTAATAGGAGGATGTGGCCACCCCAGGCCCTCCTTCCCTCACTGGGGGTTCAGATGAGGCACTGGTCTCCGCCTCTGTTCAGTGTTTTTTGCTCACTGAGACCGTCTTGCTGTCCACTGTGATCATCTGAGTTGTAACCTCTGCTGTAGAATTTACTGCTTATTTTTGCTTCGGTTTGAGATGGAAGTGATAGCCAGTTTTGTTTTGTTTTTTCATGTGAAAAATACAGCACATCAAGCACTATAAAATACCATCTGACTGTTTTCCCTCCAAATTTGAGGAGAACCTTTATTATACTTCAGGAAAGCGGAGAGATCTGGCTAAAATATAGAAACTGTTTCACTGTGTGGAAATCACCCTTGTGAAGGATATGAGGCATATATTTAACCTCAAGAAGTTGATGATTTTTAGTGGGCTTTGTGAGGTTAATCTGAAGTAGAAGGAAAAATTGAAGTTTTTAATAAAATCCATTTATATTGACCATAATTTTAAATGAATGACTACAAATGCATCTGTTAACACTGTAAGTCAGCAAAAAGTTTTATTAAAACCACTTTGCAAAAAATCATAATGCAATTCTGAGCTTCATTCCTGTGTATACATAGTTGTGACAAAATTGTGTCTAAAATGACACTGCAGTAAGCAGCTTTGAACATGTTCTTTTCTTATTTTTAATTATTTCCTTAGCATGAGTTTCTAGAGCAGGTTACTGGACCAAAGGGGATGAACATATTTTATGGTTCTTGGTTTGTTTTGCCAAGTTATTCTAAAAAAAGATGTAATTAATTTTCACTATCTCTAGCAAGATATGAAGGTGCCTAGTTTTTCTTTCTTCCCAAAACTCTTCCAGGAATGGGTTTTTGTAATTTTTATTTATTTGTGTAAAAACTATTAAATGGGATTGTGTGTCTTGAAACTAATTAAAATTTAGATGTCTGTATCAGTTAGCTGTTGTTGTATAATAAACCATCCCCAAACTTAGTGGCTTAAACAAAAGCCATTTATTATTTCTCACAAGTCTATAGGTTCTCAGGACTGTTCTGCTGATCTGTGATGGCTGCATCTGATCTTGACAGGGTTTGCTCATGTGTCAGCCATCAATTGGTGGGTTGGCTGGGGGCTGGCTGGTCTAGGATAGCTCATCTGTCACAAGAGGGCTTTTTCATGTGGCCTTTCATCCTCAAGCAGGCTAGCCCAGGATTGTCCTCATGGTATGGCAGGATTCCAGGAGAGTGAGGGCCACTTGACACCTTGTCTTAGAACTGGCACTTGGACACTTCTGCCACATTCTGTTAGGGAAAAAAAAAGGCCGTCTCAAATTCAAGGGCTGGGGAAAAATAGACTCTATCTCTTGATAGCAACAACTCAAAGTCACATTACAAAGGGTGTGGATACAGGGAGGGGTGGAATATTAGGATCATTTTTGCAACTGTTATACTACAACAGTCAATATTGTCCTTCAAACTTGCCATCTTTCAAAGCTTTATACCTGTTCCAGCAATGTACACACTAATTAAAAGAAAAATAATTAGAGCCTTTCTCAGAATCTCCTTGTAAGGGGACTTATAAACCAATTAAAAAGTCAGTTTATTCTTTATAGTCGTTCATTTTATCCAGCATTCTTGATTCTAGATAATTTTTGATGATTTTGAAATATCAAATACACGATAAAAGAATTTCAAAATTGACCTCCATCAAGGCTATTTATAAGAATGTAGCTCAGACTTTGAAATCAAACCAAGCGAAGCATTCCAAAGTGTTTAAAGCAAAAGCAGTATCACTGGAATAAATGGAGAGCATGACAAACTGGTTACTTTGAAGTGATTAACTATTTTGTGAATTTTTTTCTGGAATATTTTTTAAAGCCTTGCTTTAAATTAGGTTGTATAAATAAATACCTCTTGATTACAGATAAATTTGGGGGTTCAGTATATCTTAATTGAATATCAAATTAATTTTTCTCCTAAAGGAGTTTAGTGTTGACTCTTATTTATGTTGCAAATTGCAGCAAATGGACTGGATTTTGTCTTCATTATGCTCTTTAGATAATGTTTTTGGAGAAGGAGCACATGTTTATTCTCATATCATCCCAGTTCAGTGTTGCTAACATAAGGATTTCTAGAACCTAATATAAGATACTGCTTTTGGTGGCCTTTTTTTTTTCAGTACTCCAGTCCCGAAGTAGAGGGCAGATTCTCTTTGTCACTCACTAGGAGAGGCTGTCTTCTCTTCCCTTGATCTTAGAGTTCAATTTAGTGAAAGTCGACAGACTGGAGGAATGAGAGTAGATATGTCCGTGTGAGACTTGGAAAGCAACCTGGACGAAGGATGCTAGATCAGGTACCTGGGTTAGAACTGTCGGCTGGGTGTGTGTTCATGAATGTGCTACATGTATTTTACCCCAGCCCTGTTTCTGTGCCATCCCCAGCAGGTTTTTCTGGGACTTTACATTTGAGCTCAGTTGTACAATAGACTGGAGATTTGGAATCTTGGAGTGTCAATATATGGGCAAGTCGTTTAATTTTCCTGAATCCATCTGAATTTCCCCATCTCTAAAACAGGCATGAAAATACCTACTCACAGGTTGCTTCAGGAACCAAATGAGACAAAGTAGTATAAGTAATAGCCATAGGGCTTCCCTGGTGGCGCAGTGGTTAAGAGTCCGCCTGCCAATGCAGGGGACACGGGTTCGTGCCCCGGTCTGGGAAGATCCCACATGCCGCGGAGCGGCTGCGCCCGTGAGCCATGGACGCTGGGCCTGCGCGTCCGGAGCCTGTGCTCCGCGATGGGAGAGGCCACAGCAGGGAGAGGCCCGCGTACCGCAAAAAAAATAAAATAAAATAAAAAAATAATAGCCATAGCTTATGTTGATTGAGAACTTCCTGTGTGCTGGGCACTATTCTAAGGATTTCCTGTACTCACTCATTTACTCCTTCCTGAAATCCTATTATTTCTATTTTACAGTTAGGGGAACTGAGACACAGTCTTTGGAAACTCTTTGAAACCTCTAAAACACATAAAACAAATGTAAGCTATTGTCTTAATTCTCCTGATAGTATACGTTCCCCTATCAATTTGACCTAAGTCCAGCAAATGGCAGCATTCAAAATCTAAATCTGCGTTTTGCTCCATTTGTATCAAAATGTTCCCTTTCGCCCTCTAAGGTTTCCCGCAGATACCATGACGGTCACGATGGTGTACGATAATTCAGAGGCAACGGAGCTCTGTGCGGCTCAGCACCTCTACCTCAAGCCCATAGCAAAGTTGATGATCAATGTATTGCTCCCTGAGAGCACGGAACCCATGAGGCCCTTCTCTAACTGGGAAGTTCTTGACCAGCTGAAGAGCCTGATTTGTCCTGACCAGTTCACCACAGTGCGGCTCTCCAAGAGCACTAAGGACTTCATCCGATTTGAGGGGGAGGCTGAAACTCGAAGTTTGGTTCAGATCCTGAAGGCCAAGTTACACGGGAAGATCATCAAGCTAAGCGGTTTGAAAACAGACTTAAGAGTAGTGGCCACAGATGCCCAGGGGGAGTGGGAACACTTCCCCAAAGAAAAGGGGGCGCCGTTGGCTGACGGGTCTGAAGAGCAGGACCACGATAAGAGCCCAGATTCCATATACTTCGAAGGCCTGCCCTGCAAGTGGTTTGCACCTAAAGGTTCCAGCGGGGAGAAGCCGTGTGAAGAGATCCTTCGGGTGGTCTTTGAAAGTTTTGGGAAGATCAAGAATGTGGATATTCCGATGCTCGACCCCTACCGAGAAGTCATGACTGGTGGGAGCTTTGGGGGGTTCAGCTTTGGCTTGCAGACGTTCGAGGCCTTTATACAGTACCAGGAGTCAACTGACTTTGTAAAGGCCATGGAGTCCCTCCGCGGGATGAAGCTGATGCTTAAAGGAGATGATGGGAAAGCTCTGGCATGTAACATTAAGGTAAGGAACAGCCAGGGGTTTTTAAACAAAATTTCCCACTGTTCAGGTGGTCCTGAGTAAAAGCTAGGAGGAAGCATCTGCAACAAATTTCCTTAGACCCCAGTAGGCTCTGATCAACAGCTAATGTAAAGATGTGTGTTGTCGTTAATCAGTGGATGATTAGGGGAAAAATATCCTGATTTGAACATTCTTCTGCTATCAGCCATGCTGCCAGCTGTGGTTTGAAAACGATGGTTGTTATAGTCTGGGACTCTGCCCCAGCTTCTCTGGGGCACCAAAGAATTCTTCATGGTCCTTGTGGAAGTATCTCATATACTTATTCCATTTGACAAGTTGCCGGGAGAGAGGGCAACATGCAGCTTGAAACCACGAGGAGAGCAGTTTACTCCCTCTTTGCTACTGGGGTCACAATTTATTATATGTTCCTGTTGTCTGTCAGGTAAATTGCTGAAACAAAATCCCAACAAACCTGGATCCTTTCCTTTCAGAGTCAGCCTGTCTATCCAGGCATGTCACTTCATCACTGTCTGAATGCCTGGTCACCTCCTTCTTGAAGCCTTAATCCAGCAGAAGAAAAGATGCAGCTAAACCCTCCTTTTTCTCTAAATCAGTCTTTAGTGTGAATTTGGACTTTCAGCTTCGGTAGCTTCGTGTGTGTGTGTGTGTGTGTGTGTGTGTGTGTGTGTGTATATGTGGGTTAAAATATATATTTGAAAATTATGAGCTATTCAGTCCGACAAAAGATACAGCAAATACTATAATGACCGCCCATGTACCACTGCCCAGCTTAAAAAATAAAGCATTACCAGTGATATGAGAACATGCTCCCCTCTGTGTACCATCTTCAGTCTCAGGCCCCTCCCTTCCCTCAAAGGTAACCATGATGGTGAATTTGGTGTTTATCACTCATGCATATTTAAATAGCTACTTCTGCCTCCATTTATTTTTTAGGCAAGTTTATTTGTAGCACCTCAATCTGACTTCCACTTTATTTAGAGATTTACAAAGTTGTTTGATAATCACTGTAGTCAGACCTTGTATCTCATTTGGTTAGTTTTCTTACATCTTTGCTCTCCCACCCTCCTCTCACCCATTTTTGGACTCTTTTTGTCTCTGGTGATTAAAAAAATACGTTAACTCAGTTGATCACTATAACAAACCAGAGGCAATATACTCACATCCCTTAGAACTTGCATCCATCATGGCACTGTAATGCCGCCTATGGCTGTCAAGTGAGCTCCTCAAGGGTTCTGCCAAAGAAAATTCTAGAGCCCCACAAGGACTGTTTGGCAGGTAACTGAGAAGCAGTGGAACAGTCTGGGTGCTGGGATGCAGAGAAGGCATTTTTAATTCATTTGGTTTGGCACTGCCACGTACAAATTAGTTTTATCTCTCTGGCCTTCGACACACCCAGCCAGTGGGCAAACTTTTCTAATGAAACTTTGAATTGTTTGGGGGCAGGTAATGTTTGATACAACCAAACACTTCAGTGAAGGAGCTATAAGGAGGAGAAATCAAGAAAGGCTGAAATTACAAGAGCTGGAGGAAGAAAGGAAAAAAAAGAAGAGAGAAGAGGAAGAGGCTGAAAGGTGAGGAGACCAACTTCAATGAAGAGGGTTTTTTTAAACTTTTGATTTATGGATTAATCCCTTCAGGTGAATGGCTGCGGGGAGGAGGAATTGGTACAGTCTTTCCACTGTGCTGTTACAAAACCAAAAGAGAAAGCAGTTGAAAGCAAGAGACTTAAAAAGTATGCTTGTCTGGAAGAACAAGTAATGAAGAATTGTGGGACCAGCCAGATTAAGATGTCTGGGAGGAAATGGTCATTAAAAAAAAAAAAAACAGGAAACTTTAGAGTGAAAATTCTAGCAGTTTACCTAAATTTACCAAATTTTACCTTGCCTATCAATTGAAATTTTGGGGAAAATTTCTTTTTAGGTCTGGAAAAGATTCTCTTCCATAAAATGATCAATAATCAATCTAACCCATAGGCCAGAAGGCATGGATTTGTTGAGACTATTTTTCTCGTGGGCCTAAGTTCTTTCTGTGAATTTGAGGAGCCTCTGTATTTACTTCTTTGAGTTTATCATTGTTTCCCAGTTTAGGAGCTTGAGACTAGAAAGGGCTATTGGATCGCCAAAGGTTTGCTAAGGAGGGACAAATGGTCCAGAACCACAGGGCTCCCAAAACCAGTTTTACCTCCCGGCTCCTCCCCTTGCATGTTTATTCTTCCAGTCTTTTATGCAAATTATAGCCATTCAAAAGAGGAGTTTAAGAGTACCCTTCCATCTTCCTCTCACTTTTTTTGGCTGGCGGAGTGCCAGGAGTTACTTGAGGTCACGTCTGTGAAACCTGGCCAGAAGCTGAGCCCAGTCAAGGTAACGATTCCCCCCAAATTTCCAGATTGACCATGCAGTTTAGCTAATCCTCCAGTTTTTGGCTAAGCCCTCCCTCAGGCCACTGTCCTTTTTTCCCCCCTTTTCCATGTTTCCATGAGGGCCTACCCAAAACAGCTGAAATTTTCAGAAAATGGCAGAACAATAAGGCCGTATGCTTCTAAGCCAGTCTCTTTTTATGGTGGTGTACTCTGTTAAGTAGTATGCACCAAAGACCAGTTCTCACCTTTATTTTCTGAGTGCCTTGACTTACTGTCATTTGCCCCTGTGCCACCAACTCACGGAAGGTTTTAATCTCGAGAGAAAAGGAATCTTTGCTGTGAAAGCTGGATCCAGTAGCCCCTGCTGATGGTTTGAGAAGGTGGAGGCTAGAGGCCCCTCCTTTGAATTCAGTTGCCTTCTTTTTTTTTTTTTTAATACTCTCTGCATGAGGTCTCCTATACATGTTTCTAACTCATCAACTTAGTTATGCGTTGTCGGGCCCTGGCAGGGGGACGGGAGTGGGAAGGGCAGCAAATGACTGATAAATACCTTCTGAAGGGTTGACTCTGTTAATCATTATCCAGAAAGAGAAAAGAAGAGGAGAGGAAAGCCCAGGAAAAGAGGAGAAAGGCCAGAGTCAGGAGGCGCGCCCTGAAGGAAAGAGACAGACACCGGCAAAGGAGACAGAAGGACAGTGCCAAAGCGGAGGCCCGTCAGGGGCCCAGCTCTTCCGAGGACTGGGAAGAGAGGAAGGGCCTGCTGGCCAGGAGGCGGCTGGAGGCCCTCCACCTGCTGCGGGCGCTCCTGAGGAAAATTGCAATAAGGCTCTTGTCCCATTGTTCTTCGCTTTTGGTAGGTACTGACCTTTCTGAGACACGACCTTTACTTTTTTTTTTTTTTTGGCGGTACGCGGGCCTCTCACTGTTGTGGCCTCTCCCGTTGCGGAGCACAGGCTCCGGACGCGCAGGCTCCGCGGCCATGGCTCACGGGCCCAGCCACTGCGGCATGTGGGATCTTCCCGGGCCGGGGCACGAACCCGTGTCCCCTGCATCGGCAGGCGGACTCCCAACCACTGCACCACCAGGGAAGCCCACGACCTTTACTTTTAAACAGTGGCCTATCCTTTAAACAGCACACGTGGAAGGCTCACTGTATTCATTGGGGTTTATTTTCAATAGACTGTTCGCTAATAACCCCAATTGTGCATTTACCAAAGGGATACCCAGATTTTCTGAAGGTGTTGGGTCTCACCCCCCCCTTCCCCGCCCCCCCCAACCATCTGGTACACACACACTTTGTGTTTCTAAACTTTAGGATGGTTTCACCCGGGGCGATATAGCTCATGCATCTACTTTTGTTAAGTTCCTAATTGAGGTAACAAAAAATGCACGGGGGAAGAAATGGGTGGTGGGGGTGTTGGGTTTGTAGTCCTCCATTAATTTTCATTGGCCATTCATCTGTGACAGGTTTGGATGCGAAGGGAGAACCTTGAACAGAGACCTTGGTGGAGCAAGCTCCTATTAGTCTAGTCCTTTTTAAAACTATTTATTTATTTATGGCTGTGTTGGGTCTTTGTTGCTGTGCGCGGGCTTTCTCTAGTTGTCGCGAGCAGGGATGACTGTGTTGTGGTGTGCGGGCTTCTCATCGTGGTGGCTTCTCTTGTTGCAGAGCACGGGCTCCATGCATGTGGGCTTCAGTAGTTGTGTCACGCAGGCTCAGTAGTTGTGGCTTGTGGGCTCTAGAGCTCAGGCTCAGTAGTTGTGGCGCATAGGCTCAGTAGTTGTGGCTCGCAGGCTCAGTAGTTGTGGCACATGGGCTTAGTTGCTCCGTGGCATGTGGGATCTTCCCAGACCAGGGCTTGAACCCGTGTCCCCTGCATTGGCAGGTGGATTCTTAACCACTGCACCACCAGGGAAGTCCCTTAGTCTAGTCTTAAACTATTTGCTAAGGAATGTCTCACATCACAGGCCAATTGTTTTGCTTGAGGAGTTTCAGTTTCGGAAGTTTTTGTTCTCCCACTTACTGGCCTCCTAAAGATAACCAGACTCAGCAGATGTCCCAGAGTAAAGGCCAGAAAGCCCTCCCAAAGTGTTAATTTAAAAAGCCATATTCAGTGTTCTTAAATATGAAAAGTGAATGGCATTCGTTTTTTTTAAATTTATTTATTTAATTTATTTATTTTTGGCTGAGTTGGGTCTTCGTTGCTGCACACGGGCTTTCTCTAGTTGCGGCGAGCGGGGGCTGCTCTTCGTTGTGGTGCGTGTGCTTCTCATTGCGGTGGCTTCTCTTGTTGCGGAGCACAGGCTCTAGGCGTGCGGGCTTCAGTAGTTGTGGCACGCAGGCTCATTAGTTGTGGCTCTCGGGCTCTAGAGCACAGGCTCAGTAGTTGTGGCACGTGGGCTTAGTTGCTCCGTGGCATGTGGGACCTTCCCGGACCAGGGCTCGAACCCGTGTCCCCTGCATTGGCAGGTGGATTCTTAACCACTGCACCACCAGGGAAGTCCCTTAGTCTAGTCTTAAACTATTTGCTAAGGAATGTCTCACATCACAGGCCAATTGTTTTGCTTGGAGAGTTTCAGTTTCGGAAGTTTTTTGTTCTCCCACTTACTGGCCTCCTAAAGATAACCAGACTCAGCAGATGTCCCAGAGTAAAGGCCAGAAAGCCCTCCCAAAGTGTTAATTTAAAAAGCCATATTCAGTGTTCTTAAATATGAAAAGTGAATGGCATTCGTTTTATTTTTTTTTAATTTATTTATTTTATTTATTTATTTTTGGCTGAGTTGGGTCTTCATTGCTGCACACGGGCTTTCTCTAGTTGCGGCGAGCGGGGGCTGCTCTTCGTTGTGGTGCGTGTGCTTCTCATTGCAGTGGCTTCTCTTGTTGCGGAGCACAGGCTCTAGGCGTGCGGGCTTTGGTAGTTGTGGCACGCAGGCTCATTAGTTGTGGCTCTCGGGCTCTAGAGCACAGGCTTAGTAGTTGTGGCACGTGGGCTTAGTTGCTCCGTGGCATGTGGGACCTTCCCGGACCAGGGCTCGAACCCGTGTCCCCTGCATTGGCAGGTGGATTCTTAACCACTGCACCACCAGGGAAGTCCCTTAGTCTAGTCTTAAACTATTTGCTAAGGAATGTCTCACATCACAGGCCAATTGTTTTGCTTGGAGAGTTTCAGTTTCGGAAGTTTTTTGTTCTCCCACTTACTGGCCTCCTAAAGATAACCAGACTCAGCAGATGTCCCAGAGTAAAGGCCAGAAAGCCCTCCCAAAGTGTTAATTTAAAAAGCCATATTCAGTGTTCTTAAATATGAAAAGTGAATGGCATTCGTTTTATTTTTTTTTAATTTATTTATTTTATTTATTTATTTTTGGCTGAGTTGGGTCTTCATTGCTGCACACGGGCTTTCTCTAGTTGCGGCGAGCGGGGGCTGCTCTTCGTTGTGGTGCGTGTGCTTCTCATTGCAGTGGCTTCTCTTGTTGCGGAGCACAGGCTCTAGGCGTGCGGGCTTCAGCAGTTGTGGCACGCAGGCTCAGTAGTTGTGGCTCTCGGGCTCTAGAGCACAGGCTCAGTAGTTGTGGCACGTGGGCTTAGTTGCTCCGTGGCATATGGGACCTTCCCAGACCAGGACTCGAAGCCGTGTCCCCTGCATTGGCAGGCGGATTCTTAACCACTGCGCCACCAGGGAGGTCGCGTGGCATTCATTTTAGATAGAGTTAATTTTATGTGTATTTGCCATCTCAGCTTTTTGTTCTCATTGGTGTGGCCAATCAAACTGCATGAAATCAGGATCAGAAAAACCTCACATTTCCCTTTACAATAAGGTGAGCTTGATCTTTTTTAGTTTACCTTAATGACTGCCAAGGGTGACTCCTGTTGAAGAATTTCTCTCTTTAAATATGTGTGGTGCCTAATTCTTGGCCTCATCAATACCTTACACTGATTATGCAGTCCGCAGGTTCTAATTCCAAGTCCTGGGTAAGCTCTGTGCCCTGATTTGTGCCAGGTGTCAGTGGGAGCTCAGTACAAGCTCTCCCAGCGAGGTAGGGCCCGTGTGCAGGACCTTTCACCTGCCCTGCAGTCGTGCAGAGCAGAGAGCACCACAGAGAGAACCGCTGTCACAGCCATATTTTCTGCTTGCTGTCTTGTTTCCAACTGGGGCGGGTGAGGTGGGCAGCTGAGGGTCACGCCCCTCTGCAATCCATGGGAAGAGGCTGGACTATAGCCCAGAAAGCCCTTTGTTTATCTTTTTCAAAGGCAGCTGACCCTTTCAGACACACATTTCACCCATCAGTCTTTTCTTGTTCTAGGATTGTAGCCCCAGGGAGGGCTCTAGAGCATTTAATCCTCTTCATGTCCCCAGCCCCTAGCACAATACCTGGAACAGTAAGTAGACTCATCCATCTGTGAAGAAAGGAAAAAGGGTCATGTGCTTTTAAACATTTTTTTAAATTGAAGTGTAGCTGATTCGCAGTGCTGTGCAGCAAAGGGACTCAGTTATACACACACAGATGTTCCTTTTAAATACTCTCTTCCATTATGGTTTATCACATGATACTGAATCTAGTTCCCTGTGCTATACAGTGGGGCCTTGTTGCTTATCCATCCTATATATAATATTTCCTATCTGCTTAGCCCACATTCCCAGTCCTTCCCCCCTCCACCCCCCCCGCCCCCTTGGCAACCACAAGTCTGTCCTCTATGTCTGTGAGTCTCTTTCTGTTTTGTAGATGGTTTGTTTGTGCTGTATTTTAGATTCCACATATGAGTGATATCATATGGTATTTGTCTCTCTTTCTGACTGACTTCACTTGGTATGAAAATCTCTAGTTGCATCCACGTTGCTGCAAATGGCATTATTTTGTTCTTTTTTGTGGCCGAGTAGTATTCCATTGTATATATGTACCACATCTTCTTTATCCATTCATCTGTCGATGGACATTTAGCTTGTTTCCATGATTTGGCTTTGTAAATAGTGCTGCTATGAACATAGGGGTGCATGTATCTTTTTGAATTATAGTTTTGTCTGGGTGTACGAAGGGTCATGTGCTTTTGAAGGTATGTAAACCGGGGTGCCTTCTAACATAAAGACGGGCACAGACCTAATGAAAGCAGCTCCTGTTAGACCGAGACATTTAATTTAGTACCTCCTGTTTCTTCAGTGTGATATTGTTCCTAATTTCGGTCTATCCTAGGTGTAGTTAGAAACCTCTACAGAACAATGCTAGAAAGCCCAATTTTCTTTGAAAATTTTAGTCTGTTTAGTTTTTCATGTGAGATTTTTAACCTTTTTCTTTGAAGGGGTCTATACAATTTAACCCACGGGAGGTAGATGTTGCAGTCTCCAAAGCTAATCGTGCTCCGGGGACCACACTGGGAGCTCTGAAGAAAGAAGAGTTAAACACTCGGTATCTTCAAAATCAGGAGGAAATGCCAAGATATCAGGTTTCCAAGTCAGATAACAAGCGAAAACAAAAAATGAAGGAAAGAGCTACTGCTCACTTACGTAAATCTTCCCACTACCTTGGGGGAAAAGAATTAAGATATTCAGCTAGAAAAGAGAGAACTGGAAAATTATTAACCAGTGAATACAATCACAGTTTGCTCCCTGATGGGAATTCTTTGCAAATTGCAATGATTCAAGGTCAATCTCTTGCGAAAGAAGACTACCATGGTTCTAATAAATCCTATTCTTCCAGATTAGTTGAGAGAGACCATGGCAGGAAACAGAAGATCTATGAAACAGATGAATTTATTGACTATATTCTTAACTATTATCACACTCCAAAATATGCCCGTATCTGCCTAGAACCAAGTCACATAACAAGCACATGTCAGTGGCACAGGGCCGTCCATGCGAAAGGAAGTGGATTTCAAATCAACTTGAGAAAACATAAGCGTCATTTAACCAGTTTGAGCCAAATGCAAAACCTAGATAGGAGAGAACAGGTGCAAGAAGACGATTCCTGCGCAAAGATTTGTACTCAGGATCCTGAGCATAAACCACAAAAGAGGGGAAAAGTGGATTATGCCAAAGAATGTAGAATGTTTAAGGGGTTTAAACATCATTGCGAGGACACAGTATGTGAAGCTGGTGATCGGCCATCCCCAGCTTTTGGAAAGAGCCATCTGTTGGAACAGACTCATGCTTACCAGGTCCAAGATTCCATATCCACAAGTCAAAGCCAAGTTTCCTCGCCCAACAGGTCAGCAGACTTTGATTTGAGGTTGACAGATTTCTTAGAGGAAATTAGCAGTGATTCTGAATGTTTCAGTGAAATCCTTAGTATAAACAAAGAGGAGAAAGAGAAATCTGTGGCCACATATGATAGCTCCCCAGAAAAGGGATCTCTTGACACTGATGAAATCATCACTTACGATCCAGAAATTAGGTCAAGTCAGCAAACCTTGTATTCAGAGTGGAAACATGAGGAGGAAAAATACTCTAAATACGAGCTTAGGAAACCAGGCAAGAGGTCCAATTATGAACTGAGATGTTCACAGCTTGAGGGTGAAAACAATTCTATTAGAGATGAGAAGAGCAACAGCAAAAAGAGGGGAATATTGGCCCCCAAATACTTATTTGATAAAAGCTACCACCACGAATCCAGTGCCAGTGATCAGTTAGACACTGTCACAAGAAAGAGGATGCAGTTTAGTGATAGTACATTTAACCAGAAAGTGAACTGTAGGCCCTTTCATGTGCCAATAACATCATCAAAAAGTGCTAATGCTTCCTATTTGGGGGATTTTCCCAAAAGAAGAGAGGCTCCACGGAAGTCAGAATATAACCAGGATGCAAGGAGGTTTAAAAGATATGAGAATTCTGAAGATTCCATGCTGAGTTCTGATAATTACTATACCAGACATAACAGTCAGGAGCACATTGACTACGGAAGCTATTTAGGAAACAACCACGCTAGTTCTTTATATTATCAAATGTTTTGAAGGTCTCTTAGATCAGGAAACTCTTACTCACAATAAAAATGTGCAAGAAGAAAATTTCAGACCAAATGTAGCTATGTAGTTATAGCAACTACAGAGCAAGAGAGCAACACTTAGGAGCACGAACAAGGTCAAATGCAAAACCTTGTTTCTCTTGCCAAAGGATAAAGCATGGATCTAAGTGTGTGTGTGTGTTGCAGGTGTGTTGGCAAACTTTGGAAACACAAAACATCCAGATTCTGAAGGTTGGTAAAACAATGTGCTTGCGAAACGTCCTTATCCAAGGATAGACATTTCTACAGTTCGATTGCAACTTCAATTCGGTGCCATCAAAGGAGCAAATTAACATCGAGAGGAGTTAAGATAGCCCTCTATGGCTCTTCAGCTGTCATAACGTTATCATTTAGCATCATTTATCTTCAGAGGGAATGGCAGTGAATGAATAATGATCTTTTTACTTGTTCTTTAATTTGGTCAGAACACCATGTGCAGCAACAAACTTTCCTGACTTTTATCTAGAAATACCTATAGATAAGAGGAGAGGTGACACCTAGAACATATGATAGACTTCTTCATGACATTAGACAGTTCCATGAGCATCTACTAGAAAGAAATTAATCTTATTAATATGTTCATAGGACTTAAAGAGTTGTCCTTTTAGAAACAAAGCCTTGGAAGAAGAATCTAAAAGGGGCTCAGATCATCCTTTGAGGTTTACACAGATAGTGGACCATTAGCAGAGTTGTTTTTTTGGAAGAACCCCATGTCATTCCATCCTAGAAAAGCAACAGGATTGAGGCAATATAACGTGGGATTTGCCAAAGGAAATATTGAACGATCCTGGGGCACCAGTAATGGCACTTGGGAAGAGAGGACGTGACAGTATTCCATTTCAGGTTATGTAATCCTTTCACTCAGGGTTGGGTGACATCAGTTTGTGAAAAGCCACTGAATATCCCAAAACTGACTTTTATAAAACAGTAACAAGTGCCTCCTCAATCCTCAATAATGCCATGGAGTTAGGAAGAGTCATGGGTAAAGCCCATAGTTTTCTAGCGGGGGAAAAATTGTATGTGTGCCGGATTTGTAAACTCTTAACATAAGCAATTTATCTTTTTACCTGCTGGTTTTGGACTCCTTGAATATGTTTTTAAATTGAGATATTTTATAGATTCGTAAAGGCATACATCTTAATGCAGTGCATGTTCTATTGAAAGCTCGGCTGATTCATTCTGCCTTATATTGGATTTAGGACCTCAGGGGGCAGTAGATGACTTTTTTTCTTCCAACGAAGCTATAGCTGACATGGCAATTGAAGACCTCAATGAGATGAGATTGCCTGCAGTGGGGAAAAGGTGATTTTAATCCACTGAAGTAGTGGAAGGCAACATTTTCATATGACATGATTCATTTCAAATAGTCCTAACTTGATAGTCCATAGAAAAGTACCAGGCTGGTAAAGCCAAGGTAGGATGCCAGTCCTTGTGGTTGCCCAGAGGCACGCTGTGTGCTCATAACCACCCTCTTGAGCAACCTGATATCTGAAATGGCTATAAAATCTTCTAATTGATCTAAAGTAAGAGCCACAAGTTGTTTCATTGATCTCCTCTAATAGCATTTAACAGAGGTATGCCAGTACAAGCAAAAGTTCAGACATGAATGTAACATAGCAGATTGATTATACTTATTATCAATGAATGATTTGTTGGCTCCCTTATATTCAATTCCACTCGCAAGCCAGTGACTCTGCCATCAAAACCAGGCTTGGCTTGTCCAATCTGAAACATTGCTCCTAGGGCGAGTGCCTTTTCTCCTCTGAGGGCTAGCAGTGATTATTAACGTTCAGAGGACTGTTGTCCGGAGTAGGCTTTTAAACTACTAACAGCTTGTATTTTGTCAGACAACTTTTGGTAACCAGGTATTATTCTCCTCCAGTGAGACCCCACCTCCTTATTTTTTCACGTTTCATGCCCTTGAAACAAAGAGCATTATGGGTTTGTAATGGAAAGCAGCTATGCTTGTTTTGAAAAAGAAAAAACCCCAACTCAGTCTCTTCTGTCATTCGATAATTTTTCTTTGCAGAGATTTTAGGCGTGAAAACAATTGCAGAATACAGCATGTGCAATTAAAAATTTCTTTTGTATAATAGAACTGGTGCTAAGTCACTTCTATATAATAATTTGGTCTTGTTTTGTTTGCTAAATACCATCCTGGGACCTAGAAGAAAGTAAAATTACTGGTTTTATGTTTACTTTCCGTACAACCTTGGATTTTTATGTCTCGTGGTAATGCATTCTAGATTTGAGTAAACCTCTTTTTTTGGGGGGTGTGTAGGCCTTAAACAAGGAAGAGAGCAATTTATCCTGAACTTTTCAAATGAATTGGCTTAGTAAGGAATGAAACAGAGCCGAAAATGTTGTAATCACGTTCTGTTAACATTGTTATTCTTTGTTGTGCTGTTGTTTAAGTGGCGCAGAAGTATTTTCTCATGTCTTTTTCCTATGTCCCATTAAGTGAGGGCCTGAACTTTAAGCTGTGTCTTTTAAAATAGATGTTTTTCCTTGTACGTGCTGCTAATAGTGCTTTAAGAAAGCTAAAAATCTGTCAGTGCGTTTTTGTTCAATTTGTTTGGATTTCTCAGGGTAGAAAGCCATGTAACCTGGTAATTTGGAAAATAAGAACCAAATAAATGTATTTTCACTTGTTGCAAGACTGTTCAAAATGTGAACTTTTAAATGCTGATAATTCCACTTTGAGGGGTTGGGATTTCTACCCGTGGTATGCTGCTTTGCACTAACGTTGTTGATCCTTTTTGTCATTTGCATTGGTAGAGAAATAATACATATTTGATTTTCAGATATATTAAAAGTAAAGTTGTCATGGAGTCTTTGTTCATTGACCGCATGTTCTGGCTAGAAGGTTGCACACCTGCAGTAACATTCTCTGAAAATATATGTCTGGTTTCAATGGTTTCGAGGCAACTTCCCCAGTTTATGGTAATTGCCTGTCAGAGCTCATGAAACCACAGTTGTGTTTTCATCTTGGATAAATTAAAATCATGGTATTTGGACTCAAGAGTATTCTCCCTTCAGCAAAGGTTTTATCAGTTCTTTAAAGGTAGCAAAACGGACTCCACAGAATTTCATCTCATCCCTTCAGGCCTTGCCTTGGTAGAAGTCTTGAAGTTACTCAACATCCAGAAACAAGTCAGAGACACGAGGGGCTTCAGTGATCAGTCTTTGACCCTGCAAGCTTTAGCTGTATTTTCACATGAAATGTACAGCAAACCGCCTCTAAGCATCCCTAACAAAGGCAGACTGTACCTTAGAGAAAAACTGGGCACTTAAGAGCTGAAAGGGTTCTTGTTGGGTTCAAAGAGCTCTTTCTGAGACAGCAAGGGCTGTTCTTGCTTGTTCTGGATTGAAGATTTGCATGAAGTTTGGCCCTCTGAGGTAAGGTGAAGAGGACATTGTGTAGAGGCCACAGATACCACAAACGCATAGTGAATGCTGCTTCTGACCCATAGATGCTGGGACTGAGAACAGTGTATCTGGGCAGGGGCCAGAAGCAAGCAGGTGGGGAGCAAACAGCGGACCCTTCCCCTGCTGAAACCACCACTCCCTCATCTTCTTAAATGGCGCCTTTTACATAGTATGGCTTACAGACTATGCGAACTGGATTTGAGTTTTTAGATCAAAGTCCTGCCTGATGGTAATACCACTTTACCTGTAATCAATACAATGTTGATTTAGTTCTGAATGGAGGGGAATCCGGCTATTTGGGATTGAAGCTTTTAACCAGGCTCTGGATGTTTTCCTCCTGGCATCAGACAACTGTTTAACTTAGTAAAGGGAATAGCCTAATCTTCACATCTAAATGAGATTTCAGGCTGCAAAGGTGGCCCAATTCCTCTCTCCCTCCCCTTCCCCCATAGCATATGGCCTAACAGGTTGCTTGGCACAAAAGAGGCAACTCGAATATTTGTTGAATGAAAACTAGTTGGGGAAAAGGACACATTTAAAGACAACAAAAACAGGCAATATGGTTTGAGAACGTAAAAGCTGGAAAGCTTTTGAGCCCTCTTTGATTCACGGAGTACCTCCTTTGTAAGAAAAGTCTGCCAATTTTAACACTAAAATGGCAGAACACTAATATTCAGGGTAATAGGTTGTCTGTGTTTATACAGCCAACTGCACGCGCAAATCTGATATCCTTCTTTCGGCACAAAGTGAATCAACTTTACTGCTATAAGGATTCCCGAACACTTTACTAATCCGATGATACATTACAGCAAAAACAAAACCTGCCTTGGCACTCGGTAACAGTCTTCACTAGAGTTACTCCTTAGTGACCTTGCCGTAGACCTCAAGGTGGAAGTCTGCCTCTGAGTTTATTAAGTTCTGACTTAAAGAGGCAGAATTTGACAAGTCACAAAAAATAAATTCAATTCACTATTTTTTTAACAGGACAAGCTGGTATGTGGTTTGTGGCGTGAGGCCTCTGTAAAGTTCTGCCCCTTTACTTGTCTCTTTTGGAATACAAAAAAAGTCACTCAAAAGTGAAACTCTTGAAGCTGGTTACTCAGATTAAGGTTTAAAAAAACAGGGCAACCCACCACACTATACTGGGTAAAACCATTTTATTAACTGACCAAAGCACTTCGTTTTGTTTTCTGATTTGAGGTAAAACCATTAAACACAGTTCACAAGAAAATACAATGACTACTCAACTACAAGAAACCTCACTAATTGTTCATATAATACTTTTACAAACTCATACAACTGTACAGTCTACTTAAGCTAAGTTTATTGTTAACCAAAAGACCAATATCAAAGACCAAGACACTTGACTACTACTCTTGCAGTGGCTATAGTTTTGTAACAACAGAAGAATAACTGTTACTTTATGAATACACTTTAAAAACCACTTGGCTAGTGATGTATTCGGTTTCCTTATTCTTCAGGGGTGTGAAGGCTCTTAGGAGAGCAATCACCTGTTCCTGTTCTGCATGCCCCTCTCTCACGTCCAACCATGTAAAATAACCATGAACGTGGGGACTGGGAAGATAGCCCTACAGTCTTATTCATGTGTTTTAGGTTTTTAGGCAAGCCAGCTGATTTTTTCCAAAGCTTGCTTTTGAATGTTCACATCCTGTTTTAATCCTCACTGTAGATTACTATGTTAGTGAGGGCATCTGAGGGTCCCAAGGAGGACAAGGACAGTGATGCAGACTGGAAACAAAGAAAGTAGATTTCTTGCAATTGAGCCCAGCTTTGAGATTTCGTTTTGTTACTGGACACCTCTCTTTAATCAATACCAAAGCCTGTGGAACACCGCAGATTTGCTTCAGAGGTAGATAAAACAGAAATCATGCAGTTAAGTCGATTGAGAAATAAGGGATTTGCTGTCTTCAGAGAACATCATGACTAAAAGTTGATCCTTTGTTCCTTGATGCTTGAAGGACTTTGCACATTTGACATTTTTACCTGTTTGGGGCGAATACCCACGTCTTACCTGTCTCTCAGGAAAAAACAAATTCAAATGCAGCCTGTACTGACTACAGATAGAAGAAAAACAGTAATAACATTTGTATTACAGCACTGCAGTTCACTTTCTGGATTTGTGACACACAAACATATCATGCATTCTAAGACAGAAGTTAGCTTTATCAGTGTCACTAGTGATGTTAATTAAAAAAATGTACAGCAAGTTCAAAACTTTTCTAAATATTGAAATCACCGTGTTTTAAAGACAGACTGGAATGTTACAAATGATTCTGCAAAATACAAAAATAGATATGCGTCCACTGCAGGCTTTAATCACTTTTCCGCGCACTCTCATCCTTTGGCTCCTCCTCATCTGAGTACACAGCGGGCTCCTCCCCCTCCTTCAGCAGTTTGCCCACGTGATGATACTTGACTGGAAGGAGAGAGGAAGACACAACGGTCACTCTCGCGCTTTCGAGAAAATCATGACATTTCATTTGAAAGCATTTGTGAGAGGCCTACGAATGACACAATAGCACGTTGGGCTTCCGGAAGGTGGTTTATACCACAGTCCCAGCCAAGTCCCAGGGAGTTAGAGTTTTGTGCCGCAGACAGAAATATAGAACAGGTAGCGATGCCTGACAACGAATGTGCAAGGTAATGTCAGAATGAGTTGTGTTAGTGCACAGGAGGTTTAGCAGAGCAAGGGCTTGTTATGAGTTAGGTGGAAGGGTTGCAGAACACTTTGTGGGAGAAGGATATGCTTTGGAAAATGTGTAGAAGGACTTGGGGAGGGAGGGGTTTCCAGAAAATGCAAGTACCACACACAAAGGCATGCAGGTGCGACCGAATGTATCTGGGGGAGCAATAAAGAGACCAAGTTGGCAGGAGTAGACTGGGAGTAGCGCTAGCCAAACAGGGTGGGGAAATCCTAAGACAGATGTGGAAAGCCAGCCTGAGGAGTCCGGACTTGTCCCACGGGTGTGGCAAAGGGCGTTGAAAGTTTACGACAAAGGAATGACAGGGTAAAACAGTGCTGTGGCCACTACGGTATCACTGTGTATAGAGGGCACGGCAGATTACGGTTAGGAGAGCCCAGGAACAGGGTGACCAGGAGGCCAGCGGGTGGATCCACATGCGGAGGAACAAGAGCCAGGAGGAGGGGGTGTCCGTGGGGGTGAGAAGGGAAGGATATGAGACACGTAAAGGAAGCTGGAAACATGAGTAAATGAAGTGAAAACTGGAGATTCCGTGGACCGAAATGGGGACTCTGGAGAGGGAGCCACTCTGAAGGGGCACGTGACTGGAGACTGACAACAGGGACTGGAGAAGTGAAATTAGCATTGGCAAGAAGCAGGTCCCTGGAAACGTTTGAGAAAGAAGGTTCAATGGAATCGTGGGGGTAGAAACCATACTGCAGGGAGCAAGGAGGGATGGAGCAATGGTTAGGGACAACCGCGGATTACTAGATGGCTGTCTAACAGTGAAGGGAAGGAGTGATAACAGTCTAGTGGGTGAAGGGGAGAGCAGGAGACGGAATTCTCCCCCAACACGGGGCAACAGCTATACGTGGTTAAAGGGAAGTGCTAACAGAGGCCAGAGAGCACTGGAGACGTTGGAGAAAATAGATTTAAGAGGGCAACCAGAACGTAAGGGACCTGAGAAGGGATGGAGTCAGCAGACAACCACCATATTGCCTGTATTATAAGGGCCAAGCTAACGTAGGGTTAATCATCTCAGTGTCAGAGGCCAAAAGAACTCCTCTTTCTGAGTATCAGTAGGAATTAGAGGGGTAACCAATCTGTTTAACCAGGCAACCGGAGCTACTTTGGTGTGAAATAATCGTCAGGAACAATTGGAACTTCCCTGTTTGAACATTTTATAAAAGTCCCTAGGATGCTTGGGACTGCGCAAGACAAATAAAAGCCGGGTGGCGCCTCAGAGACCTGCCTTAAGGGGAATCCACGCCAGCTCTGAGTGTAGCTGAAGTGTCACAACAGTATTTGGGGCTAGCCTTAGTTTAAGGGGTTGGGGGAACCACACTTTTTACCCCACTGATGAAGGCAAGCCCTAGAAAATGGAGCTTTTTAAGTTATGAATTACGACTCATTGGTTTCATATAGAAGAATCTATTGTTACAAAGGCATCCTGAAGATGCAAAAAATGAGGGACTGTTAGGTAGCTGAGTTATGTTTTCAGAGTAAAAAGACTTGCCTCTGGACTTGAACGCTATTAGTCTGCTTGGGATCCAGACTCTAAAGGTAGAGCCATACCTGGCTAATTATTAATCCAGAACCCTCTGAAGTCAGCATTGTTTTCAAAGAAAATGGTTGGATTTAGCCCAAAAAGCCAATAATATTTAACAGATTATAGAGAATGGCAAATAGAAAATGACATTTACAATGAAAAATCCCCCTCAAGGAAGTGGTCACTGTCTTTATATACTGTTTCAAAGCTGGGAAAAATTATCATTCAAATTCTTAGCAGTGAAATATTGCTAAAGTGATCATCAAACACTTGGGTTGGACAAAAGCCACTTCCCCAAATCTCAAAATATGAACTTAACCCCCATCCTTACTTCCCCCCAAAGACCTCAGCCCATACCATAAGCCAGGAAACAAGTGTCTCCTTTTTGCTTTCTTCTTAAAAACGCAGACACCATTGTTGCTGGGCAGATTATAAGCATCATTTGTAGATGAGGCCTATAGTTGCGCTCAATTAGATTCAAAGAGAAGCTGTTTTGTAGAATACAAGTCTCTCATTCTTTAACAGAAATGTGGGCTGCTTTTAAACGGCAAGTTCTACAAGTGAGGGCTTATGAAAATTCCCTCTTTCTGTAGCCAAGATGGCCACTCTCCTTTCCCCTGCACACCAAGCACCAAATCCTATTGTGAAATCTATGCAAACCTCTCAAAAATTTAAAAAAACAGAAACCCAGGTTTCCACAGAGAACTAGCTAGAAATTGGTATGCAATCACGGCAAGTGACTCAGCACTGCTGCAATTACTTCAAGCCATGAACTTGATCCGTCCAAGATTCAGGAGCCTATCAAAATGCTTCCCAGTTGTAGCCTGCTTAGTAATAACTATTGTACTGCCGTGAATCCCATTACTGGTAGAAATTTGATCCAGGCACAATTAAAAAAACAAAAAACAACCGCTTACAAGTGAACTGAGAGTCCCAGTCATTCAGGGTCTCCTGCTGGGCAGGAGTGAGGTCAGAAAGGTCATCGTACTCGTCCTTCAGTGCTTCCTTATCCAGGCAAAATGTGGCAAGGCCCCTGGATGCATCTCTTCCGGCAAAGACCCCGTATGGCCCCTCTTTAAAAACAAAACAACAAAACAAAACCAAAGTCGATTATTTATTAGGCAGTCAATTTCTCTGTGGTTCACACACAGAAAATGGCTTCCTTACCCATTAACATGGAGAGTCTGCTTTTTGAATGACAGATTCCATTTGGAAACCATAAGTGATGTTGATCCTTTGATCATTACCTAGTGGATACTGAAAGACCTGTTGTCATTAAACTTTTAAACAACTAAAACTAAATCAAAATGCTATACATTAGCATTCATTTCTTGTGATTTTCAAACAGCTAATAAAAAAGCCATAAATGATTATCTCCTGGGGGGGAAGGTGTTAGTAGGGAATGATCCAAGATAATAGTGAGTTCGTGGGTCAGAATTCAACTTCTGGATATTGAACCTGGAGCCTGGCTCTGTTCTAGGCACTTGGGCTGCATCAGTGAAAGTTACGGATTCTGAAGATAAGAAACACTAAAGTGTAAATGAAAACATCTTCTTATAAACATACTCTGATACGATTTAATGAGTCAAGAGCGTCTTATAGAGATCTTTGGTTGCAAGACTAGACCGTGTTAAACATTAACATGTGGCATCTGCAGGAGAAATCATTTTATGAATATCAGTGGTTCAGAAATCTATCCACAGGTTACATAATCTTCAGTGTCAACAAAGAAGAGATGGCACGGGGCTCAGGTCTGTCACGCTGTTTTGGGTGGACTTGAAGACTGTGAAAATTCTATAAGATATCTGAATGCTATTATATGTAGTATTATGCTATTATATATGATACTAAATTTTTGTCTAAGAGAGCAGTGAATCATCCTGTAGGTAAAGTGGATTTTTAGACATTTAAATATTGCACAAGTAAATGAAGAGAAGCCAGTGTACTTTAAACAATGTGTTGTTTCCCCAAAGGTGGACTGAGTAGCAAGTCTGACATGAAAAAGTTTGTAGGTAACCACCATGCCAAGTATGAGAACAGAGCAAGTTTCATTACGACCTGGCCACCTGAAACCTCAATCCACCAGGATTCTTTTATTTTTACAAATTAGATGAAATGTATGATCAACTTTAAAATGCCAAAGAAAAATGGTTATTTTTAATCATCATTACATACTACCATTTCCACTAGAGAAGGTAAACAGGCCAAGTGTACGGGTTTTGGATCTCACCATTTCAGAAATTATGGTCACAGAATACTTAATCTGAGGGGAGCATTGAAAGTCTTTGGAGTATATATATTATTCACCAGAATGTATAGTCACTAGAATGTAAGCTCCAGGAGCAGATTTGTGCCTGTTTTGTTCACTGCTATATTCCCAGCACCCACAAAAGTGCCAGGCATACAATAATATCATTAAAAATAATGAATAATTTTTAGGAATCCTTTATAACATCAAGTATAATTTCCAAATGATGTTGTCACATATTCATAGCCTCACTGGACAATAGTGCAGGTAGAGACTTAGAGTTCTCACAGTGGGCCATCCTTATCATTTTAAAGAAGGGGAACTAAGGCCCAGAGAGAACAATGCTTTGCTCCAGGTCACACAGCTGGTCAGTGATCCAACCAGGCAGAGAACCCAGGTTGCCTGACTCCCAGTTTTGGGCTCCGTACACAGGCCTACATTCCTCTCAATGACTTTGCAAACTACAATCATATGATGATGCTGCAGGCACACGTTTCAACTGCTTTATGGTGTAGCTCAGTAAGAACAGATATTGACACGATTATGCTTACTGATAATGCCTTTAGGTGTGCCACTGTAAGTGACAAATAATGTAGGTGTGGTTTTCAAATTATCTTGACCTTTACATGCCTACAGAAAGCAGGTCTTCTAAAATCCTCCACGAGGAAAAACTGCTAAGTGGGAGAGTTCCTTAAGAACCTTAGCACATCTGATTTTGATGAGCTGGACTGGGAAAGTAAAACAGACCAGGAGCGGGAATGAAGGCAGGTCACTGTCTGCTATCCTCTCCCTCATCTCCAGACCAGTGGCCATACTCCCTGAGCCCCCTTATTTTTAGAGGCATCCATATTGGAGGAGCTAAAATCTCTTCTTCCTCCTCTGATCCGAACATTCTATAAAGCAGAACTTTCCAAACCTGGATTCTTCTCGAATTTGCCTGGGGGTGGGTTGTTAAAATGCAGATTCCTCGATCTTCCCCCCCCTCCCGCGGTTATGGAGATCAGGCCAGGAATCTGTATTGCACCTCAAGCGCATCAGGTGATTCTGATCCACAACCAAGCTTGGAAAAGCCTCATCTCCAAGGCCCCGTCAAGCCTGTCCCCCTCCAACAGCTCAGCAGTCACCCACCCCTCATTTCCCCTCCGGTTGGCTTTTCCTGAAATCCCCACACCCAGCGGCCGTCATAGCCCTACCCCTCTTGTTTCTCCGGATCCTCCCATTTCTCCCTCCCACCAATTTTTTTTTTTTTTTTTGGCTTCTAGTCCTTTCTCTCCTGCTACGGAGTATAATACTGTGCTACCTTCTCGTCTTGCCACATTCCTGTCGTCCGCTACATTCAGCCTTCCTCATCCAGCTCCCTTCCCCCATGGAGCCTCCCTTGTTCACCTCCCAGCTTTCCCCGTCTGCCACACACAGCACGCGCGCACACACATACCAAACACATGCCACACACATACCTGACACATGCCACATTCCTAGCGCACGCGCGCTCACGCACACACATTCACACGACTGACAAGCCGCATACACTGAACACGCACACACACATCACTCACCGCCACGCACAATGCTCCTACCTGCTGCTAATCCCATCTCCGATTCCCTTCTCCCAGAACCTCACATTCCACCATGGCTACTCCTGGCGTCATCGGCCTTCGCGTCCCCTCCAAGGCTGGACCTCCCTACCTCCTCCCGCCCTCCCCCCCGTCAGGTTTCCCTCGAGACACCCTCATTTCCTTTCTCCAGCCGGACACCATCCCCTCCTTCCAGGAACCCTCAAACCCGATACCTTCGAAACCCCCCAACACTGCGCTCTGCTGTGCCACCACCCCCGGCCTCCGCCTTCCAGCCTCGCGACCTCACCCACCCGCCCCCCGCTTAAGCGCTTCAGCCGTCTTCCTCCAGCCCACGCCGGGGCTGGCTGCGCGGACCGGGAATTCTGCGTCCCCCACTGGCCCGCAGCCCTTCCAGGACGCCTCTTGCCCCCTGCCCGCCCGGGGAGCCGCCCTGCCCCGCCCCCCCCGGCTTGCCGCCATTCCGCCCCCACCTCCCCGGGGCGCCCCTCTCCCCCTCCCCTCTCCGGGACCCAGCCCCGTGCCGGGGCCCCTTCTTTTGTCTTTGGGGCCCCCGGCCGGCCGGCCGCCGTACCAGGCCCGTAGAACTTGCGGCCTTTGGTCACGTCGAACACCTTGCCGTTGATGGCCATGAGTATACGCGGGTCCTGGACGCCGTCGAAGCGCCGCAGCTCGGCAGGGGTGAAGTCGCGCCGCTTAAGGCGGGGCAGCGGGGGCGGCTCGTCGTCGTCGCTGTCGCTGGCCGTCGGCTGGTCCCCGCGCACGATCTTGTAAAGCAGGAAGATGCAGAGGCCGAGCAGCAGCAGGTTGAGCGGCGACGTGAAAATCTCGTGCAGCAGCCCGCCGCCCTCTAGCTCGCTCGGGTCGGCGCCAGTCGCCGCCACATCCTCGGCAGCCATTATCGCTAGAGCAAAGGTTGGGCCGGGATAGGGAGGGCTCCGGAACTGGCTTTCTCCTCCCTCTCCGCGAGCTAGTGGCGCGCGGGGCCCGGCGGACAGGGACTAGCCAGCGGAGGAGGCGGAGCCAGGCGGTGGCGGGGCCGGATGGGCGGAGCCTCTCAGCCCCGCCTCCCCGCGGCCTCCGAAGCTCCCGGCGCTGCTCAGTCGGGCCCCGCCTAGGTCAGGCCCCCCACCTTACCTCGGGATGGTGGCTCCCCTCCCCCAGCCGCATCCTGCATACCCAGCCGCCGAGATTGCGGAACACACCCCTCAGCAATACCTGCGAGGCCTGGCCCCAGCCTCACGCCATCCCCACCCCATCCTCTAGCTAACCGCAACGCAGCACGCTGCCCTCCTCCGCACCCCCAGTTGCTCGTCGCACACCGACCCGCTCGGCCTTGCCAGGTTCTGTGTGAGGCGCCACCTGATGCGAGCCAAACACTTCAACTCCATTTCCCCTGCTTTAAGCTTCTCCCTGCCTTCCAATCCGAAGACTCATCTTTCCCCGGCCAACCCTCGGGACCACGAGGCTCTCTTAGGAGACGGGAAACTCACTCCTTGAGCTCCTTTCCCACCCTAGAGACCCAGACTACCCATTTTCACCTTGGGAATCCCCATTCGCTGCCCTTGACGACCTTTCTCCAATCCTCCCCCCACCAGATGCTGTGGGGCAGACGCCCCCGGGATAGCTAAAGTCAGTGCACAGGCCTCATCTGACAGCTCTCCCAATATCTGGGGAAAACAGATCGGATCGTCCGATTTGCTTTGGGTTCGTTTTTGGAACACTAAATCCTTTTGTAGTCACTGATTTGCTCAATCTCATTGCAATCACTGATTTGCTCTTGCATCAGCAAGCAACGTTCTGTTGCGTTTTTTTGTTTGTTTGTTTTGCTCAGAATAATGACCAGAGTTTCTTTGTTTGGCAGCGTTCTTCTATTTGAAGTCGGTCGAGCCGTCCTTGGCAGTCACGATAGCCCTGTGCTGGAGCCCAGAGGAAGGTGGGAGTTTGGAAGGATCCTAGGTTTGGTCCCTTCGTTTCCTCGGTATTTCATCCAGCCTTTGATGTGCTAACCGGCTGCACAGGAGCGGCCTTACGGAGGAAGCAGAGTCTATACCCTTCAGAGTCCTAATCTGGCCGCCCTCTTTATGGTGGCAGGGGGAGGGGAGCGGAAGCAAGGATAGAGAGAAGGGGGAAAAAATAATTAAAACCAAGCCATGTACACATCTGCAGCCCAGAGCAGTACTTTTCCATCAAGAGTTCTTGCACAAAATTTACTCCCCCTCCCAACAGGCAGGAGACTGGAGAGAATTGGCTTCTTACCTCAGAATTTGAAAAATTTCTGGCGCAAACTGCTTCCATCCCTGCCCCCACCCCATCTTCTTAAATCGTTTAAAAGGTGCATATGAACTGAACAATCTTTAAATCGGGCCCACACACTTTTATTCACAGATCTAAATTTAGGATTAGCTGAAATGGCCTTTTCCAGATCTTCCGTAAAACCTCTTCAGTTTAATCAAGGGGAAACAGGCTGAAACTGGGGGCACTCGGCTGTAGTTAGAACCTAATTATCTCTAAAAAAAAAGAAACAACTGTGTACGGCCAAGACATTTAAAAAACCAAAAAACTTGTGAAAAATATTTACATTTGCAGCAAATATGGCAAAGGGTTAATATCTTTTAAGAGCTCATTTCGATTGACAAGAAAAACCTGAGTCTAGTCACTGAATGGGCAAAAATTGAAATAGGGAGTTCACGGAAGAAGGGATACCAATGATGAATAAGCATGTGAAAAATGTTCAGTCTCAATAGCAATGAAAAATGGAGATGACACTGTCACCTACCACGTTCCTACAGAAAGGATAAAAGACACACACACACAAAAGGTTGTGGTGATATACAGTGCTGGCCAGAGAGCTGTGCGCTAGACTCTCGTACACTGTTGGGGGGAGTAGAAATTGGTATAACCTTTTGTTATCCATAAAAATATTTTCAATCCACTGATCCCACTTCTGGAAATCTACTCTTTGGTTCAGTAATTCCACCGCTAGGAATCTATCCCAAGGAAACATTTAGAAATGCAAATGAAGATTTCATTGCTAAGATGCTCATCAAAGAATCATTTGTAATATGGAAATACTGAAAACAACCTAAATGTTCAACTTCAAGACATAGCTGACTAATCCACTTGGATTGTGACAAAACCATAAAATGGTGTATGATGCAGCCATCCAAATGTTATCATGCATGACACAGGAAAATGCTTGTGTTTTAATCTTAAGAGAGAAAAACAGGATACAAAACTATACACAGCATGAACTCAACTATGTAAAAAAAAAAAAATGCATAAAAGGAAGCCCGAAAGGAAACATGCTCAAATGTTAACTGTTGTGATTGTTAGCTTCTTCTTTATATTAGTCTACATTTTCCAGAATGAGCACATGTCCCTTTTAGCCTCAGGGGGAAAAATGGTTTATTATTTCTTCTCTGAAAAAATGTAGAATGTATTATAATACATGTTCACTACAACAAACCTAAACAGTATGTAGGTGTATAAAGTAAAAAGTGAAACTCGTTTCTCCCCCTCCCAGCTCCCCAAACAATCTTTAAATCCGGCCCACACATTAGCAGTTTGGTCTATATGCCTGCAGACATATGAGACACACAGATTTTGTTTTACAAAACTACGGAAATTTTTAAAATAATAAATGATTCTTCGGGGGGTTTTTTTCCTGACAAACAGAGATACAAAGTAAAAAATAAGAACAGGCCATTAGCTCCCACCCAGATAAACCATGTTGGACAGTTTTGAAAGTTATATTTGTTTAAGTTTATAAAATTCAAACTATGGAAAGATACAAAAGGTAAATTAAATCCCCTCTTCTCACCCCTGGTTCTCTCCTCAAAGGTAACCGCTATTAAAAGTGGGGAAAATGTCAGACAGAGAAAGACAAATACTGTGTGATATCACTGATATGTGGAATCTGAAAAAAAAATAACAAAACTAAACTAAACTAAACTTAAAAAAACAGATTGTGGAATGATGGTTACCAGGGGCTGGGGGTGGGGGGATAGGAGAGATGTTTAAGGACACATATTTGCAACTAGTAGATAAATAAGTCCTGGAGATCTAATATGCAGTACAGTGATCGTAGACAACAAAATCATATTATAAACGTTAAACTTGCTAAGAGACTAGATCTTAATTGTTCCCACCACTAGAAGAAATGATAATTATGTGAGGTGACAGAGGTTTTAGCTAACAAGACAGTGGCAATCTATAACAATATGAATGTAACAAATCAATATGTCATGCACCTTAAACTTACACAATGCTATATGTCACTTATATCTCAATAAAAAGTGGGGGGAAATGTTTTTATGGAGGGCTAGGGGGGTTAAAAATTTTCACTTATCACAGTCCAGTGTCCTTCCTGCTATACCTCTGTAGCAGGGTACACCCTCGGAGGGTCAATGGATTAAAGTCCTACTTCATACAGAGGTTAGAAAATTTGTGCCATTGAAAATCTCAAGAAGTGATACAGCTTGAAAATATAAATGCTTTCCAAGCAGATTTGATGTTCAATAAAGCGGGCTATTAGGTAAACACTGAGATGTTGAGATTGTTGAAGGCAAGCCTCCTACCATTCCAGCTCATGTCACAGCGCTCAGTGGGAAGGTCTCGTACAGAGTGACAATTCTCAAGTTCTCTGGAAATAAGCCAGGTGCTCCTGACTAAAAAGCCCTCTCCAGAACATGAGAGTCGCATTATAGATATTCTTTTCTTCAAATCAGTGTCTAAAGCCTATGTATTTGACCTGAGAACTACTTATTTCCCAAGATATATGTTAAATCTTTTAATGTTTCCAAACCTCTTGCCTCCTTTAAATTATTTTCAAAGGTTTTAAAGAAGTCTTAAAGAAAAATAGGACAATTGGCTATTAGCTAGAAAAGGTGTAGGAAGGAATTCAACCTCACTCATAATCAAATAAACCCAAAGGAACGTAATAGCAACATATCATTTCTCATCATTCAAATTATTGGAGCATTCTTTTCTACCTTTTGTTGCTTGAAGCTTTTTAAGAACTCAGTGTTGGCAAGCGCTCTGACACAATGCTGGCCAGAGTGAAATTGCTAGGATGAAAGAGTCATCTTGTTCACCAGTGTATTTCCTGTCTGCCATGTAGTAGGTGATCAATAAATGTTTGTTGAATTCGATTATATTGTAATAAAATAGATAACTAATGAGAACCTACTGTATAGCACAGGGGCCTCTACTTGGTGTTCTGTGGTGACCTAAATGGGAAGGAAATCCAAAAAGAGGGGATATATGTATACGTATGACTGATTCACTTTGCTGTACAGCAGAAACTAGCACAGCAGTGTAAAGCAACTCTACTCCAATTAAAAAAACTGATTTTGAAGATCAAAAAAATAAATTACATTGTAAGTGGATGCAGACTTTCTAGAAAGCAGTCTTGGCAATATGCAACAAGAGCCTCAAAGTATTTGTACCCTGTGACCAAAGAATTTATCTTCTAGAAATTTTTCCTAGGGAAGTACTCAGAGATATGAGTAGTAATTTGTACAGAAAAATCACAAAGCCCAATACATGGTAGCAAAGAACTGGAAACCATGTTAAGTATCCAGAGATGTTCTCCATCTCACTCAGAATAAAAGCCCAAAGTTCTTACAGCCGCCTAAAGGCCCTACAGGGTTTGCACCGCCCCACCCTGCCTTTACCTTTAAGGCTTTAGGACCTCATTCCCACTTCCTTCCCTGGTCACTGTGCTCCAGCCACAGTGGCCACCTCGCTGGCCCTTGAACAATCAGGCATATTCCAATTCCTTCGTACTTATGATTCCTTTTGCTGGACTGTTCTTCCCCAGATAGCCTCATGGATCATTCCCTCACTGCTTTCAAATCTCAAGACACCCTCCCCCAACTTTCCTTCCTTCCTTCTCAAATTTATTTTTCTCCATCGCAGTATCGTTTACTCACTTTTTTGGTCATCTCCTCCAACGTGACTGTGAGTTATATGAGAACAGAGATTTTGTTTATTTCCTTCGCTGCTGTATCCCCTGTGCTTAGACTAGTGGCTGGCATATAGTAGGAGCTCAATAAATATTTGTGGACTTGATTTGTCTTTTTAAAATTTCTTTTCATTGAAGTATAGTTGATTTACAATGTTGTGCTAATTTCTGCTGTACAGCAAAGTGGCTCAGGTATACACATATATACATTACTTTTAAATATTCTTTTCCATTATGGTTTATCCCAAGAGATTGGGTATAGTTCCCTGTGCTGTAGAGTAGGACCTTGTTGTTTATCCATTTTAAATGTAATAGTTTGCATCTCCTAACCCCAAACTCTCAGTCCATCCCTTTCCCTCCTCCCTCCCCTTTGGCAACTACAAGTCTGTTCTATATGTCCGTGAGTCTGTTTCTGTTTTGTAGATAGGTTCATTTGTGTCATATTTTAGATTCCACATATGAGTGATATCAGATGGTACTTGTCTTTCTCTTTGACTTATTTCACTTAGTATGATAATCTCTAGTTGCATCCAGGTTGCTGCAAATGGCATTACTTTGTCCTTTTTTATGGCCGAGTAATATTCCATTGTATATATGTACCACATCTTCTTTATCCATTCATCTATCGGTGGACATTTAGGCTATTTCCATGTCTTGGCTATTGTGAATAGTGCTGCTATGAACATAGGGGTGCATGTATCTTTTTGAATTATAGTTTTGTCCAGGTATATGCCAGGAGTGGGATTGCTGGATCATATCGTAGCTTTATTTTTAGTTTTCTGAGGAAACTCCATACTGTTTTCCACAGTGGCTGCACCAACTTACATTCCCACCAACAGTGTAGGAGGGTTCCCTTTTCTTTTGTGGACTTGATTTGAACATGGCAACCCATTATGTTAAACATACATGTATAGAAAAAAATATGAAGGAAATACACATAAAAGTTAGTCACAGTTATCTCTGGGTTGTGAGATTATGGGTAATTTTTGCTTACTTTTTTATATAGTGAGCATAAATTTCTTTTATTATTATAAAAAGCAATACAAAGTTCAAACTTTTAAGGGATAAATACAAAATTCCAAATCAACTATACGTCAATAAAATTTTTAAAAATTCCAAAGTTGCCAACTATGTCTTAACAGGAGTATATGGATGCCACACTTTCAATTTCAGAGACTAGAGTAGGCAGCACTTGGTGCTGAGATTCTAAAGAGACCCAAAATGGGTCTGCCTGTCATATCCTCTTTTTTTTTTTTTTCTTTTTTTGCGTTACGCAGGCCTCTCACTGTTGTGGCCTCTCCCGTTGCGGAGCACAGACTCCGGACACGCAGGCTCAGCGGCCATGGCTCACGCCGTCACATCCCCTTGACCATCCTCTCTTGAATTCCTGTTTCATGCTAGGATCTGTGGTAGGTGCTGGGGATTCAAAGTCTTTGCCCCCAAGGAAGGAGCTCACTGTCTAGTAAGGGGAGACAGACAGCCAAAGTGTCATAGATGCTGTGATCGTGGTCTACACACGGTAAGAGGGAGGCAGGCAAAGGAGGGATGGGAGGTCTGATCCAGGAAGGTTTTGTACAAGAGGTGACATTTGAGCTGAGTCTTGAAAATGTTCGCCAGATGGACAAGGAAATTGATGATTTTTCTAGGGAAACCAGTGGTTCTCAAGCTTCGGTGAGCATTGGAATAATCTGGAGAGGGGAGAAGGTACTTATAAAATGTCTATTCCTAGGATCAGCCCTCAAAGATTCTGAGCCAGTAGGTCTAAAGTAAAGTCTGAGAATCTGCATCGTTAGTAATAGCTAACATTACTTGGGCACTTATTTGAGCACTTATTATGTGCCAGGCAATGTTCTAAACCCTTTGTATGGAATAGCGCTTGTGCTCCTTTTTTTATTGAAATATATTTGACTTATAACCTCGTGTAAATTTAAGGTATACAGCAACGTCAATTTGATACATTTATATATTGTAATATATTTGCCATTGTAGCGATAATTAGCACCTCTATCTCGTTACCTAATTATCATTTCTTTTTAGTGGTTGGATAACTCTTGGGCTTTGCATAAAACACTCTGAGGCAGATGGCGTGTGGGGCACTCCCTGCGGGAGTGACTGAGGCTGTATTGTGACCTCACCTCAGCTCAACTTCTCCCTCTGCCTGATCCTGCTTCTTGGCCTGACCATTCAGGCACAGAACCCAAGAACACTCACCAATAAATTTCCTTTGCACTAACCTCCATCACGGAGCCTGTTTTCCCAGGGACCCCAACTTGAGACTCTAACCTTCCATGATCTGACCTCAGCATACCTATCTCCTGCTTTATGTCTTTCTACTTCCTGCTTACCCTCAACACTCCAACTTTACTGAAGCTATAGGAGTGACATAGCCAACATCACAGCTCACACGTGCGTTTATTGAGTGCTACAAACACTTTACAAATATTGCCTCATTTATCTCACAACGAGTTAGGTTCTACTATCATTCTCTTTTTATAGATGAGGAAACCGATATACATAGAGGTGAAGTTACCTGCCCAAAGTCACACAGTTAGTTAAGAGGCAGAGCTGGGATTTAAACCCACAAGTCTGGCCCAGGCTTTCCATGAGATCATTTCACTTTTTAGAAATATCATACCGGTAGGACAATTGAGGATGCACTGGAGGGGCGAATGCTAGAGCAGGGACACCAGTGAGGGGCCTAGCCGCAGGAGAGCACGAGGGCGTCGATCAAGGCTGTGACAGTGTGGACACACATGCAGGGATGAATAGGATCGATGTTAAGGAGTTGGATGGGACAGAGCTTAGGATTCCTCCTCTACTTCTCCTACTCTCTCTACATCCAATTTATGTCCCAAACCCTTGGTTGGGTGTGTGGACAGAAGCTCTATCATCCACCAAGAGGAGGTATGCGGGGGGAGAGCAAACTTGCAGAAAGGACCTTGTCTTCAGATGGGGGCTGTGTCTTAAAGTGTGGTTCATGGACCGGCAGCGTTGGCTGGGAGCCTGTTAGAAATGCACGATCTTGGGCAGTATCCCAGACCCACCGAATCAGAATCTCCATTTTAACAAGACCCCACATGAGTCACCTGCATGTTAATGTTTGAAGAGCACCGGCAGATATATTTAAAATAGATAACCAACAAGGACCTACTGTACAGCACAGGGAATGCTGCTCAGTATTCTGTAATAACCTAAATGGGAAAAGAATTTGAAAAAGAATACATACATGTATGTGTATAAGTGAATCACTTTGCTGTACACCTGAAACTAACACAGCATTGTTAATCAACTGTGCTCCAATATAAAATTTTAAAATTCTAAAATATACAAAAGAGAGAAAAGCACAGGCAGAAGGAACATGCTGGAGAGATCTAGTAATGTAGCCAGTGGAGTATTGGGGCTTGGGGCTCATGCTAGGGGTCTGGACTGGAGAGAGAAAGGCAGGAGGGATCAGACTGCGAGTGGGAGTTGAAATAAATCACTGGCGTTGAATCGGATCACCAGCGAGAACATAGGGCAGAGGTGCTGCCAAGGTTCAATGCGCGGTGTGCTAAGCCAAGGCTGAAACTTGTTGGCTCCAATCCATGCTTATTTGACCCTCGCATTTATGTTACTTTAAAAAATATTAGATGTAAACACTTAACCAAAAGATTTTTACATAAAACCCATATTTCTGACTTCTCTTAAAAAGTTGGACGATCTGGAGATTTCTTTAAAAAACTGAAAAGAGAACTACCATACGACCCAGCAATCCCACTACCGGGCATATACCCTGAGAAAACCATAATTCAAAAAGAGTCATGTACCACAATGTTCACTGCAGCTCTATTTACGATAGCCAGGACATGGAAGCAACCTAAGTGTCCATCGACACATGAATGGATAAGGAAGATGTGGCACATATATACAGTGGAATATTACTCAGCCATAAAAAGAAATGAAATTGAGTTATTTGTAGTGAGGTGGATGGACCTAGAGTCTGTCATACAGAGTGAAGTAAGTCAGAAAGCAAAAAACAAATACTGTATGCTAACACATATATATGGAATCTAAAAAAGAAAAAAAAAAGGTCATGAAGAACCTAGGGGCAGGACAAGAATAAAGACACAGACGTAGAGAATGGACTTGAGGACACAGGGAGGGGGAAGGGTAATCTGGGATGAAGTGAGAGAGTGGCATGGATATATATACACTACCAAACGTAAAATAGATAGCTAGTGGGAAGCAGCCGCATAGCACAGGGAGATCAGCTCGGTGCTCTGTGTCCACCTAGAGGTGTGGGATAGGGAGGGTGGGAGGGAGATGCAAGAGGGAGGAGGTATGGGGACATATGTATATGTATAGCTGATTCACTTTGTTATACAGCAGAAACTAACACACCATTGTGAAGCAATTATACTCCAATAAAGATGTTAAAAAAAGCAAAAGTTGGACGATGTGGCATTAGATCCGCGTGTGCAACAGTTGACAGAGCCGATTGGCAGCTGCCTCCCTCAGAGGGCGCACCTACAGGAAGCCAGCTGCTCCCTACTGTATCCCCAATGCCGAGACCAAATATCAGTCGTCTTTTAACATATTTGCTCTGTTTTTCTTAATAGTAAAGAGGAGTCAAATGTTTTTTGTACCCATGACTCCATTGAAAATGGAAGGAGAAAGATAGAGAAGAGGGGAAGAGGGTTGTTACTATTGCTTCAAAAAAAAAAAAAAAAAGGAGAGAGCAGGTTTCTTTGTGAATTCCGGCGTGTACTACATTGTCACGTATCCACCATCCTCACATGACTCATTCAAATTACTTGCCTGACATCTATAGGTTGTTAGCCAGTTGTAGAAAGAAACTGAGGGCCAAGGCAGAATCTTGGGGGAAGACTGCCATTTTAGGGAGAGGTACAGGAAGAAGGACCCACCGAGGAGATTGAGATTAAAAACTCCCAGTAATGGGGGACTTCCCTGGTGATCCAGTGGTTAAGAATCCGCCTTTCAATGCAGGGGACTCGGTTGGGGAACTAAGATCCCACATGCCGCGGAGCAACTAAGCCTGTGCACTTCAACTACTGACCCCGCATGCTCTAGAGCTTGTGTGCCACAACTCGAGAGCCTACGCACCACAACGAAAAGACCCTGCGTGCTGCAACGATAAATCAATCAATCAATAAATAAATATTTTTTTTAAAAAACCCAAACAAACTCCCAGTGACGGACAGATGACTAGGAGAGTGTGGTCTGACAGAAGCAAAGGGAGGGGAGACAGTTTCCTGGAGGGAGAGGTTCACAGTGCTGCAGAGGGATCAAGAAAAATGAAGATTAAAGAGTAAACTGGACTAGGCCACTTGGAAGTCCCAGTTTACCTGTGCCACAGTCCTGTGAGTGTGGGAGCGTGAGAAAGACCAAAGCCTGGTTCCAGGGGCCTAGGGAGTGAGTGGGATGTGAGGATTGAGGAGATCCAGCTCTCAAACAATAAGCTTGAGGAGCTTGACTAGAGGGAGGGAGATGGAGGACAGAGGGCAGTTGGATTTCTTGGTTTGATTTGTTTTTCTTAGAGCTGTGATAGACTCAGGCTGTAGTCACAGAGCTAGTAGGTGTTTAGAGGTTGAAAAATACAGAAGAGAGGGGATATTAATCAACCCTGTGGCAGGAAGTGAAGCAGAAGAGGATGAAATCCAAGGCAACAGGGGTAGGGATCGGAGGCAGGGATTGTACTTCATCCTTTAAGAGGAGGGGGAGAAAGGTGCGGGGACCTCAAGGCAGAGGGAATTCACACCTGACAGCCTCAATGTTTTCCATGAAGCAGGAGGCAAGGTCAACTGCTGGGGGAGTAAAGTGGGGAGTAGTTGGGGGGAAGAGCAGGGACTTGAGTGTTAGCCAAGATTAATATTTTCACCATTCCTTCCATAGGGGCTTTTAGAAACAGGAAGAAACAGGAGACATCCAGGCATTATGTTGCCTAGGAAACTCAGTGGTTTGCTAAAGCAACAGTAGGTTGTTTTTAATCTCGTTAACCCATTCGCATCCATTGTCACTTAAAAGAGAACTGGTGAGTAGGGGTAGAAACAGGGAGAGTTCTGCTTCACAGAGCACACAGTGGGCATCCTCTGTAGCTAAGGGAATGTAGAGGGGCAGGAGTGGCCCTGGGACAAGAGACTCCAAGAAAATGGGAGGAATCATCAAATAAGTGGCAGACAGTAGGTGTCAAAGACAAATTTCCTTTATTTCCTTGTGCTTGTGTGTGTCTACCAACACACACACACACACACACACACACATACACACACACTCCATACCTCTGCATGCGTATAGGTGTGATTCCACTATACCACCAACCAGAAATATATAGTGTTAAAATGTGGGAATTATTCCTTTTTTGATTTTTTTTTCTGTGCGGCAGCATAATAATTGCCTGTTTTCTCTGCTGTAACTTCATCACTAAGTAAAATTTATTTTTCTCTCCCTTACTCAATCTTGCCGCAAAGGGTGACCAAGGCCTGTGACATGGAGGAGAGTGAACAGGCATTTGTTTTCAAAAAGTCTAGGTTATTGAGAGCTTAGAGCCGGATTGTCTGAGGGTGGAGGGCTCTGGGCGGGGGGGAGGCATGAGTGCAGGCCAGCCCCGGAGAGTGCTAGATCCCCGCAGCTTGGCCCCACACTGGGCATGGAGGCAGAGTCCTAGAGTATCCAGGATCTAAGCGCTGGACCCCTTCAGTTCCCAGAAGCCTGCAGCGGGAGGTGTGTAAATTGTATTGAGGGAGACTTTTCCTCCAGGCTCAGTTGTCCTGCCCGAGGTTATGCGGTGCCTTTAACATCCACATGGCTGAACCATCCCACACTTCCCCTCCCACTTTCTTGATGTTCTTCAGCTCCAACAACCTTTTCCTCTACACCACCCCCCCCACCGTCAGCCACCCTCTCTCTTGATCACACACTAGACCTTTTTGAAAGCACAACTCTGGTTAAACCCAATCGTCCCCTTATTCCCTAATGGCACATAAACAACTGGACATTGTAGCAGAAGGCATCATACTCTAGTGGCTGGTCTCACTTGAAAGAAATGTTTTTGGAAAATAAGAAGTAAAACTGTTTTTATTCACAGATGACCCAATCATTTGTATAGAGAATCCAATGGATGCTACAAATAAGCTCCTAGAACTTATGAGTGAGTTTAACAAGGTTGAAGGATACAAAATTGACAAATAAATCTCAATTTTGGGCTTCCCTGGTGGCACAGTGGTTAAGAATCTGAATGCAGGGCACATGGGTTCCAGCCCTGGTCCAGGAAGATCCCACATGCCTCGAAGCAACTAAGCCCGTGCGCCACAACTACTGAGCCCATGTGCCACAACTACTGAAGCCCGCACGCCTAGAGCCCGCGCTCCACAAAAGAAGACACCGCAATGAGAAGCCCGCGCACCACAACGAAGAGTAGCCCCCGCTCGCCGCAACTAGAGAAAGCCCGTGTGCAGCAACGAAGACCCAACGCAGCCAAAGATAAATAAAATAAATAAATTTATGAAAAATATCTCAATTTTATTTCTATATAATAGCAACAAACACTCAAAAATTGAAACGAAAAAGTTATCGTTTGCAATAGCATCAAAATATGAAATATTTTGGGACAAAAAGGCATACATGTGATTCCATCAGTACAAATCTCCAGAAAAGGCAATCTGATATCTAATAACAGAAAGCAGATCAGCAGCTGCCTGGGAGTGGGGAATGGGGAGGGGCTCACTGGAAAATTTTTGACTATAATTCACAAATGGACAATGCAGTCCAACAGTTATGTTCTACAGTCACTGCCACTCTCCTTCTCCCACTCTCTCACTCTCTCCGGCTCTCATTCTCCGGGAGCAGTATCTCACACCACCTCCACTCCTCAAACCTCCCATATTCCCTCTATTCTCATTCTCCACCGATGACCTTGCATTGTATTTCAGTAAGAAAGTAGAAGCAGTTAGATGGAAATTCCATCATCTTCCCACCACCAACCGCCCCCATCTCTGTCTACATTCTCTGTTTACCTCCTTGGTGCAGTGCAGTATCCTTCCTCCTATCAAGGACCTTCCCCTTGGACTCTGAATCCATTTCCCTCACATACTCTCAAGACCTTGGCTGCCACAGTTATCCACCCCCTCTCTCCTGCATATACATATCATCCTCTCTACTTGATCATGTCTCTGTGCAAATAAACCCCTTTCCTTGACCCCAGATCTTCCTTCCAGCTACTGCCCCATTTATCTGCTCCCTAGATCTCCAAACTTCTCACAAGGGTTGTCTGTTCACACACACCGTCTCCACACCCTCGCCTCCCACTCTCTCTTCCACCCACTCTGTTGGGCTTTTGCCCCCATCACTCCTTCAAAACCATTCTTGTCTATGCTCCCTATCCCAGGGACATTTCTGTAACCTTGACTTAGTCTCTCAACAGCATTTGACAGAATTGATCTCTGCCCCTCAAGATGCTTTCCTTACTTACTTGGTTTCTGGGATACACATACTCTGATGGTTTTTCTCCTTTCTCACTGGCTACTCCTTCTCAGCCTTTTTTTTTTTTTTCTTTTTACGATTTCCACCTCTCTTATGAGATTTTTTTTAAAAGATTTTTTTGATGTCAACCATTTTTTTAAACATCTTTATTGGAGTATAATTGGTTTACAATATGGTGTTAGTTTCTGCTTTATAACAAAGTGAATCAGCTATACGTATACATATATCCCCATATCTCCTCCCTCTCGCGTCTCCCTCCCTCCCACCCTCCCCATCCCACCCCTCCTGGCGGTCACAAAGCACCGAGCTGATCTCCCTGTGCTATGCGGCTGCTTCCCACTAGCTATCTATTTTACGTTTGGTAGTGTATATATGTCAATGTTACTCTCTCACTTCGTCCCAGCTTACCCTTCCCCCTCCCCATGTCCTCAAGTCCATTCTCTACGTCTGCATCTTTATTCCTGTCCTGCCCCTAGGTTCTTCAGAACCTTTTTTTTTTTTTTAGATTCCATATATATGTGTTAGCATACGGTATTTGTTTTTCTCTTTGTGACTTACTTCACTCTGCATGACAGTCTCTAGGTCCATCCACCTCATTACAAATAACTCAATTTCATTTCTTTTTATGGCTGAGTAATATCCATTGTATATATGTGGATGTGGACCATTTTTAAAGTCTTTATTGAATTTGTTACAATATTGCTTCTGCTTTTATATTTTGGTGTTTTTTTTTGGTTGCGAGGCATGTGGGATCTTAGCTCTGCATTGGAAGGCAAAGTCTTAACCACTGGACCACCAGGGAAATCCCTAGCAGATCTTTAAATGTTGGAGTGCACCAGGTATGTCCGGGGCCAGCATCTGTTCTCACTCTCTCCCTAGATAATTTCATCCATCATCCAGTCCTACGACTTAAAATGTGATTCATAGACTTACGACTCACATACTTAAACTATTTACTCTGGTTTTATCCCAGACTTCAGACTCTTCTATCCAGTTAGGCATACCTGACATCAGTAGGCGTCAGAATCTTTCCATGTCCCAAACAAGTCTTTCTATTTCATCCTTGTATTAGTCAGAGTTCAGTGGTAAGAAACAGAAACTGTTTAGTTATTTTGAAGAAGGAATTCAACACAGGGAATTAAGTACTCACAAAATCACTGGAAGAGTTGGAGTGGGGCGGCGGGAATGACTTCCAGGATGCTGTAGCTACATATGCCCACCAGAGGTGCCTCTGCCCCAGTCAGGGAAGTGGGCAATCAGGAAGCCTCTACCAGGACTATTTACCTCAAGAACACAGCCCCGTAGCTGCAATCCAGGGAAGCTGAGCCACTGCCATCACCACCATAAACTGCTTCCCAACATCCAAGAGACTTGCTGAGATATAGGAACCCTGAGTTGGGTTGTTGCCATTATTACAACTTTCTCTTGACCACCATTTCTCTTCCTCTCTCTCCCTCCTCAAATGCACGTGTGTGCGCGCGCACACACACACACGCACACCAGCTAATGCTTTGTGCGTGCAAGGTACCATTCTATGTTCTGTCGTTATATTATCCCCATTTTACTGATGAGTAAACAGATAGAGGTTAAGCTGCCGAAGATTATATAGCTAGTGAGTTATATCTGCAATTATCTGCCCTGCTTTTATCTCTGAACATTCCTTTGTCAGAGTTTTCCACACAGCTAAAATGCTTCATAAACATAATTTTACTGACTGCGTAAGATACCATCATATGTATTAACCATAATTTATTTCACCATTCTCCTAGTTGCATATTTAGGCTTATTTCCAATTTTTTTTGATGAGTACTATGCATACAAATTATTTTGCCTCTTTCTGATCATTTCCTTAGGATAAATTCCTTAAAATTCAACTTCTGGGTCAAAGGCTAGGATGAGTTCTAAAAATAGAATTATTGGGTCAGAAATTGTGAATATTTTTAATGCACTTGGTGCGACGGTTGATCTTATGTGTCAGCTTGACTGGGCCAAGGGGTGCCCAGATTAAACATCATTTCTGGATGTATCTGTGACAGTGTTTCCGGATGAGATTGAATTTGAATTGGTGGACTCTTCGAAGCAGATTGCCCTCCGCAGAGGCAGTGGGCTGATGATCCAATCCATTGAAGAATAGAACAAAACAGAGGAAGGAAGGATTCGCTCCTCACCCCCACGCCTTCCTGCCTGCTTGAGCTGGGACATTGGTCTTCTTCTGCCCTTGAACTGAGATTTACACCATCAGTGCCCCCGGTTCTCAGGCCTTTGGACTCGGACTGGAATTACACCACTGGCTGTCCTGGGTCTCCAGTTTACAGAAGGTAGATTGTGGGACTTCTCAGCCTCCATAGTCACGTGAGCCAATTCCTATAATAAATCTCTTATATACACATTGGTTCTGTTTCTCTGGAGACCCATGACTAATACACTTGGGTGTACGCGCCTACTGGCAGTCAATAAGGGTACTTGTCTCCCTCCTCTCTCAAACTAGGCATGATTGTCTTCTCAAGTTTTTGCTCTCAGTATGCAATATTTGCATACTTATACTATAAAAAAAGCATTCTTTTTTTCCCCTGAATTCAAATTTAACTGGGTGTCTTGTATTTTATCTGGCAACCCTCCCTGAGGTCACTATCCAAGCCCTCTTCTCCTTCTTCTTTTTTAAAAAAATTTTATTGGAGTATAGTTGATTTCTAATGTGGTGTTAGTCAAGCCCTCTTCTTTTCTGAGGTAATCCCTCATTGTGAATTTGGAAAGCAAAGCCTCAACTCCCACCATGGAAACCAAGGGAAGCATATATCACCTCTTCATCCATACGCCTTGGAGCAGTTACGGCACCAACAGGGGACTCAGGCTCTCATCAAAGACTTTGAATCCTGAGAGATTTATACAAAAAGTGGAAGTTTTGAATTTATTCATAGAAACTGCATCTAGCAGAGGCCCCAGCAACCAACGTGGGATCAGCAGAGTCCAAAGGCACCAAAGATTGGTGGTGATGGTATCTAGAAGCAGTGGACATAGCTGTTGCCAGTAGTGACATGCTAGCCAAGCTGGTCCTGTGGCATGACCTTAGCTGGGGTCCCCACTGCCAAGCCTCCCTGGCTTCCTGCCCATTTCCTTAGCTTGGTTCATCTGCCTCCCTGTTGTTTCTGTGAAATGCCCAATAATTTGCTTAATTCAGTCAATCTGTTGCTGTTGTTTGCAGTCAACAATTCTGACTGTTATAAATACAAGCCCAGATAGACTAGAGAAATATTGAAATCAAGATAAGATATTTCAAAAAAAATTTTTTGTATTCCTAAAAATGGTTCTTCTTTTTTTTTTCCCTTTAAAATATTCTCTCAAGCAAATGACTGTTGCTTAAAGGATAGATGTGGAGTCTCCCCAGATAAGCACTAGATGGTGCTATGAGGTAATACAGTCTTGATTGTGTAAGTGGCCAAATAACTAGGCTTAGGACAGTAAGACCACTACCAAGGGCACTGCCGACAGGAGTAGCTAACATTAATTGAGTGCTTAATATGTGCCAGAAACTGTTCTAAGTGTTTTCTAGAATGAGCTCATTCCTTACAACCAGTAAAGCAAGTACGTTCATTACCCACATTTTGCAGAAGAGGAAACCAAAACACGTTCAGGTTTAGTAACTTGTCCAAGATCAGAACATTAATTAGTGCTAAAAATAAAATTTGAACCCAAGAAATATGGCCCTAGAGCCTGTAGCCTTTTTTTTAAAAATAAATTTATTTATTTATTTTGGGCTGCGTTGGGTCTTTGTTGCTGCGCACGGTCTTTCTCTAGCTGCGGCGAGTGGGGCTACTATTCGTTGCAGTGCGCAGGTTTCTCATTGCAGTGGCTTCTCTTGTCGTGGAGCACGGGCTCTAGGCACGCGGGCTTCAGTAGTTGTGGCACGCGGGCTTCAGTAGTTGTGGCTCACGGGCCCTAGAGCGCAGGCAGAGCCTGCAGTCTTAACCCACGTGCTCTCCTAGCTCTCATAACTATGCTATAGCTGCCATTTACTGATTGCCTACTCTGAGTCAGATTCTGGGCCAGGCATCTTGCGTAATGAGGTCCTTTCTGCCATTTTATGGTTCAGGGACCTGAGGTTCAGAGAGGCTGAGTAACTGGTTCATGTTCCACAGACAGAGACAAATCCAAGAGCTTTTATATGTGTAATTCCATCATGTGGATAGTAAAATTAAGGTAAATGAAATAAAAAATAATCTGTCCCTTGAGAGAGTAATTCCACTTTGGAGAGAGGGAAAAGTAGACTTTGAAAGTGGTGGGCATGGTGAACTATTCCTTTTCATTTCAGCTCTTCAGGCAACTGTGGCCAAAATCTTCTTCCCTCTTTAGATCTCTCCCTCTAGGAGGTAAAGGAGGTGTGACAGCTAAAGGCACAATTGGAGCCTGGCTCATGTGGGCTCTTGCTTTGTTCATTATGAGCATATGCTGTTTAATGATCCGAGTAGGTGAATTAGGCAGCCCCCAATTCGTATAACTTACGTGGGCTCTGGGAAGGAACCGGCCCTCCCGACAAAATGTAATATTTATCTGAAAAGAAAACTAATATAAATAGCTAAGAAAAGTTCAAGTCAGAGGAGTAATGCTGTCAAAAACATATGATAAAACCACAGAATTAAATAAATAAAATTTTGTTTGTCAAAGTAGCATATCACTCTCATTGAATTCTTTTATAAGTAAACATCATAAAATTTGAACTAAAAAAGAAATCTATTCTAATAACTGTTATATATATTAAAAAAAAGACAAACAAAAGAACCCCACAGCATTTAAAAGAGTGTGACTGTAGTACAAGAAGAGACAAATCAATGAAACAGAATAGACAGCCCAGAAAAACGAAACAAAAATAGATGTGTGTGTGTGTACATATGTATGCATACATATATATGAATTTATAAGATAAAAGGAAAGATGAAAAATCATTGGGAAAGGGAAGGATTATTCAGTAAACAGTGCTGGGATGACTTGCGATTTGGGGAAAAATAATCACATCAAACACCGAAATCAATTCTGCATGTATAAAAGATACATTTTTAAGAGGGAGGAAATGAGATTATCCATCTGATTCCTGGGTGGGGAAGTACTTTTAGGCATACATAGGATAGAAGAGCTCATGAAGGAAGAAACTGATTGGTATGCCTACCTAAAAATTAAGCCTCTGGACACCAAGAAACAGCATATACAAATTTAGAGGCAAAACCCCCCTGAAAATTCTTGCAATAAATACTGAAGATAATTGATAAAGAGACAATACGAATCAAGAAGAAAGACACTAAAAGAACAAAGACAAACAAATGGATAAAGAACTGAATAGATGAATCACATATGAAGAAATACAAACGTGTAATGAAATATTAACAAATTTTGACCCCACTTGAAATTTTTAAATAACAGCTAAAAATAAGATGGCATTTCTCACCCATCAAATCGGCAAAGATGTTTTAAAAATCACAACCCCTAACATTATAAAGCACTTGCATGCACTGATGAGAACAACAAATTGGTCTGACCTTTGGGGATGGCAAATTGGCAAGATGCATTAAAAACCTTAAGAAAACTTCAGGCTTTTGTCCCAGAAACTCCCTGTCTAGGGATTTATCTTAAGGAACTAGTAATACAGACAGAGATTTTGTACAAAGACATTCATTTCAGCTCTGAATAACCTGAGGAGAACCATTAGGAGAACGGTTAAATAAAGCATGGGGGGTTCCCTGGTGGTACAGTGGTTGAGAGTCCGCCTGCCGATGCAGGGGACACGGGTTCGTGCCCCGGTCCGGGAAGATCCCACGTGCCGCGGAGCGGCTGGGCCCGTGAGCCATGGCCGCTGAGCCTGCGCGTCCGGAGCCTGTGCTCCACAACGGGAGAGGCCACAACAGTGAGAGGCCTGCGTACCGCAAAAAAAGAAAAAAAAAACATGGGACAGCCACACAATAGAATACTATGCAGCTATCAAAAATGATACTTACAAAGGACTTTTAATGACACAGGAAAATGTACAATAATAAATTAGACAATCTAGATGAAACGGACAAACACTCAGAAACACACACATTACCAAAACTGACTCAAGAAAAAACAGAAAAGTTGAACAGACCTGTAACAAGTAAAGAGATTGAATCAGTGATCAAAAACTTCCTCTTATCACACAGGCCACTCCTACTCTCCATCAATACCTTTTATAAAGAAGAGTCATTTTTCAATGAAATGATTTATATACAATTTGAGGTTCAGGTTTTGGACCAAGGCAACACTAGAGATGGATAAATTTCGTCTTCGCCTCCCTCTTCATATGCTTTTGGATCATCTCAGGGGCACTATTTTCTCTTTCCAGTGGCCTCTTGGTATCATCACGTTCCCCTCTAAGCAAAGTTTTCTATAATGCAAAGAGTAAGTAAATGAACTTATACTCAATTGTACTTGGCTGATAATACATACTATTCCCAGGAATATTTGCATGTTGATAGAGGCCAAAGCCTTAGCCAACAGAATGAATCCCTGAACGGCCAGGCATTCAGTGCCATTCCCTACCTCCTCCCACTAATCTCCTATCTTGCTACCCCGTATATGACCTGAGCTATGGGAACAGTCTCTTGCCCTTCCAGCCAAATGGAGCTACTGGCTGTATTCCCCCCAAGTGCCTCATACAAGCTCAGTTTTCTCAGGATTTCCTTCCATTTGGAAGCCTTCTTGCCCACCCACTCAATTCTTAACCATCTTCCGGGGCCACCTACATCCCACATCACACCTGAATTCTTCTTTCATTTATTCATTAATTCAAAGACTATTTCTTGTGCACCTGCCATCTTCCCGGTACTGTTCCAGGTACAGGAGATATAATGGTGGCGAAAACACACATGGACCCTGGCCTCATGGAGCTTAGTTTCTTGGGAAAGACTGGCACCAAACAAATGTACAAATATATGTATAATTACCAACTGTGATGTGTACACTGAAGGAAAAGAACAGGGTGCAGTGAGAGACTAATGAGGTCAGGGGAAGCAGCTTCCTTGAGTAGCCCAGCTGACCCTGACCCATCCCTAATTTAAACCCCGAAAGCCTTACTGAGTGAACCACTCACTCAGATACGTATCTGGCATCCTTTTAGGTGCCAAGTCCTGTGTAATAATAATACCAAGTGCCACTGACTGAGGAATTACTATACGCCAGGCACTGTGCTCTCTGTGCACTTTCTATATATCCTCGCATTTGATCCTTAAAATGACTCCGTGAGAGAAGTACTGTTATTATTCCCATTGTAGAGATGAGGTGACTGAGTTACAGAGTGGGTCAGTTATTTTCCGAAGGTCATTCACTTAGTTAGTGACAAAGCTGGGACTCAAACCCAGGCCGTCTGAGTCCTGAGCTCACCCACGTAACCACAATACTGTACTCTGTAAGATGTGTGTGTGTGGGTGTGTGTGTTTGGGGAAAGTGCACAGTTGAAGAGATGGGTCCAGCTGGGGAGTCCGCACTGCATGCATTGACCGTATCTTGCCATAGCCCCGTCCTCTCCTTGGTGCACAGGGGGATGGGAGGGAAATCCAGTCTGCTGAAGTATGTGGGGGCACGGGTGATGGGGTTCACAAGATGCAGCGACAGTATTTGAGCGGGATCTTAGCTGAATTTCAAACTTGTCTGTGGAGAAGGGGAAGAGAGTGAGAAGCCTCAACAACAGCCTGTTCAAAGGCACAGACATGGAAAGAACATGGAGTGTTTGAAGCACGGGCAGTCCGCTCTTGACCCCGCTCAGGGGCCAGGGCTAGGGCCGGGGCAAGGGGGCAAGGAGGCTGAGGGCGGGTGCCGTCCTGTCTTCTTCCTTCCATGTTTGGAAATACATATTCTCTTTTCCCAGGGAAGGTGTCCATTTCTTCATTTTGGAGACAAAGCCGGTCATTGAAGATGCACAGAGACAGGAGGTCACATGCTACCCCTCTGCTTTCCAGAGAGTGAAAGATGGTCATTGCAGGAAGCACCATAAAACAGCTGAAGGCACATTCGGTCTCCTACGTAAATTACAAGAGATGAGTTATGATTCTGTTTTTTTCTGGGACAATCTAGTCTAAACATTGAAAATTTATCCTCAAGCTAGAAAATGAAATCTTACCAGTCGCAAACTATCCATACTCTCCCTCAGTTCTTGTAGATCCTTTCAGTGACTTTATCCTAAACATCCGACACAATTTTTGTTCACAGAACCATTCCAGATTTTCGGGAATCTACTATCCGGTATCCCCCCAGAGTCCCTGGAAGAGTGCTGAACACGGACTAGGTGCCTCAATTTCCTCATCTGCTATTACTGTGGTAATAGCCCCTACCTCAGAGAGTGGGTGGGAGGATTAAATGAGATATTGGATGGAAATAAAATTCTTAGCAAAGAGCCTGGCACACTGTAAGCCCCTCCCCCCCATGAATGCTGCTATCATCTTGCTTTGTTTTGGTTTTGTAACAGTAAGCTGGGAAAAGAGGTATTTGATGAGGGCAAAGGAGTGTTTATGTTGCCGACACTCCTAAACACAGACAACATCTAAGGTCAACTCCCCTGGGGTTATTTTGACCATTATGAACTTAAGAAAAGTTTCTAACCAGTCACCCAAACAAGCCCCATTTCCCTTGGCTTGCTTCTTAATCCAGGGCAAGCAGAAATACTGCCTCCTGCCCCAGATCATCAGCTTATTTCTCTGTGGAAATCAACCTGTAACTGAATCTGTCACAACCTGTTGCCTCCTGCCCCTTTTTTCTTGGTCTCTGCGAAGTATCCCACTGACTCCCAAGCCTGGTCTCAGCGTTAACCCCCTCCTGGCCACCCTTCTAGGTTGATACACCTCATTGGCTATGGTTCTATAAACCATAAGATGGCCACGTTAGAAAAACCCATAAAGGGGACTTCCCTAGTGGCGCAGTGGTTAAGAACCCGCCTGCCACTGCAGGGGACACAGGTTCAACCCCTGGTCTGGGAAGATCCCACATGCCGCGGAGCACTAAGCCTGTGCGCCACAGCTACTGAGCCTGCGCTCTGGAGCCCACGAGCCACAGCTACTGAGCCCATGCGCCTAGAGCCCGTGCTCCGTCACAAGAGAAGCCACAGCAATGAGAAGCCCGCGCACCGAAACAAAGAGTAGCCCTCGCTCGCCGCAACTAGAGAAAGCCCGTGTACAGCAACGAAGACCCAATGCGGCCAAAAAGAAATATTAATTAATTAATTAATTTTAAAAAGAGAAAGACCCATAGATAACAATTACTCACACTCTTCTCCCTCATTTTACAAAGGAAATGCACCAGAGGGGCAGAGTGGTGTGATTTAGTCAAGGTCACACATTGGGTTTGTGGCAAAGCCATGCCAAGGGCCTGGGAGCTTTGTAAATACAGCCTTGCGTTGGTTTTATAAGTTCTTGAGGCAGATGCCAGAGTTGACAGCAGTGTCCAAATGACTGGCCAGGCACATCTCCTGGGTACAAATTAAAACCACCACATCATGACACTGGTCAAGCATGACTATGAACTGTCCCACAGAGTTGTTGCAGGACTCTCAGCCTGACGCAGCAGCAGAGCTAGCCTGGGACAGGAATGGAGCCTGATTTTGGCAGGTGCTCATCATGCCTCTCCCTTTTCACTGGAGTATTTTGGCATCCAGTAAACACTGCTCTGGAGAGAGATTGTGCAGCCAGGGGAAGAAGATAGCCTGAGGAGCCATCTTGCTGTTCTAGGTGCCTTGCGCTTGGCAGGCACTCAATAAACACTTACTGAGCTGAATTTCATATAGCTCTGAGGGCAAATATTCATTGCAGTGTGGATGAGGATGTATGCTGACTGAGCATTGAAAACACCCTTGACAGCACATTCAAAAGGGGGAGGTGAATGAAATGTCAGCCAGATGTTGAGGAAAAACGTGTTCATGCCCAGAATCCTGGGGAGATGGGGTGAGCACAGTTGATCCTTATGGCAAGATTCCTCTGCAATATTGCCAAGGCCAATGAAAGCTTAGGTTACTTGAAATGTACACACTAATCACTTTCATGGAGTTCCTTGGGCTTTGGTTTTGTTTTGATAGGTTTCGTTTAAGGCGTTTTAAGGAAACCTCATCATCAGAGAAAACAGTCCTCATCATCAGAGAAAACAGTCCTCCTCCACCCACCCACCTTTATCCCATCCCTAGGGTTTCTTAGTTTTAGCAAAGGAGCATTTAGAAAACATAAAAGCAATGGATAAATATTAATATAGTATACCAACCCTTAAGAGCAATTTGACAGTGAAAATCCAGTTACCCTTCAGTGTGTATACATATTTATGGGCTTCGTATGTGACGTGAATACAGATGTCTATCTGGTCTTTTTTTTTGGCTGCCCTGGGTCTTAGTTGCAGCTCGCCAGATCTTCATTGTGGCACGTGGGATCTTAGTTCCCTGACAAGGGATCGAACCAGGGTCCCCTGCATTGGGGGCGTGGAGTCTTAACCACTGGACCACCAGGGTTAAGATCATTTCTTTGAAATAACAGCTCGATTGAGAAATAATTCACCTCTCGTAATGTTCATTCCTTTAAAGTATATAATTCAGTGGTTTTTAGTATATTCAGAGCTGTTCAACCATCACCACTATCTAATTCCAGAACATTTCATCACTCTAAAAGGAAATCCTGTACCCATGGGCAGTCACTCTCTATTCCCTCCTCCCCCAGCCCCTGGCAACCACTAATCTACTTTCCGTCTCGATGGATTTGCCTATTCTGAGCACTTTTATCCACATCATCCTCTAGGCAACAAGCCCCAGAGAAGATACCACTCAGGCCATCACGACAGGGGAGTTAGGAATGTACCTAGAGTAATGAGGACTTGAAAAGTTGGTATCGTGAAGAACATCGCTCTCTTTCCCAATCCAGAGAGACCAAGGATGGTGGAACCATGGGGCTTTCCCCAGGCCAGTGCTCACCGGGCAGTGTGGTGTAGCTGAGCCCTTCCAAATCCTTCTCCGCAAACTGTCAGGATGCAGCCCCAGGTCTATCCCTCACCTAGCTCAGACTATGAGGCAAACAGAGCTGCTCAGAACCTTTGTTACCAGGCAGCACAAAGGAACGCAAACCTGAAATATGATTGATGGTAAAAGCCATGTTCCTCATCTTCGTCACCATGGCAATCCAGACAGCCCCTAATATCAAAGCACCGTTTAATGACACATGTTCTGCTTCTCCCTCTCTCCTTTTAGGCAGATTTCTTCTGCTGAATACATTGGAGGATCAGAAAACTGCGGAACTGGCCCAGTGTGATCTGCCCTATCTCAGCATCCCCTAAGGCTCAGTAGCCTTTCCAGTTGTATTCCTTTCATTTACAGGAATCATTCTCAAGCTACCTACTTCAGTAGAAGGTTTTGCTTCAATTTGGTGTCTTGCTGTCCCAAGGACACAGCTGGCACGTACCACCCTATTTTTTCCCTCCAGACTGGGTCCCTTCCCTTCTTCTCTTAAAGGCAGTATCACAGGTCCCCTGGCTGGAAGCCCTTTGGTCACCCTTAACTCATCCCTTTCCTCTATACCCACCAAGGCACCAGGCCTCAGAATCTGTCACCTGGATGACAGTCTTTACTGGACTCTCTGCCTCTAGTCCTGCCTCTTTCCACACCAGCCTCCACGCTGCTCTTAAATGACCCCCGTTGAACATCAATTTTACCATGTCATGATTACGCTCCTAATCTGTTAAAGATCTTCCACCCCATTTCCTGCCCTAGTGGTCAACTGGAAAGCTCAACCCCGTGGATTCAGCATCAGCTTCCACATGGAGGCAAGGCACCCATCTGGTCTCTCCTGCGGCCCTGTCCCTGCTCACACCCCTTAGAGCTCACGAACTTAACCGTCAGTACTTCTTACACACACACACACACACACTCATACATATACACACAGTCCTTGTGGGCCCAAGTTTCATGTAGATACTCCTACAGATGAGTACAATCAATGCACTTTTTGAGTATCCATTGCATGCCAAGTGCCGCATCTTCACCATCTCATCTCATCCTCTAAACAAGCCCATGGTAGCAAATGATTGTCCTTATATTGCAGAGAAAGAAACTGGGCCTCTGAGAGGTTAAGAGAATTGATCAAGCACCAAACTTGGCATTCCAGCCTAGATCTTTTCTGACTCCAAAGACATTTAATCACCAAGTTACTGAAGACCAACAATACTGTGGTCAAACATCTCTTCCTAGTATTCGAGGCTTTCCAGATACCAGTCCCACGAATCCCCAGTGCACCCCATCTGCTCTAGCCACTTACTTTGGATGGGTAGTCTTGTGTCCCCAGCTAACAAAGAAGTTCCCTCGGGTCAGGACCAAGGCTTTAGTCACCTTGGGGTCCTTCACAGGGCCTAGAGCAGGGTACAAAGCGTTAGTTCTTGTGGAAGAGAATCGAAGTGTTTAAAATGCAGTCCAAGCAATAGCAAGCCATGCAGAGCGGTGCTTTGCAAAGGAAAGACTTGTTTTGTGACCTCTGATTACGAGTGAAGAGCAAGCCCTCCCGTGTTTGCAGGAACAAACTAGAAATGCTGAAAAAAAATCCCGATCTGAACTTGGAGAGGAGGTAATAAAGAACGAAGCAAAGTGTCAATGGAAGGGCGCAGAAGAAACTGGTCCTAGTGCTTGCCTCAGGTGAGGGACCCTGAGTGGGACAGACGTGGGAGAGAGGCTTCTCCCTGGATGCTCTTTTGTACCTTTTGAGTTTTCAACCATAGAAATACCCTCACGATTTCAAAAGCAAATGAAAATGTAAATTTTTTAAAAAGAAAAACTGCATCGCTGAGTGAGATACAGGGTGGTATTTCAGATCTTGTCCTGAAATGGTTTCATTTACTGCACTGTGTGAAGCGGAGCCCTTATCTGGCTCCAGGGTCTGAGGCCAGTATCCTAAGGTGCAAGGTGTATGTCCCAAACATTCCTGGTCATCACAGTATCCAACTGCTTCCCCCAACTTGACCACAGTCTTTGTTTATCCTTCAGGGCCACTAGAGCACAGAAGTCAACATATGGTGGAAATATACATACACGGACAGGAATCTGATGAGATACCCAATGAATCCTCAGGGAGATGGATTCTTTCGTCGCCATCAGAGGTACCTCCAAGCCCCAGGAGATAGAGCTCCTTGGCTACAACTACTTGTATTTGTCTGGGTCTGAGCAGTAACTTCAGTAACTAGGATAATAGTTACTGAATGATCTGAACATGGCAAAGGGAAGAGAGAGATGCAGATCAGGTCTTTGTTCTCACTTAGCCACAATCCTTGGAATGTTCCCCGAGAAAATGCTCACTGGGCTGAGACGTGAGGTGGAGTAGGAAAGCCACGTCAATTCTTTTGTTCCTCTTGCCTGGTAAAACAAAGGATGTTCTTGGTTTGAGAAAGCCTGAGATGCATCAGTTAAAGAGATAAAGTAAGTGACATCATAAAATGATGCAAGATGCATTTTGATCTCGGGGTTATTACATTGCCCCTGTGGGATAAATAGAAGTTACGTTAACAGGGATTCAGAGGCCCCACCAAACCCTTTTTATTCCTCCCCTCACCCCTCAAGCCCTATATAGTACGTTTTCTAAGTTCCTTTGGTACTGCGACCAACTTCAAGTGTGTAGCAACATTTCACCCTTGTAACTTACTCCTTATATCTTACTTTGCACAAATCTGAAGTCATGGAAGATATCCTAGGCATCATCATCTGTCTCCAGACATAGTGATAACTAGAAAATCAATGGATTTTGCATCCTGGAAACAACTCAAATGGCTAAAACCCAAATGGCTAAGGACTGGAAGTACAAATCAACGAGATCAAAAGTGGGCTGGAGGACGTGAAACTAAGAGAGAGAGAATCGTTCTTTCATGATCAAATGCTAGGTGAATAGCTAGCTATGGCCTTCCTGTCTGCCTACTGTCTTTAAAAAAGATCGTGGTAAAATGCACAACATAAAACTTACCATCTTGACCATTTTTAAGTGCAGAATTCAGTGGTATTAAATACATTCACACAGTTGTGCAAACATCACCACCATTTACCCCCAGAACTCCTTTCATCTTGTAAAACTGAAACTCTATATCCATTAAGCAATAACTCCCAATTCTCCCCTTCCCCAAGTCCCTGACAGCCACCATTCTATTTTCTTTCTTTATGAATTTGACTACTCTTAAGTACCTCACATAAGTGGAATCATACAGTATTTATCTTTTTATGATTGGCTTATTTCACTTAGTATAATGTTCTCAAGGTTTATCCGCGTTGTAGCACCTTGCAGAATTGCCTTTAAAAAAAAAAGTTTGAAAGATATTCCATTGTATGTATATACCACAGTTTTCTTATCCCTTCATCCATCAATGGACATATGGGTTGTTTCCACGTTTTAGCTAGTGACTAATGCTGCTATGAACATGGGTATACAAGTATCTCTTCAAGATCCTGCTTTCAATTATTTTGGGTATATACCAAAAGTAGAACTGCTGGATCATATGGTAGTTCTTATTTTTAATTTTTTGAGGAAACATCATACTGTTTTCCACAGTGGCTGTACCATTTTACATTCCCACCAACAGTGCACAAGGGATCCAATTTCTCCACATCCTCACCAAAACTGCTTTCTGTGTTTTGTTTCGTTTTGTTTTGTTTTTGACAATAGCCATTCTGACAGGTGTGAGGTGCTATCTCATTGTGGTTCTGATTTGTGTTTCCCTGATGATTAGTGGTGTTGAGCATCTTTTCATGTGCCTGTTGGCCACCTGTATGTCTCCTTTGGAAAAATGTCTGTTTAGATCTGCTGCCCATTTTTGCACTGGGTTTCTTTTTGTTGAGTTTTAGGAGTTCTCTATATATTCTGGATATTAACCTCTTATCAGATATATGATTTGCAAATATTTTCTCCCATTCTGTGGGTTTCCTTTTTACTCTATTGATAGTGTCTCTTGATGCACAAACTTTTTAAAATTTCATGAAACTCAGTTTGTCTTTTTATTTTCTTTTATTATCTGTGCCTTTGGTGTCATATCCAAGAAATCATTGCCAAATCCAATGTGATGAAACTTGTCTTATGCTTTCTTCTAAGAGTCTTATTGTTTTAGATCTTACATTTAGGTCCTTGATCTGTTTTGAGTTAATTTTTGTATATGGTGCTAGGTAAGGGTCCAACTTCATTCTTTTGCAGGTGGATACCCAGTTTCCCAGCACTATTAGTTGAAAAGATTGTCCTTTCCCCCATTGAATGGTTTTGGCACCCTTGTCAAAAAACCTATATGCAAGAGTTTATTTTTGAACTCTCTATTTTATTCCATTAGTGTTTATGCCAATACCACATTGGTTTATGCCAATACCACATTGTTTTAATTACTGTAACTTTTTAATATGTTTTGAAATCAGGAGATATGTCTTCAGTTTTGTTTTTCTTTTTCAAGATTATTTTAGTTATTTGGAGTCCCTTAAGACTCTGCCTATTGTCTTTTGTCATTGGATATAACATCTTGGCTACTCAAGAAGATGGAGAGGAGAATGCTTTGGGGGGGTCAGAGAGAAAAGAAGCTTTCTGTCCCCTGAAGGGGAAGAACATACAGGTTGCCACTTCCTCTAATCCAGAAGATCTCAGAGTGGGGCCCAAGGATTACTCCTTAGGTAGTTGCAAACACCCCAAAACTGAAGGCATAACTGTGGGTCCATCCCAGGGGCATTTTTTTTTCTTCCAAAACTATTTTATCAAATTTTCAAAAGACTCTGGGATCCATTGATGGTTAAGAACCACTACCTTTGATTGCTTTCTCTTCTGGTCTCCACCTCCCCTTCCTGTACCTGGTTCCTTGGGAGCCCATATCTTTGTTCCAGCCATACTTTGGGAGGAGGAAGGGAGAAGAGGAGTGGAGAGATCTGGCTAAAAGTTGGGGTTCTCCATGCACAATTTCTCCCTCACAATTTCTCACACTGTTGCCCCCACCTTGCTGCTCCCAGGGAAAACTGCATTTGGGGGTGTGGGGCTGGGGGCTTGTGGGGCCCGTGCTCAGAGAGGAGTAGAGGGCAGTGTGCTCCTTGGGGCTGGAACAAGCAAACAGTACATGCTAGGAGGAAACCGTGGCCCTTACTTGCGCTGCCCCAGGGAAGAAAGGAAGGCAGGTGCTATCTTTGATCCTTTGGCTTTGACTTTCCAGGCTACCTGCACCCCAGAGAACTGTGCTCAGATGAGCATGGGCATTGGGCTGGGCAGGACCATCCTGGGGTGGAGGCCCAGGCCAGGCCAGGCCAGTTGAGGAAAATCTAGGTTTCCTTCATTCCCACCTGCACTATGGGAGCTTCCAGCATTCTGAGGGCCTTCCCACTGGGCTCCTCCAGGTCCACAGAGCCAGGGGTCGGGCCTTAGGCAAAGCTGTAATAGAAACAATTATAATAGAAACTCCAGTGTAATGCTTCCCCTGCTTGTGGTCCCTTCCCCCAACCAATACTCTCTTAGGGACCAACCAATCTCTACATCCTGCTCTGTGGGTGGAAAAGACTTAATCAGCTAAATGTATCTAATCCCAAGTGCTTCCTCCCAGGGAACATGGAGCTTTAGGTCAGTGAAACCATTACATTCTGTACTTGTGTGGGAGAGACTTGGGGTCAGGGAGTTCTTTTTCCTGGTGCCCTTAAATCAGATTCTCAACATCCTCTACTCAGTCCCCAGAGCAGTGGGTCTTAAGTGAGGGCTGCATTTCATTTCCCCAAATCTGGTTTAAAATGTTGATGCCTGAGACAAAATCAGCAAGGGTACAGAAGAATTCAACATCATCAACCAACTTGATCTAGTTGACATATATAGAACATTCCACCCACTCCCACAAAATACACATTTTTTTTTCTAGTGTACATAGAACATGCATCACGATGGGTTGTATCTTGTGTTATAAATAAACCTCAGTAAATTTAAAAGAATTTAAATCATACAGAGTAAGTTCCCTGATGACAATGGAATCAAACTAGAAATCAATAACAGAAAGAGGAAAATTTCTAAATACTTGGAAACTAAACAACAGATTTCTGAGTAATCCAGGGGTCAGAGAATAAGATTCAAGGAAAATTAGAAAATATTTTGAACTGAATGAAAATGAAAGTACAGCATATCAAAAATTGTGGGATGCAGCTAAAGCGGTGCTGAGAGGGAAACTTACATCACATTCTTATATAAGAAAAGAAGAAAGGTCTCAAATCAATGATCTAATCTTCCTCCTCAAGAAACTACAAAAAGAGCAAAATAATCCAAAACAAGCGAAATAAGGAAATAAAAAATGAAATTGAAAACAAAAAAACAACAGAGAAAAAGGAACGACAACAAAAGCAGATTCTTTGAAAAGATCAATGAAAATGACAGACTGGATCCAGTAAGACTAACAAAGAAAAAGAAAGAAGACAAATTACTAATATCAGGAATGAAACGGGATACCAATACAGATACTGCAGACATCATAGGAATAATAAGGGAATACCTCCAACAATTCTATATCATAAATTTGACAATTCAGATGAAATGTTCCAGTTCCTTGAAAATCACAAACCACTCAAACTCACCCAAGAAGAATTAAATAGCCTGAATAGTTCTATAATTAAAGAAATTAAATTACTAATTTAAAACATTCCACCAAGAATAGCCCAGTCCCAGATGGCTTCCTTGGTGAATTCTACCAAACATTTAAAGGAGAAATAACACCAGTTCTACCTAATTTCTTTCAGAAAACAGAAGAGAAAGGAACACTTCTCAACTCATTTTACGAGACCAGCATCGGCCTGATAACAAAACCAGATAAAGATGGTCCAAAAATCAATCAATCAAACAAACTACAGACCAGTATTCCTCATGAATACAGATGCAACAATTTTCAGCAACATATTAGTAAATAGAATTCAGCAACGTAGAAAAAGAATATGCCACAACCAAGTGGAGTTATCTGATAATGTAAGGCAGATTCTAATTTGAAAAGCAACCAATGTAATCCACCATACTAACAGTCTAAAGAAGAAAATATAGATGCCTGGGCCTCAAGTTCAGACCAAGTGAATCAGCACCTTTGGGAGCATCTGCATTTTAACAAGTCCCCCAGGTGTTTCTTGGGGTGTTTCAAGACCTGCAACCCTTCAGGATAAAGAATGCCCTTCCTAGCTTGGCACACAAGGCTCTTTGTGAGCAGGCTCCTGCCTACCACTCTGCCCTCATCTTTTATTTCTTCCCTCCTGAAGCTGGGGAAATATTCAACAACCTGGGGTAACTACTACCCTCCACACACACACCATGCTATCTCAACCATCTGCTCTAGACCCCTCTCTGGCCTTAGCTTAGTCCAGCCCGGCCTAGCCTAGCCTTTGTCTTGCTAATTCCTGTAAGGAACGGCACCAAAAACGGAGGAGAGCTTAAACAAGCTTTATTTGGGTACGCTCCCGGGCGAGGTTCACTGGTCCGAGAGAAAGGGGCCAGAGAAGTTGCGCCCGGGCGAGGGTTTGGGCAGAATTTACAGGGGGAGAAGGGAAAGGGGTGTGGTGAATCCGGGAGGGCGCAGGTTATTCCTTATTTGGTGGTCTTTTCGGGTATCGTGGGGGACCGTTAGTCCCGTCCCTCGAAAGGCGGGAAGGCTGGGCCGGGTGGAAAGTTCCCAGGTCAGTTTCTGAAACTGGGTGGTCCGGAAAGTCTCCAGGTCAGTTTCTGGAACTGGGTGGTCCGGAAAGTCTCCAGGTCAGTTTCTGGAACTGTGTGGTTCGGAAAGTCTCCAGGTCAGTTTCTGGAACTGGGTGGTCCGGAAAGTCTCCAGGTCAGTTTCAACCTGTGAGTCTGATTGCTTTCCCCTGCCTCGGGCCAGTTGGCCTTACAATTCCCATTCTTTTTTCATATACAGCAATAAATGTCACCTTCTCTGGGGCCCCTTCCCTGAACCAGGCACCCTTCTTGGGGATCCCACAGTCTCTTTGAGTTTTCCTCTCTCAGATCCCTGGTCAAACTATTGGGATTGTCTGTTCGTTGTCACCTTAGCCTTCTCTTTAACCCAGGGCCAACACATAGTAGGTGTCCAGTACTTAGCACTTAGCTGGGAGGCAAGGGCTCCCTCCTACAATTGTAGGGTAAAGGGAGTTAAGCAATGGTCACCTCTGAAAATCCCTCAAAGGCCAAGGGGCCAGTGACAGAGAGATGCCTGGGAACCCTCCTCCATTGCAGGAGGCTGATTGGGGGTTTGTTCTGAGCCTCAGTCTTCCAACTGTGCCTTGGTTTTATGTAGCCCTTTCACCTGTGTGGAGGCAGCAATAATAGGCCAGGGTCAAGACTACAGATGACTCTCCCTTGTCTATTTTAAGTGAGTGGGGAGCGGAGGTGAAAGCGATTAGAAGTGCAAACCATATAGAAAGACTCTGGGCCTAAAACACTGATTTTCAACCGGATGATTTTGCCCCCCAAGAACATTTGCCAAAGTCTGGAGACAATTTTGGTTGTTACGTGAGGGCCGGGTGGGGAAGGGAGGTGCTACTGACATCTAGTGGGTAGAAAGCACGGATGCTGCTAAACATCCTATAATGCACGGGACAGACTTCCCCAACCCCCAGACAGTTATCCAGTCCCAAATGTCTACAATGCAAGTTTGAGAAACCCTGGATTAGAGAGGACTGAGAGGCGGGCTCAGCCCTGAATGGTGAAGAAATATCACCATCACTATCAAATTACTTGTCTGCCAAAATGGCCTGAATAACTGTTTTTTTTTTTTTTTTAATTTTTGGCTGTGTTGGGTCTTCGTTTCTGTGCATGGGCTTTTTCTAGTTGTGGCTAGCGGGCACCACTCTTCATCGTGGTGCACAGGCCTCTCACTGTCGTGGTCTCTCTTGTTGCAGAGCACAGGCTCCAGACGCGCAGGCTCAGTAGTTGTGGCTCACGGGCCTAGCTGCTCCGCGGCACGTGGGATCTTCCCGGACCAGGGCTCGAACCCGTGTCCCCTGCATTGGCAGGCGGATTCTCAACCGCTGCGCCACCAGGGAAGCCCCTGAATAACTGTATTGATTCACAGGCCTTTGCCCCACAAATGAATTGAAGAACCCGAAGGTAGTTGGTCTCACTGTTTCTGAATAATTAGTAGATGAAATCCCCCTACAATAGTAAAAAGTCCAATTCATAGACTAAGTTATCTTTAATTAAAACAGTAACCTTAACTAATGCCTAACCTTCCTAGTTGAACTGTCTCCAGCCATTTATACTCAGATGATTAATTTTCATAGATTACTCATTTTTTTTTTATAGTTGGGGCAAAGGTAAACTTCGGCTGCCTGTACTCATGTACTGTGAATTATGGCTCTTTCAATTAATGAGATTTTACTGTTTTTCAGAGGTCCAACCAAGGCTCCATTTTAATGTTAAGAGTTTAAACTTAAGACCAAATCATGTAGGAAAAAACTGTGTGTGAGATACATTTATATCAACATTTATATATTTCTTTCTGTCCATCTACCTATCACACGCGTGCGCGCGCGCGCACACACACACACACACACACACACACACACACACACATACATTCAGCACTCTCCAGCAGCAAGGAGCAGTGCACAGTATGGGGAACCATGGCCATCTCACTAGGAGGGTGTTAGAAAGTACCTACAGGATATGGGCTTGTGTTCTGTGATTTGGGGAGGGCTTAAGGAAGCCAGGGTTTGCTCTAGATTGGGTGCTATTAGGAAGCAGGGCCACTTCTTTGACTGAATATTTCAATAAATTTTATCTAGAAGGAGGGCAGACTAGAGAGATGCTAAAGCTATAATTGGTAAACAAGCAGCAGCCACTCATATTAGCCAGGAGAGGGAGATGTTTGGTCATTTGGGTGGTTTGGACAACGGTCATGTTTTGCCTGGGTTCAGACCCGATTAAGGAGTGGTTACATTTCTGCCTTGGTCCATCACTGTCACAGAGCGGCCTTGTCTGATGTTGTTACTGAGTCCAAGCTCACTCTGCTCGCCGCATGACAGGCCAATAAACCAGAGACGAGGTGTTGAGGCAGGGAATAGGACTTTATTTGGAAAGCCGGGTATCCAAGAAGATGGCACACGACGCTCTCAAAATAACTATCTTGTCGGGGTTTCGATGCCAGTTTCTTTTATAGCACAGAGAAGGGAAGGAGATGAGGAAAGTAAAATAAAAAGCCCATAGATTTGCAAATGTCCCCTGGAATGGCCAGCCTCGGGGAGGGGATGTGTTAATTTCTTCTTTCTTCCGGCCATCCACAGGGGGTCAGGGTCCAGATGTTTCCCTGAACAAAGGCACTTTGGTTTAACATTCAGGCAGAGGGGCAGGATCTCCGGAGGCAGGCCATTATGTATAGACAGTATCCTTTTAGTGAACAAAAACAATGGGAAGCAAAGGTTAAAGTAGAAACTGATCCAACGTGCAGCCAGATTTGGCTCCTGCCTGTTACAGTGTTACTGTTCATGAAATTGTTTATATTCAACAGGAGGAAGAGCAAAGCCTAGCTGTGAGTGCAAGGCCAGCTCCTGGGTGGTGGGGAATGCTTCTCCCTTTCTCCGTATATCATATCATATATCATATCATATTGTAATCCTATATTTTTTATATATACATACATGTGTGTGTGTGTGTATAGAGCCCGCCATATCCATAGATTCTCCATCCACAGATTCAACCAACTGTGGATGGAAAATATTGAGGAAAAATAATTCCAGAAAGTTCCAAAAAGAAAAACTTGAATTTGCCAGGCTCCAGGCAACTATTTACATAGTATTTACATTGTAGTAGGTATTATCGGCAATCTAGAGATGATTTAAAGTATACAGGAGGATGTGCATAGGTTATATGCAAATATTATGACATCATATAAGGGACTTAAACATCCTTGGATTTTGGCATCCACAGCAGGTCCTGGAACCAATCCCCCGCAGGTACCAAGGGGCGACTGTATATGTTATATATATCATATTCCCGTAACCTAGCATCAACTAGTATTAACTTAGTGTTCTTCCTTCTGGTCATTTCTTCAGTGCCCATGTTTTCATTTGCACAAAGACTTTATTTTCATAAAGACTTTTCATAAAAGAAAACCAATTTTTATTGGTTTTCTTTGCATAAAGACTTTAAGCCTGCTCTTTGGCTACTTTAGGAGACACTGATTTCTCCTCTGAGACATCCACGAAGTTAGGACACTCCACCACCATGATTCTTCAGGCCTGCCCTCATCCCAGTATGGTCTTCCTCCCTTCCAACCCGACCATCTCTCTTATCTCCACAACCACTGAAAGCTTTTTCGTACTTGAGATTCACCGTGAGAACACTGTAGCACGTACCCTCTCCTGGCAGCGGCGGGGAGGTGCATTTTGGCAGCTGAGGAGACCTAGCTGGTCCCTACCCCACACAGGAGAAAGCAGCCCTAAACTAAAGGAAGGATGGAAGTTCAGGTTTAGCAAATTGTGCGGGGAGGCACCCTGAAATGACACCACTCAGATTTTAGGCCACTTAGGTTTCTGGGTGAGGGTTGGGGGATGCCCGACTTGATGGAGCGGGAGGTTTGAAACCAAACATGTAACTGAATTGGGGTCCTGATTGATTGTCCCCTGGCTCTTTATCTGATCTCCAGCTTACAGCCTGTCTCCAGGGAATTGGGAGCCTAACAGCTGTGGATGTACAAGTGCTGGCTGAGTCCCGAGGATGGAGGGGGATCTGGAGAAGACTCCTTTGGACTCTTTCTCTGGAATGCCTTCCCTGACCCCTCCTATTATAGTCTCTTTCAAAGAAGTTCTTTGGGACCAGACTAGACCTGGGATCTTAACCTGGGCATGTCAAGTTTCTTGGCCTCTCTGAAGCTGTTTCTACATCTTTATTTATTTATTTAGTTTCTACATCTTTAAAGAGATGCTAAAAATAGTATCCTCTTTGTAAGATTTGTTGTGAAAATGAGAGAAAATGTCTGCATCGTTCCTGGCACATAGTAGACACTTAAAACACGGCAGCTCAGGCTGCTCGCTCTGCCTCGCTGCACTGAGCTCTCAGCAGTGGGTAAGAAGGGTGAGGAATGCGCCCTGACCAGCTGAGATATCCACAAAGGCTGAGAAGGGAAGACTTCTCCCCCTTCTTACCTGTATCCTGCGTTCCCTTCTTCCCTCAACTGAGAGCTGGCAGAGTCTCCTCTGGTCAAAATCTACTCTTAGGTAAGATTAGGGCTATAACAGGGAGTCTGGCCTTAAGCTGGAGGATGTAAACTCTGAGGGGGAAATACCAAGCATCAAGCAGTGGACGGGAGAGAACCAGATGGGGAGGATTTGCTTCAGTGCCCCAGAAATCCCAGCCGACTCCAGACACAAGAAAAAAGGCTGTTTTCGTCAGGAGGTGTAATTAAAGAAGTCACATGGCCCTAGTAAGATACGGTCATTTCCAGCGACATGCCACCAAGGGGGCTTCCAAATGCTAAGATTGCCCTGACCTTCCGTTCTCAGACTTTTGGTTAGAGTTAATGATCTGTAAACAAAATCATAACTGCAGGCTGGTCTTTCAAGACCTTGAAGGATACTCCTTCTGTAATCCCAACTTCTAATTTGCCTAATTTGTACTTCTAATTTAAAAAAAGCTCTCATGGATTCCCTTCTCCTCTCTGCCCTCCTCCTGTCCCCTCTATTTAACACAGCATAAGTCTCCCAGACTCAGAATGTCACCCTAGACACAGGCTCTTTTATTTCCCTGCAGCAGGGCTGAGCTAGAGGCTCCCTGAAAACAGGAGGCAACATCTGGTTTAAATAGTAGCTACATTTCAACAAATGCTTTTACATGCCAGGTACTGTGTTTTGTCTCTCTTTTTTTTCAAACTGAAAAACAATTCACAGGAAGTTGTGAAGATTCTCCAGAGGGTTCTTGTGTATTCTTCGCCCAGTTTGTCCCCATGGTTAAACCTTACATTCCTCTACTACAGTATCAAGACCGGGAAATCGACACCAGTACAATGTGTGTATGTAGTTCACTATCATTTCATGGCAGGTGTAACCACCATGTCAATCAAGATCCAGAACTGTTCCAGCACCACGAAAATCTCCCTCTAGCTATCCCTGTGTAGTCACATCCGTTCACTTCCCATCCCCCTGTCATCCCTAACCCCTGGAAACTACCCATCTGTTCTCCATCTCTATAATTTTGTCACTTCAAGAAAGTTATATACATGGAATCATACTGTATGTAGCCTCTAGAGGTTGGCTTTTTCCATTCAGCATAATGCCCTTGATACCCATCCAAGTCACTGCATTTGTTGATAGTTTGAATCTTCTTTTCATTGGTGGCTAGTGCTTTTGGTATCTTGTTTAAGAACTCTAACAAGCTCTTGGTTCTGAAGCTTTTCTCCTGTGTGTTCTCACCCATCACTCTAGAGAATGGGAACAAATCCTCCCTTCCCCGAAGCTCCACAGCCGATCCACCGCGATGGCCTGTTGATTCCGCCTCCTAACTGTGCCCGGAGCCTGCCCATCGCTTTCCATCTTCACCGCCCACGCGACGTGAGGCTTCTGTCATCACCTCCCACCTGAATGCCTAGAGTGGCTTTCTAACTGTCTCCCCGTTTCCACTCTCGGCCACCCCCAAAGTCAAGGCAAACCTGATTCTGTCTCCCACGAGAAGTCCTTCGGTGGCTCCCCAAAGTTCTTAGGCTGCAACCCAAATCCTTCTCATGGCCTGTGAGGCCCCGGCTCTCTGGTCCCTCCTTGTCTATCCCCCAGAACTCATTTGAGCCCCTCTTCCTACTTCCCTCAGCCCCAACGCCTGGCTGGCTTTCTGTTCTTTGAAAGCACACACCATCCGGCCTCTGGGCTTCCATGTGCTACGTCCCTTCCCGCCTCTCCACCTAGCCAAATCCTGCTCATCTTTCAGGTTTCAGCTTTAAATGTCACCTCCTCTGGAAAGCCTTCCCAGACCCCTCCACAGAATGAGGGCCTCTCTAGCAAAGCATTTAGCACAGTTGTAATTAATTAGTTATTCATGAAAGGAATTAATCTCTGTCGCTTCCATTGATTAGACTCTAAGCTCCCAAGGAGGCCGTGGCTATCCAGTTCCCCCTTGCATCTCCAGTTCCCAGAGAAGTGTCAGTGCTTTGTGGCTGTTCAGCAGATTCTTCTTGAGTACACGGATGAAGGAAAGTCGAACCAACTGGTCCTGAGTTACTGTGACTTTAAAAGACAGGGAGGTTGGGCTTCCCTGGTGGCACAGTGGTTGAGAGTCCGCCTGCCGATGCAGGGGACACGGGTTCGTGCCCCGGTCCGGGAAGATCCCACATGCCGCGGAGCGGCTGGGCCATGGCCGCTGAGCCTGCGCATCCGGAGTCTGTGCTCCACAGCGGGAGGGGCCACAGCAGTGAGAGGCCCACGTAATGCAAAAAATTAAAAAATAAAAGACAGGGAGGGACTTTCTGGAGGTACTGGGAGGCAGGGATTACTGAATGACACACTGGCTGAACAGCTGGTTTTGCAAAAGGCCTCCTTGCTGTAACCTCATCCTCCTCTTTCCTCCCTCTTCCAACCTTCCTTTACGGGTGAGAGGCCCTGAGAAGGGAGAAGGTTTTTATGAGGTGCTAGGGACCCATGTCTGCAAAATGTTGGCAGTTTCTTCAGGACACTTAGATTTCAGGTTTGGCAGCGCTAACTGGAAAGCATCCTAGGATCTTTAGGAGGTGGGGTGTGGCCTCGTGGTAAGAGAGGCCTCTTTTAAGTACCCTATCCAAACAAGCCCCCCTGCCCCTCTCTCCTCCACTAGGCTGTAAGCTCCAGAAGGGCAGAGAGCCTGCCCTGTTCACCACCGTGCTGCCAGGGCCCAGCACGTAACAGGCGCAGCATAAATATTTATTAAGTGAAGGAATGGGTAAAGAGTGAATGAATAAATGAACGAATGAATGGTCAGGTGAATTTCTGAAGGTCCAACGAGTTGCCTGGAAGCCAAAGCTGACTGGCCTGATTATATGCTCTTGTCCTCGTGTCTTCCCTGGGAGCTCTGCCCTGTCCCCTCATCCCAGACTGAGAGCAACCAGAGGGCCGGAGCAGTGGCCTCCGGGCACAGCCTGGGGCCAGACCCAAGGCCGGCCTCAGGAAGGGCTGGCCCAGTGGCTTGCTGACAGTTCAAGATTCCTTCCTGCAGCTCCCCTGCCCCGAATCCCCCATCCAAACCTCCCTGGCCTCAGAGCTGCTCGGCTTTCCAAGTTGGCAATCTGCAAATGGATGAACTAATCCCAGAACACAGCTTCCGGTTCTCCGCCTCCCAAGCAGCACGTGTGCTTTAATATTTCAGTTTTATCATCAGAGACCTGGTGGGGCACTGCGGAGAGATGGGGCCCTTGGGGAGAGCATCCAGACCAGCCCCCAGCCCCCAGCCCGGCGGGCGGTGGGGCACTGCTACCTCCCCCCAGGGACACTGTCGCCCCCGGAAGAGGTGCCTGGGAAGGGCCTGGAGAGCCACCTGTGGGAGACACCCTCTGGGGAGAGACCCAAACCTCAGACTGGTTTCTCTGCCTTTAAATAGGTCACCGAGAGCTCCGAGCTGGGAGAAAGGGAAGCCAACCTTCCTGGGCAGCACCCCGCAGAGACCGCCAGGCCCACTGTGACAGCACCTCCTGCAGATCAGAGGTTGTGGGGAAAGGCCTGGGGAGGCCGGCCACAATTCCCTCAGGAGAGGCTCCAGGTCGGGCTGGGGCAGGGCTGCATTGCCCTTGTCTTAGCTTTTCCATTTGGATGCCGTCCATGCTGTGGGAAACGCTTGGCCCAGGGGTTGTGGCCCCAGCTGTGCCACTGACTCATTCGCTCTGTGAAACTTGGGCAGGTCTCAGCCCTGACTCGCTTTAGCGTTTGTAAATGTAGAGTGAGGGTGCTCCCTGCCAGGCCTGCTTCAGGATGGTGATGGGGAGCGGAGGTGATACCGGAGAGGAAAGTTCTTAGTCAAAGCGAGAAGCTTTTCTTCTCTCCCATCATCCCTGGTTCCTCAAACTGGCAGCTGGCCTGTTCCATGGGCCCGGGCTCTCCATCCCATGGCATCTCGGAGTGGAGTTTTGCCCAGGGCAGGGAGCTCTCTACGTGGGATGCTACGAAGGGCCCTTCAAAGTCTCACCACTGTCCTGCTGGGCTCTGAACCTTCCTTCTCCCCCACTGGCGCCAACCCCTGGCTTTACACCTTCTGCCATTATCAGCATTAATAAGCACTGAGTAAACTCCTCCTGGGGCAGTGACTCAGGCTAAGCCATGGTGATACGAGAAGACCTAGGACACAGTTCCCTCCTCCAATCAGTAGCAATGAGGACTGGAAAGGAGGGAGAGAGGGAGGAAGACCTTCCGTTTTGTGTACTGCTTTACAGCTTATCCAGTGTTTTCACACTTTCATTTAATCTTCAAAAGTTATCTACAAGGATGAAATAGAATCTCAAGGAGTCTAAGCAGTTTGTCCAAGGTCACAAAGCATATTAAGACCAGGCCTTAAGGTGTCCTGATTTTAAATTCAAGGCAGTTCTATAAAAAGTTGCCCTTCTATGATCTCCAGAAGCCCTTGTTGAGACGTAATGGGAGGTGGGGATAATTTCAGTGCCCTGACTACCCACTAACACCTCAGCGTGGATTACCGTAGCGGGGTCCAAGGGAAGGGGACAAACAGAGGAACAGAAGGGTCTTTTCTTTTTAAATTAAATGTTTTATTTTGAGCTAGGTTGACATGCACTTGTAGGAAATAATACAGAGGGATCCCATGTACCCTTTAGCCCGTTTCTCCCAATGGGAACATCCTAAAAAACGATAGTATAATGTCACAACCAGGGTATTAACATTAATACAGTCAAGATACAGACTACTGGGCTTCCCTGGTGGCGCAGTGGTTGAGAGTCCGCCTGCCGATGCAGGGGACACGGGTTCGTGCCCCAGTCCAGGAAGATCCCACATGCCGCAGGGTGGCTGGGCCCGTGAGCCATGGCCACTGAGCCTGCGCGTCCGGAGCCTGTGCTCTGCAACGGGAGAGGCCACAACAGTGAGAGGCCCGCGTACCGCAAAAAAAAAAAAAAAAAAAAAAGATACAGACTATTTCCATCACCACAAGGATCCCTCATGTTGCCCTTTTACAGCCACACCAACTTCCGTGCCCCCCACCCCCGCCAACCCTCTCCTCAATCCCTGGCAACCACTTATCTGTTCTCCCTTTCTATAATTCTGTCATTTCAAGAATGCTATCTGAATAAAATTATAGAGATGTGTAGCCTTTAGGGATTGACTTTTTTCACTCCGTGATTCTCTGGAGATTCATTCAAGTTGTTGGCATGTATCAAGACCTGATTCTTTTTGTGGCTGGGTAGTAGTCGATGGTATGGATTGTCAGTTTGCTTAACCATTCACCTGCTGGAGGACATCTGGGCTGATTCCAGTTTTGGGCTATTATGAACAAAGCTACTATCAACATTCATATACAAGTGTCTGTGTGACCATGTTTTCATCTTTCCGGGATAGATGGCACAAGAGTGTAATCTCTGGATCATACAGTAGTTGCATGTTTATTTTTTTAAGAGCCTGCCAAACTGCTTCCCAGAGTAGCCAAACCAATTTACAGCCTTACCAGCAACATATGAATGACTCAGTTTCTCTAGATCCTCACCAACTCTTGGCGTTGTCACTATTTTCTTTCATTTTAACCTTTCTGTTAGGTATGTCATTGTGATTTTAGTTTTCATTTCCCTAATGGCTAGTGATATTGAGCACGTTTTCATGTACTTGTTGGCCATCTGTATATCCTTTCTGGTGAAATAACTGTTCATGTCATTTTGGCATTTTCTAATTGGATTGTTTGTTTTAATGAGGCTGAGTTTGAGAGTTCTTTATATATTCTAGATACTAGTCCTTTGTTGGACATGTGCTTTGCAAATATTTTCTCCAATTGTTTTTTCATCCTTTTAACAGGGTGTTTCACAGAGTAAAAGTTTTTACTTTGATGAAGTCCATCTTATCCATTTTTGTTAATGGATCATGCTTTTGGTATCAAGTCTAAGAACTTTTGCCTCGCCCTAGATCCTAAAGATTTTCTTCTACATTTTTTGCCTAAAAGGTTTTTAATTTTATTCTTAAATCCATCATCCATTTTGAGTTAATTTTTCTGGTCTATGATGCCTACTTGCTCCAGCATCATTTGCACCTTTATCAACAATCAGTTGGGTGTGTTTGTGTACCTAGTTCTGGGTTCTCTGTTTTGTTCATTAATCTATGTGTCTGTCACTCTGATTCCACTCGTTATTTTTCAACATTGTTTTATCTATTCTAGTTTCTCTGCCTTTCCATACGCAGTTTTGAGTAAGCTTGCTGGGTTTTGCATTAAACATATACATAACTTGGAGGAGAAATGACATTTTTACTATGTTGAATCTTTTTATGATTTTTTTTTTTTTGCGGTACGCAGGCCTCTCACTGTTGTGGCCTCTCCCGCTGCGGAGCACAGGCTCCGGACGCGCAGGCTCAGCGGCCATGGCTCACGGGCCCAGCCGCTCCGCGGCATGTGGGATCTTCCCGGACCGGGGCACAAACCCGTGTCCCCTGTATCAGCAGGCGGACTCTCAACCACTACGCCACCAGGGAAGCCCTGAATCTTTTAATTCATGAACATCCCTATGTCTCTCCATTTATTTAGGTCTTCGATTTCTTTCATCAGTGTTTTGAAATTTTCAGCAAACAGGTGTTGTATATATGTTGTTAGATTTATACTTAAATATTTAAAATTTTTGAGGGATTGTAAATGGTATTGTATTTTTAAAATTTTGTGTCCATGCATTCATTGCTAACATATAGGAATACAATCGATTTTTCTATGTTGTATCTTGTGACCTTGTTAACTCACTTATTAGTTCTAGATTTTTTGTAGCTTGCTTGGGATTTTCTATTTATACAACCATGTAATCTGCAAATAGGGACAATTTTATTTCTTCCTTTTATATCTGTGTGCCTTCCCATGTGGTGGCGCCTCATTACTGTTGGGCAGCAGTGAAATTCCTCATTTTCCACTAGGCCTCCTCTGAGGCCATCCTGGTGGGAGGGTGGAAGTGTGGGATCCCCACTAGGCCTTTGCTGCCTTTAATGGGGATGGGGCCACAGTTTTTCTGTGGTGTCTGTCTGGAGTAGAGAATTTATTTAAAATTTGTTTTCTATCTTATGGCCTCTCCTTTTCCTGGTTCTTTGGCTAGGGAAAGCAGGCTTTTCCTCGGGCTTTTTTTAGGACTGCGTCTCTTGTCCTTTCTCAGTTGTTGGCTTCTCCAGCCCAAGTCTGAGATATGTGAGGCAAAAAGAAAGCCCAAGGAACTCCCCACCATTGTTGTTCTTCATGTCCTAAGGCCTCTAGTCTGTCTTTTTTTTTTTTTTTTTGCGATACGCGGGCCTCTCACTGCTGTGGCCTCTCCCGTTGCAGAGCACAGGCTCCGGACATGAAGGCTCAGTGGCCATGGCTCACGGGCCCAGCAGCTCCGCGGCATGTGGGATCTTCCCAGACCGGGACACGAACCCATGTCTCCTGCATCGGCAGGCGGACTCTCAACCACTGCGCCACCAGGGAAGCCCTAGTCTGTCTTCTTCTATCCACCCTTGAGTCCTTCTTCTTCTCCTCCTCCTCCCCTCCCCATTCTTCTCTTCCTCTTCCTCCTCCTTCTTCTTCATAATGTCTAGTGTTCTTATTTGTATTTAGCGGGAGGAATGGAGAAAAGTACATCCACTCCATCTTCCTGGAAGCAGAAGTCTCCACAGGAAGGTTTTGTTTCGTAAGGGAGGCCGGAGAGAGAGAAAGATATCTGGAATTCAGATTTTATAGCCCCGCCTAGGTATTGTGGGCCTGCCTCTAGGCCAGGTACCATCATGGGTCCAGGTTAAAGTCATCCCAATGGTTCTGGTTGCCTGAGGTAAGAGGTATTGAGAAGGATGCATAAAAGGGCAGGTGCGAGGCCCCCAAACATGGCCCAGACCCAAGTTATCCAAATGGATCATGCCAAGGATTCAGAAGGCCTGGGCAGGCCCCACAGCAGCCTTGACCAGGATGTCTGAGTAAATCAGCCAGACTCCCAGCAACCTGTAGGTGGCACCTGGCATCAAGGAATTCAGATGTGGGCCTTCCAGGGAGTCCAGTGACTGTGGCCATGACTGGTTGGTCCCAAGTGTGAGCTCAGCTGATTCAACCAGTTCTCCTTCCTGTAAGCCCACAGGGCCCTGCAGTGAGACTGAGCTCCTACCTCAAAATGCAGAGACTACCCTGGACATGGCTGCTCAGAAAGTGGGAGCTTGTCATGAAGCATTCTTGGGTAACTAGTGGGCAGGAAGCAAGAGCTTTTTATTTAGGTTTCTATGAAGGTTTGTTTAAGAAAAACTCTGGCTCATTGAAAATTAACTCATCAAGCACCAGGAGCTTTTTGGTGTGGCCGCCCTACATTTATTCATCAGCTATCATTGTGTACCAGGCACAATTCTAGGCACCATGGACAGAAAGCAGACAAAATCACTTCTCCCAAGGAACTTTCCAGTGGAATTATTGTTTGAAATCTTTCCCTTCTCAGTGAATAACGTTTAGCACATGTCTGCTGAGTGGGGCGATGCTGCAGGCCTTGAGGCCAGGGTTCTGAATGACAGTGGAGTCTGGGGATTCTCAGCTGGACCTGCACCTCTGAACCACCTGGCAGGGGGCTCTTGTTGAAAATGCAGCTTCCTGGCCCTTTTCTAAGATCTACTGAAAATGACTCTCTGGACCTTCCGTCTGTCTGTCCTTCTACCCTGGAGTGAATCAAGCACTTTCCTATCTCAGCATGATCTCTGTATGTGCTCTTCCTTCTGACATAACACCCTCCCCGTGGCCGACTCCTTCTGTTCACTCAGGCCTCAGTCAAATGTCACCCTCTCAGAGAGGCCTGCCCCGATCACCATCTCTAAAATCACACCCCCATGCTAGTCTCTCCATATCACATCCATATTGCGTCTACCTTATAGCACTCATGGATTTTTGCAATTACCTTTTTTCTTTCTTGCCTATCTCATCCACTAAATTGTAATTTCTCTGTGAACAGGGATTCTGTGTTGTTCACTATCAGATCCCTAGTGCCTATAACACTGCCTGGCATGTGTAGTATTCCGTGAATATTAGCTGACTATCCAACTGAGTGACTGGGGGGAAGCTTGGGACGTTACCTGTTAAACAAGTGTCTCAGGTGATTTTGGTGCCACTAAAATTTGACAACCAATGGCCAAGAACAGAGAGAGAGAGAGAGACATGGGAGACTGGGCTGCCTGTGGATGTGCTCAAGAGGATTTACTCTCTTAACTTTCATATGTAACATACAGCAGTGTTAGTTATATTTATTATGCAGTACATTACATCCCTAGTAAGTATTTATCTTATAACTGGAAGTTTGGACCTTTTGACCACCTTCATTCACTTCCCCTCCCCCACCCCCACCCCTGCCTCTGGTAGCCACAAATCTGATCTCTTTTTCTATGAGTTTACTTGTTTGTTTTCAAAGTATAATGGACCTCCAGCACTATGTTAGTTCCTGGTACACAACATAGTGATTTGATATTTCTGTATATTTCAAAATGATCATCATGAGAAGTCTAGTTAACTTCTGTCAGCCTACGAAGATATTACATAATTATTGACTAGATTCCCCACACTGTACATTTCATACCTGTGATAGAATTAGTTTTTTTTTTTTTACAAATTCATCTTTTTAAAAACTAATTAATTAATTTGTTTTTGGCTGCGTTGGGTCTGCGTTGCTGCGCGCGGGCTTTCTCTAGTTGAGGCGAGCGGGGGCTACTCTTTGTTGCGGTGCACGGGCTTCTCTTTGCAGTGGCTTCTCTGTTGTGGAGCATGGGCTCTAGGCGCGCAGGCTTCAGTGGTTGTGGCACGCGGGCTCAGTAGTTGTGGCTCGCGGGCTCTAGAGCGCAGGCTCAGTAGTTGTGGCACACGGGCTTAGTTGGTCTGCGGCATGTGGGATCTTCCCGGACCAGGGCTCGAACCCGTGTCCCCTGCATTGGCAGGCGGATTCTTAACCACTGCGCCACGAGGGAAGTCCAGAATTATTGGTTTTAAATTTATCATAATGATCTGCAAAGCAGACGAATCCCATCTGCCTAAGGAAAAATGGACTTGGCTGCATTTCTTGCCCAGCTGTGTGCCTTCCCTCAAGCTCCCCACATTTATAGCTGGATCCAGATTGCCCAGAGGAATCTGCTGCTTCGCTAACATGTGGGTTTCTTGTTCCGCTCCACAGTGTGGCTACTGCTTTGGCATCTGGCATCAGGCTCAGGGTAGAGAGGCAGGGATATAAAAAGGGATCCAGAGACAACGGACTGTATGGCGGGCAGTAAGCTGGTGGCCGAGTGGCTCCTCAAAAGGTAGAGAGCCCTGCTCTGTTGCCACAGGGGTCAGATGGCTGGGGTGCTGAGCGCCCCTGCTGTAGCACCCTCTGTAAGTGCAGTCCAGAGTGCATATGCCACCATCTCCCATTTGTGGTTTCTCACAACCGAGCCTTCTCATCAAAGACGGCTAGAGCCTGCCCCTGAAACCCTGGGTCCTGGGCAGAACAATGGAACTGGGAGAACAACGGGGCCAGTGTCACCCAGAAGGGCTATTGTTGGAGAGATAGTAATAGGCTCTTTGGGCTCTGGGTCCCACACAGTTTGTCGTCTGTTGACCCCTGCTCACCAGGCCCCCAAAGCCTGTGGCTCTTTGCAGATGTGGTCTCCCGGGTCCCAGAGGAACATGGCTGTGACTAATGGCAGTGACTGTGGCAGTGGGGTCTGTTTTGTTGTGTAGCTGGACCTGCCCTGAGCTTGCTAGTCAGTCTTTCCTTACGGTTTTTGCTACGTTTCCTAAAGCAGGGTTTGTTTCTATTTTTAAAAATTCATCCAAGAGACCCTCAAGATTCTATGTAGGGAAAATCAGATGCCCCATGTTGCTTATTTCCTAGGAGTTGTAGAGGTTTCTTTCAGTCTTGTTTGTTAAGCTGGCATTCTTATTAAGTACCACTCACAGGAAATCAAAATAAGTAGCAGGGTGTATGTGTAAGAGCAGATGACAGGGCTCCGCTTACAGAATTGCAGACTGGTTGGACTTCAGAGGGCATCCTTAGAGGGTTGGACTGGTTTAAAATGCCTTAATACCATTCTGGATAGAAAAATTGTTTAAAGAAATCAAGTTATTAAAAACAAACTTAAAGCAAGAGAATAGTGAAGAAGTAGGTTACAGGATGAGGCCATCTCTTCTCCATTTGTAGCTAACGTACGACTTCCATTTGGAGAATTCGAGGAAGGAATTAATGGCCATTTGACCACGAGGTGCGGATTCACTGTGATCCATCACCGTTTGTCATTGCACTTGAAGTGTTGGCCACTGGATGGCCCACCCTGAGTGGAGACTGGACTGTCACACTCTGGTCACTTCCTCTCGGGCCTAGAGCACATCCACATGAGCTCTGGGGGACTGGCTTGTAGTGTAGCCATCCAAAGAAAACAGCATGAATGAGAATAACATTTACTGAGTACTCCTCTGTGCCCAGGCCCGGTTCCGAGGGCTTTACCTAGATACAGGCACGCCTCAGAGGTATCTCCACTTTGGTTCCAGACCACCGCAATAAAGTAAATATCTCAATAAAGTGACTCACACCAATGTTTTTGGTTCCCCAGTACATATAAAAGTTATGTTTATGCTATACTGTAGTCTATTAAGTGTGCAATAACATTATGTCTAAAAAACAATGTAATACCTTAAGTAAAAAATACTTTATTGCTAAAAAGTGCTGAGCAAATGCTGTTGGAAAAGTGGCGCCCAGAGACTCACTCGACGAAGGGTTGCCACAAATCTTCAATTTGTAAAAATCACGGTATCTGCAGAGTGCGATAAAGTGAGGCGCAATAAAATGAGATGTGCCCGTATTCTCACGGAAACCTCACGTCAACCACTGTCATCCCCATTTTACAAAGAAATTACAGTGACAGAGGGACCCGTGCTGTAAAACATGAAGGTGTGGCTAGGCCAGCTGTGCAGATTGCTGTATGTTTAGTCACTTCCCCAAGCAAAGTCTGCAGTATTTGGGGGACCCATGGGAGAGGCCGCTTCAGGCTTCATAGGTACGAAGCGGGGTGAGCAGACTCTTTGCAGACGTTTGTATATAGGCAGTGGGGTCACTCCTCAGCCCCTCGCCCCACAGGCTTCTGTATAGAAAGCCTGTTGGTGATTACTCTGTGGTCTGTCTTGTTAACAAATCTCATGGCCAATTGTTAGCTTTAAGAACAATCTTCCTTTATAAAAAATCATTCAGGAAACCTCTTTCTTTCTTTTTTTTTTTTTGCGGTACGTGGGCCTCTCACTGTTGTGGCCTCTCCCGTTGCGGAGCACAGGCTCCGGACGTGCAGGCTCAGCGGCCGTGGCTCACGGGTGCTCCGGACGCGCAGGCTCAGCAGCCATGGCTCACGGGCCCAGCCGCTCCGCGGCACGTGGGATCTTCCCGGACCGGGGCACGAACCCGTGTCCCCTGCCTCGGCAGGCGGACTCTCAACCACTGCGCCACCAGGGAAGCCCAGGAAACCTCTTTCTTATTGTAAGCTTTAGACAGCAGGGAAGCAGGCCTGTTCAGGGGATGTCCGCTACATTTAAGTTTCTCTTTGTAAAGCGCTCTGAACATGGAATGTAAGTGATAATTATCATCATTGTGCTCATTATTAGCAGAGTAACGCCTATTACTAGAGGCAGTTAGGCTTCCAGCTTGTGGCCCTTCATATACAGCAACTACCTAGACACCCTCCCCACCTCACTGCGGCCTGCTGGGGGCCGTTCCTGCCATCTTAGCAAGACCAAGAGATCTTGACTAACTGTTCTGTTGCCTGAAGGAACAGCAGGCGGGAGGGTAAATGTTTCTCTCTTGGCCTTTAGTGTGTCCATTGGCAGATTTAGGCAGGTCTAGAATAGCAGGTTAGTTTAAAACAAAAAAAACACCAAAAAAACCCAGCTTTATTGAGATATAATTCACATACCATGCAGTTCAACTTAACTTTTTATAGCTTTTTATTATGGCCATTTCTAAACTTCGACAAAAGTAGAGAGAAGAGTAGAATGAATTCCCATGTACCCATCTCCCAGCTTCAACAGTGGCCAATCTTGTGGCAACCATCCTGATTCTACCCCCCCCCCCGCACCCTCACATACCTGGGAGTATTTTATTTTATTATTTTTTTAACATTTTACACCATTTGCTTTATTTATTATTTGTGCTTACTCTCTGTGTATTTATATTTTATGTTTCCTATTTATTATATATAATATTTTTAATCATTTGAGGCTAAGTTACATACATCAAAGCTCTGTACTTTTGAATGCTTCACGTACATGTATGGGCTTCCTAAGAATTGAGGTTTTCTCTTTTCATAAGCATGTACACTTCAATTTTAGTAAGGTTAATATTGATACCGTACTTTCATCTACTCCACCATCCATGTTTCAGTGATGTCCTTTGTACCCTTTATCTCCTTCAGTGCAGCATTCAGAGTCAGGAGTTGCATTCACTTGTTATGAACCTTAGGATTTTGAGGTTTGATTCTATGAAGGAATAGAGCACTTCCTTTATAGTTCATCTCCTGCGAGTATTTTAAAACAAATGCCAGAAAATACGTCATTTCACCTATAATACTCCATTGTGTATCTCTAACACAGAAAGGATGAAAATAAAATAAAACCATAGGAGCTAATCTGGGTTCAGATTTCTAGACTGGAAGCTTCTGTAATGTGGGGTCCTTGGGCTGGGTGGGTGGTCATTCAGGGGCTTCAGAGGATCTATATCGTCCCCGAAACTATGCAAAGGACTACGTGTGTATTGTGAGGGGGCCACCAAAGGAGTGCGGGACTCTGCGTGGACGTGTCTGGGGGGAGGAGGGGAAGACCCAGACCTTTCAACAAGCCTCAAAGACGTGTGTGACCCCATAAAAGCTTGGAGTCCCTGGTCTAGAGAAAGGTGCGAAGCAGACCTGGCCTGGATAAAAGACTCCTGGTTTTCAGTGGCCAGTACCAGGTGGCAGCTTTGCTGGGAGGATTGCCGAGCAACGTTGGGCCTGGCGTGGAGGCTTTAGCATTCCCGGCCTACATTGTATGCCACCTCAGGGGGTGGCAGAGTGTCAAGCGGAGCCCTAAATCTTCCCGGTGCCTCAGAACCCCTTGGCGTGGCATTGAGCATGCAGATTCCCAGGCCCATGCTCCAGGATTCTGTCAGTAGATCTGAGATGGGGCCTGGGAATCTGCTCGTGTTTACCAAGTTCTGGCTTTGAGAAGCACAGGTGCGGTGGCTAAGAGCATGGGCTTTGGAGTCCCACAGCCCTGGGCCTGAACCTGGGCTCTGCCTCACATCAGCTGTGTGGTCCCGGGCAAGTCATGAAACCTCTCTGAAGTGGGCCTACTTATAGCACCTCTGCCCTACGGTTGTAAGAGTTAGGTTAGAAAATACACGTAAAATATGCGAGTGGTGCCTTGCATGAAGGATGGCGCTCAATTGGATGGTAGATCTTTTCTTTTTCTCCTTAAAATGTCCCAGAGTGACAGACCTTGGAAGGGCTCCCCTTACTCCCCCCAGGATTATAAGGGTTTACAGTCCTTCTCATAGAATTGTCTAGATCTAAGATGTATCCCAAAGTTTATATGATCCATGGGTCCTCTGGGCTCTACTGGCTTCAGCTGACAAGAATGAAGCTCAGTAAACTGATGGGCTGAGGTATTGTCAGGCTGCATGGGCCTGGATGGAACTGGACTCTTTCTTTCCCTAGGCGCCTTCCTGGCATTGGTGGTCTTGTTATCTCAGTCGTTTGGTAAGTGGTACATCAGTTGGGAAACCCTCCATAGCAAAGCCAGCCCGATTTGGTGCGTTGGTTTCCTTGGCCACACAGGAGACTCCAGGAGAGAATGCGGATGACTCAGGGAAAAGAATTCAAAGCTCCCATCCAGCTGATGGGGGACTGGGGATGAGTGCTTGACATCCTCTCGCATGCACGAGGCCTCACTGTGATGCCAATGGCCTTTTCTAGCTTCCAAACCGTGGTGGTCTCTGGGGACACAGGGCTGGGAGGCACCAGTGCTGGGTCTGGATTTCTTTATGTGAGGGAAAGGCGCTGCTAGGCTAAACTCTATGAGGACATGGCCCTGTCTAGGCCTCACCAGAAAATTGTAGCATCTGCCCAGCTTCCCTGGGCTTTAAAGCACCCTGAGGCCTCAACTCGCCCAGCCCCAACCCTCTTCTTTTTTTTTTTTTTTTTTTGTGGTACGCGGGCCTCTCATTGCTGTGGCCTGTCCCGTTGCGGAGCACAGGCTCCGGTCGCGCAGTCTCAGCGGCCATGGCTCACGGGCCCAGCCGCTCCACGGCACGTGGGATCCTCCCGGACCGGGGCACGATCCCATGTCCCCTGTATCAGCAGGCGGACTCTCAACCACTGCGCCACCAGGGAAGCCCACTCCAACCTTTTTCAAGGTAATTGGACTTTCTCACTTGCTGTCACCCTTGTTTTCCAAGCTTACCTCCATTCTAGTGTCTACCTGGTGTCTGACTTTTCAGGTCACATCTTTTGTTGCTGGCTCTGCGTGAGCCCTTGGAAATTATCAACCAAACATGGCCTTTCTCCCGCCGCTCCCCCACGCCTACCCCGCCCCTGCAGACCCTCTGCTCTCCCAGGACACAGCTCATACTTTTTTGGGGACTTCAAGTAATTGTCCTGCCTCTGGGCCTCCTGCTCAGGGGAGCTTGCCTGGTCACCTCCATCCTCAGGGGAGTGGCCAGATTAACTGTGGATGTAAATGAGTAGTAATGGGCTCCAGAGAGCACTTGCTGTCCAGGTTGCCGTAAGTGGATGGCTAGTGAGGGAGGGAGCAACGCTTCCTTCCTCCAGACGCTGCTCCTGCCTGTGCAACTGTGCTCACAGATCCAGGGACAGGCCAGTGGCCTTTTGTTAATGGAAAGAACTTTGGGGCCAGGTTGGGGCTGATTCCATGGCTGTTCTCTGATGGCTGACAAGCAGGTAGGCCACTTTTCTTCCCAGGGTCAGTGGAGCCAGTGGGGAGAGAGCCTGAGCTATCTCTGGCCTTCTCGGCCTAGGGAAACCTTGACTGGTCAGAATCTTGGGGAAGGGGCTTTGTGGGAATTTCTGGGAAACTGAGGCTCAAGCAGAAAACCTATTTTGTCATCCTCCCTGTTGAAAGAGTTACCAAAATGTCTGAGGCCTTCTTCCTGCCTTCCTGAGCTCAGCCTTGTGACTGTAATGAGCCTTTGTGATTAAGCTTCCCGGCTCTCTGGGATCATGGCCTGGGCTGAGGATAGACACCAATAGAGTGTAATATTGTGACCCTAGTAGATGCCCAGGTAATCATGCATTTGTGTGTGTGGGTGTGTGTGTGTGTGTGTGTGTGTGTGTGTGTGTTGGAATGTTGATTTTTTCCCTAAAGGAGAGTTAAGGAAAATGTTTGAGGGGATCCAAGTAATTGACCCTTTGTCCTCCTAGGAAATAGAATCTTCTAACCTGAAATCATTTTGGTCAGGGATGACTTGGAAAATCAGACAGAAAGCAGCATTTGGGGAGGGCTGCGGAAGCCACCTCTTCCTTGGTACCCTCGGCTAGACTAACTTCAAGTTGGGTTTCTATGTTTATTTGAGTTTTCTCATGGAGAATAGCCCAGGGGCTTATCACTGAAGAAAACTTTATAGGGCACTGCTGTGCTGAGTGCTGTGGGAGACACAGAGAGCTAGGAAGAAAGAGCCTCTACCATCAAATAGCCTCTTAAGGAAATGCAACAAGCATGTAGCACAGGGCAGTTTGGGGCTTATTCAGAGCCTTATTCTGATTTTATGGGTCTAGGGTGGAGTCTGGGAACCTATTTGATCACACTTTCCAGGAGACTTGGAATCTCTGGCAAGCTACTGCTCTCGCCAAGCCTCAGGGCCCTGGGCACAATGAGACAGTCATTACAGTGAGAGATGCCAAGGGCGTTGTTGCTGCTCCCAGGTGGTGTGCAAGCCCTTCCTCCCTGGGATTCAGTGCTGGCTTCTATTAGATCCTCCTGCTTGCAAATGCAGCAGGAGCCCTTCGTCCTAATGTCCACTTTCCATGCAGGGGATCTGGGGAAGCCTGAGGTCTTTGGGGGTGGAAAAAGGGGACTCAGTGGACCAAAGGCCACTTCCTGTGGCCACCGTTATAGGCCCGAGCTCATCTGATGATTTATGGAATCTGGGCTGAAGGAATAAGAGAAATGATAAGAGAGCATTTGAGGAGATTATTATAGAGTCAAGGCTTCTATAAATAAGAAGCTTGGAGTCCCTCGCAGGACCTAGACGGTATGGAGACTCAGTAAGCATTCAGGAATATTGTGCACCTGCTCTGGAGCAAGCTTTGCGCTGAGCATCGTGGAAGAAACGTATGCTTTCTTTTCCCGGAACCAAGCAAGCACAGTGCCTGGCACCAATATTTGTTGAAGGAATGCTGGTGACTGAACCAACATGCCCTTGAGGAGCTTGCCTTTTTAGGGAGTGGTCAGCCCAGTCAGCAGCAGTTTGCAGGAGGTGGGGTGGGAGGTGTAGGCTCAGTAGGACAGAATGTAAAGGAGGACAGGAGATGGACGAGCCTGGGGCGAGAAGTGGGAGAGAGACCAGAAGAAGGAGGCGACAGGAATGGAAACATAAAGCAGAATTTGGGTTAGTGGAGAAAATCACCTTACGTTTTCTGAGTTGTCTCCATTTTCGAAATTTGTTCCAACCTGGGCAATATGCAGTCTTCCAGTTATCTGATGTGGCGTTAGGGTCCCTTCTCTGAGCTTTTTTGAGGGCGTAGTGGGAGAAGGAAGACCAGGAGAGAAATTGGGCTGCTGGAACATTCACTGCTCCCCCTGTGAGCCTTGGGTTTCCTGCCACCCTCCATCCCCTCAACACTCCCCCAGAGGGGGGGTTTCCTAGAATCACAGCTTGGCCACCTCAGGAGAGTTGGACCCTTTCAAGGAAGCCCAGTAGGCTTTGAAAGTTGAATTTGGGTGGAAACACAGTATTGGTTCCCAGTTTCCTCTGCACATCACAGTTGCGTTCTAGATTTTATATACAGGTAGATACATTTATGATATGAGTTGGAGCTGTTTGGCCAGTGGCGGAAATATGTTCAGAGGCATCCATATCCTTGTAGGCTTGACTCCATGCCACTAGCCCCACTGGCCCCTCACTGTAACCAAGTGAGTTGCTAGGGTACCGGTTTTGGTGTTTAAATTCGGAACTAGCTCTTGTTAGATATAGCTCTTGCTTAAGTTAACTAGCTGTTAAGTTCTGTTCTTTTCATAGACATAGAGTGACAGCAGGTGACAAGCGAATTATCAAGGGATCAATTAATATGTGTATTGGTAGAAGGGAGAAAGTAGTAGGCTTCTTGAGTTATGCGAGACCGTTTTGTACAAGTACATGAGAAGATGGAGGCAAAGCCCAAGAACTGTCTTAACCAGACAAGATCTTGTAATGGTGGGATGGGTGAAAATGTCTTCATTTTAAGGGTGAGGGAACCGGACCCCAAAGATGGTAAGTGATTCTCCTTGGGTCACACAGTCAATCTTACAGACAAATGTAAGATTAGAGTCCTGGGTACCCCGTCTTCCGGTGTAGAGCTGTACAGCCTGGGAAAGAGGAGAAATCATCCTCTGAGCAAAGGACGAAAAGCATGCATCATGGGATACAGTGGCCCCTCACTGGGCTGCTGCAGGTGTCGATTCAACCCAAGGCAAAATAGTGAGCTAGGACAGCTTTGGTTTTGGCAACCTCAGTCCCTCCTGTCACAACCCTTTCCCACTTCAGCCCCTTCCCTCTCCGGGTGCTCTGGGCCTGCATCTTGCCCTCCTCTCCCAGCCTCTGGTGTCCCAGGTTGTGGACTCCCCTTGGCTAACACATTGCCATCCTGTGGCCCAGGGGCTAGCTCTTGGCCAGGCTGGCTGATGGGTGCTAGGTTAGTAGACCTGGATGGATTACTCCAGATGATGTGCATTTCGATATGACCTGGATGCATTTGTGTCACTCTGATGCTCGGGGGTCATCTGGGGGAGTTTGCAGGTTGGTGGGTCCCTCACATCATGCTGGTCAGCTTCTTCTACTCTAAGAACAGGATGCAGGAAGCTGAGGCTGAGCGCTTCTGCCACAAGCCCCTGGCCCCCAACCAGGGAAGAACTATTGTAATTGATGTGCCAGTCTTCTCCCCTTGGCTGCAGAACTTTCCTGATGCCCCGCAAAGCAGTGCAGGCTGCTATTTGAGGTCAGTGGACGCACATATTGACTTTTTCTGAATTCCAGTTGTTGGTAGTCAGGGGGCCCATGCGTTCTTTCTTGGCCCCGGGTAGCCCCCTGGCGCCCAGATGCTGGAGGAGACCCACCCCCAGGTCCTTCCAGTGGCTGACGGTTTCAGGGCTATCTCCCCTCCCACCTGCAATCTGTTCTCCTGAACCCGAGGCCGACCTGCATCCGGGGAGCTATGATGAACCTGAAGCCTGGCTCCATGTGACCTTCCAGCTGGGGAAGGCAAATACGGACTAGCAGAAAGCACCAGAAATGTGCACGTAGCTGCCTCCACTCAGCCTGCCAGCTCAGACCCAACCTCCACTCCTTAGTGTTATTAAGAGTGTTTAATGTGGTCACTAGAGATCCCTGTGGCACTTTGCATCCTTCTCTCCTTCCCTTCTTCCATTTTTTTTGCTTCTTCTAGTTGTAGAAGAAAAGCTACTAACTCCAGTTCCCCTGGCAAGGGGCCCAGACTGGCTACTGCATTTTGCTAACCTGAGTTCACCCTGTGGCATCTGTCTGAGGCGCTGTCCATTCATGAGCGTGATAAGGGAGCCATGGGGTGGCAGGTGCGTACCCAGGAGGTGCCACCCTAGGCCCCCAGCCTCACCCTCTGCTGGGGAGGTGGGGAGAAAGCCGGCTCTCTGGAAAGTTCTTGAATAAGCTACTTGCCATATTTACCGGTTTACCGGAACTTTGTCTCCTTTGACTATAACATCATTAAAATATTGAACTCTTTGTGAAAATTCATTTAGGAGGGAATTTCAGAGATTTCTCTGAAGATGCAGTTGACAAATTCCATTTGGTCTTTAGCAGCTTTCTAAGGAGTGTTCCAGTTGTTGTATGAAAAATGTGGAAAAGTATATTATTTCATCCGTAACCAAAATTTCAGCACTTTGTATGGGAATGTTTACACTAGTTTCTTTTGAATCCCTTGAAAGCCCATATTCTGTTGGGCCCTCTTTAGCATTTTGGGGATTCTTTCACCAGTTTCTCAAGTAGCACAATATTTTGTTATTTCTGGAAATTAGTAGGCAAAATGCGGTATGCGATGTGATTGCTCCTGTGGTTTCCTCATTGATTTTCTATGCTGACATTCCTTTAACTTTTTAAACCAATTCATTTCTTATCCTTCCTTGGCAATTTCATAGTTATGGTTAATGGAGAGCAACTTGGAGGAACTAATCGTACAGTACATTGTAGTGATCCCTTCTTGGCATCTTCACACTCAACCTGCTTCATTAAATGGCCTTACTCTTTCATGAAATCTTCAATAGCTTTTAAACCCACTCATTCACTGCAAATTACCGTATAGACTGTGATTCACTAGAAAAAAATGAGTGTCAGTGAAATGGCTTGTTTTCAGGAGGCTAAGGTAAGGTAATGATAAGATTTGCCATTTGATTCTTCAGATACATACGCTAACCTTAACCCAGAGGTTCTTAGCAGAGGTGTGGGGAGCAATTTGGCTCCCCCAGGGGATGGTTGGCAATATCTGAAGACTTGTCCAGTCATCAAAACTAGGGGGAAGGTGTGCTACTGGCACCTAGTGGGTGGAGGCCAGGGATGCTGCTAAGCGTCCCGCAATGCGCAGGACCGCCCTCACAACAAAGAATTCTCCAGCCCCAAATGTCAATAGTGTCAGGATTGAGAAACCCTGCCTTCAATGAATAACATTTTACCAAAGTAGAAGTCTGAGGAGGACCACCCTTAAGTGTTTAGAGCAGTTTCTGTGGTGATGGAAATGTCCTCTATCTGTGCTGTCCAATGCCATAACCACTAGCCACGTGTGGCTATTGAGCAAATGTGGTGCACCCAATGTGACCGAGGAACCGAGATTTTAATTTTATTTCACTTTAACGAGTTTAAAGTTAAATAACCCCATGTGGCTAGTGGCTTCCATATTGGACTCAACTTGAGAGGCGCTATAGTCTAGTGGAGCGTGGTTCTGGGATCAGACAGTCCTGGGCTTGGGTCCCCTGTCTACCACTTCCTAGCTTTGTTGCCTTGTATATGCTCCTCTAAGCCTTCTGAGCCCCAGTTTCCTCAGCTGTAAAATTGGGGTAATAATGGGACCTAGTCCTCGAAGGATTATGGTATCCACTGAGAAATAATGCATGAGAAATGAAGCATGTAGTGCAGTGCCCAGCACAGTAAGCGTTTGAGAGATGTTAGTAATTATTGCCAGAGATTTGTGATTAATATAGTAATTGTCATCATGTAAATAGGGCTTCTGCAGGGCTTACAAATGGGTCTTCCCCTGGGGTATTATTTAAAGGTCACTTCAGAAGCAGAGCCCTAACGCTCAGCTCTCACAGCATTACCATAGACGTGTCCCCATGCCTTTTTGGGGCCTTGGTTTTCTTATCTGTAAAATGGGAAAAATAAAAATAATAATGTCGCTTCTCTGTTTATGTCAGAATTGTCTGGACGGTCAAATGGATGTGGAAGTTCTTTGAAGAGCACAAGGCCATCTATAAGTATAAGGTTTATGTTATAAGTTTGCACACAAGCGTGCTTTTGTTTAGATATGGTGCAAAAGTTCTGCCTTGGTAGAACCATCTTAAGTTCGGAATGGGAGCGCCTGAATCGGGGTGGTTGTATTGGAGAGCAGCAGAAGTTAGGAGCTCTTCACAATGTCAGGTCCTCCTCTGTCTGACACCCAGCCAGTAATGTGGCGGGAGAGCCCAGGTACCACTTGGAGGATATGTGGAAGTTCGGCGTTTGGGGTTGGGAAACCAGAGCAGCGTATGGACCAGCCTGGCCCCCAGGCTGCTAATGAAGGAGCAAGGCATCTGGCCCAAAAGGAGAGAAGAGGGCACCTCACAGCAGCTTACGGTGTGCTATCGAAGGCCACGCTGCCCCAGGGCTCAACCACCCGGCATAGTCTGGCCTGAGAGATACACACGTACAATTGCTGAACGTATTTGGCACCATATAGAGAAATGAGCGTGGGGCTTTGGAGTCAGACATGGGCTTGAATCCTCACAATGCTACTTACTAGCTGTGTGGCCATGGGTGACTGCCAGAGCCTTCCTGGGCCTCAGTTGTCTCATCTGTAAAATGGAGAGAATGACTCCTACCTCACAGGGTTGTCACAAGGATTCAGTCAGGTAACTGACAGGCACATAGGTTGCCCTTAGTAAATGTGAGTTCCCTTGCTGCCTAATGTTGATAAAAAAAGAACAACTTTGAACGAACTAATGATTCATAATCCCGTCTTTGTTCTTCTGAGAGGGAAAAGGAAAATGAGAGTTTTCTGCTGGTGGCCTGGAAGAACTGTTTAGATCTTTCTTGAGAAGAGGAAAGGGGGAAAGGATTCTCCTTGCTGTGCTACTACCTTGTCCGGAAGAGCAGTCTGAACTGTTTAGGGACGGACTAGGATGAAGGATAAAGCACAGCGCTCTGAGTTAGTCACGATACAGTGTAAATGAGAAGCCTGAACAGCCTCGCCTGGGCTCAGGAGTTCCCCTGAGAGAAGTCACCATACTCTGTGTGCCCAGAGAGAGGCTTTCTGGGGACAGTGGGTTTTCCAGGCATCTGGAATTTAAACTCAAGCCATATCTGTGGCCGTTTGACCCAGTGACAGCTAATGAGCAAAGGACACAAGCTGGATGCAGTTGGCTTTGTCTTCACACAGCCCCAGGCCCCAGGCCCCAGTGCACAGAGCCATTTGACAACACTGCTGGTCTCCAGAGGGCTGGCTGCTGGAGAGAGTGTGGATAACACAGGGAGTCTCATCCCCTGTTTTTGGGAAACCAATGAAGACATAGGGGGACATAGGTCATTAACACCAGGGGAAGGACAGCCTTCCATGGAGAAGGGAGGGTAACAATGATAGTAGCTACCACGTATTGAGAGCTTACTATGTGCTACGCCTCATGCCAAGAGCTTTATGTGAGTTAGTTCACCAAACTGTGAGAGCGGGCCCTTCTCTTTTTTGAGCACTATTTGGATTTCTTCTCAGCACATAGTAGGTGCTCAACAAACAGTTATTAAGTGAATGAGTCCTCACAGTTAGCCTGTGCTGAAGGTACTCTTAGCCCCACTAGTCATTGACAAGAGCTGTATTTCTTTCTGTGACAAAGGAACTACTGGATCAGAGACTCAAGAACACTGCACAAAGACATGATACTGTGATATCAATACCTCCTTCATCCCACCTACTCCCTCCATCCCCCCAGTTCTGTCCCCAGACAGGTTCATTTCGTGGATAAAGAAACTGAGGTATGAAAAAATTATATGACTTGTCCAAAGTCACACAGCTTGTTGGGATCCTTATTAGTTTGATGTTCTAGCCCTCAGAGAACTCAGAGCCTGATAGGGAGGGGAAGGGTGTCATCTACTGGGGCCAAGGCTAAATGGGAAAAAATAAACAAAGGGCCCCATATTGTTAAAGCAACTTGCTTGAATTTTTAAAAAATAAAACAGTGTACACATCTTATTTGAACACTTGGAACTCTACTCCTTGTTATGAACACAACACATTATAACAATACAATTCAGTTATCTACTACAGCATATACAGTACATGTTCGAAATGAGGAATGGAAACAAGAAAAAGGAAAAAGAAGAGATACAGACGTGGGAAAGTCTAGATATGGATAGGAAAAAAGCAACAAATGGTAGGCACTGTATTTCAGAAAAGATTCTACTAAAGATTGATAAAGTCATGTTACATTTTCACATCGACAAGGTCATTATGCCTATCCCGGGGGCCTCATGGCCCAGGGACCAGCTCATCCTGTAAACTGTGGGTCATGGTTACTTCCCCTTCCTTATTGCATCCAAATCTCCCCTTTCCATAAGCCCAACTGTTCTGAAAGAATGGAGAAGAAAGTAAGTCAGAGCAAGACTCTTCTGAGCCCCATGGAGGTTAGGGAAAAGAAAGGGTCCTGGGAACCCAGGCATATCTGCCTGTTCACATTTTGAGCAGAGCCCAGTAGGTAAGGCAGGAAAAGTCTACTCTCCTGGGTTTGCATAAAACATATGAACAGAGGTTTCCGGATTAGTTCACTATTCATTTGTGATACTTGGAGGGGGTCTTTAGAAGCCCTTTAAGGGAATGAGATGGAAAAAAATCCCCGCTAAACCTTCATCTTCAGTTTTTGAAGGACATAATTTTACTTTTACTTGTGAAGAGTGTTTGTTCCTTCTGTGGTTTCCGAAGCCAAATGTCAATGATCTGAAGACCTTATTTCATGTAGAAATGGCCTATGTTTGCTTATTCAGAATTGAAGGAAACTCTGAGATATTAATTCTCTGATAGGGATGAACTCCTGATCTGAAAAAAAATTTTTTTTAAATTTCTTTCAAAGGTGAAGAAAAAATGAATGGTGAATTTTAAATCAAATCTCCTGCGACCCTGTGCATTTTTTTTAAGTGGGAAAAAGCTTAGGTTTCTAAACAAGCTAAAAGTAGGAGCATTTTCTGAAAATATCAACAGGCTGGTCCCCTGATGGCCAACTCAAGCAAGGCTTATAGGGGGTCTCTTCAAAATCTGGCTTCTTTAGGGATGAACTGGGAACTTTGATTGTCTCGATGAATCATAGGATCCTGGAATGCCTGGGCTAGCAGGACCCCTAGATCCAAGTCCAGCCCAATCCCTTACTTCTTAGGTGAGGAAACTGCAGCTCAGAGAGAGGACTCAGTGTGCCCGAGGCCTCACAGCTAATTCATAGCAGGGCTGGGGTGTCAACTCTCCATCACCTGCTCTAGGACTCATTGGAGGTTCAAGTCTTAGAGACGTTCATTAGAAAAACAAAATGCCTTCCTTTGCGGCCACACTTCTCTCTAGATGTCATTCGAGTTGCTTTTTCTTCACCACCACATCCATTTCTTATGGCTCCCATTTCAGCTTTTCTGTTCCAGCCAGGCCCAGTAGCCAACATGATTTATAGCAGGGTCTCCTTAAAGCGCGGTGTTTGGACTGTGTACCTCAGCATCACCCGGGAACTTACGGAACGTACAGATCTCTGGGCCCCGCCCCAATGGAAGAATCAGAATCCCTGGGGGTGAGGTCCCCGGAATCAGTGGTTGTCATGCAGGCTGGTGACTTACAGCCTTCCTCCTCGAACCCATTTTTTGCACCATTGTCCGTATCTGTACTAGTAGTTTTAGAAACCCTGCTATTTCTTTTCTTTTTTTAAATTGAAATATAGTTGATTTTACAAAGCTGTGTTAGTTTCAGGTGTACAGCAGAGTGATTCAGATATATAGATATATATATATATTCTTTTTCAGATTCTTTTTTTTTTCTTTTTAAAAAATTTTTATTTATTTATTTTTGGCCATGCCACGCAGCTTGTGGGATCTTAGCTCCCTGACCAGAGATTGGACCCGTGCCCCCTGCATTGGAAGCATGGAGTCTTAACCACTGGACTGCCAGGGAGGCCCCTCAGATTCTTTTCGATTGTAGGTTTTTACAAGATATTGAATATAGTTCCCTGTGCTATACAACAGGTCCTTGATGTTTATCTATTTTATACATAGTAGTGTGTTTCTGCTAATCCCTATCTCCTAATTTATCCCTCCTCCCCCACCCCCACTATTTCTTGAGCACTTACTTTGTACCAGGTGCTGTGCTATTTTTCATGCATTATCTCATGCATTCCTCAGATGCTGGCTGCGTGCTTCCCTCTCACTCTCAAGTGGACCACAGAGCAGCGTCCAGCCTGGGGAGGGGCCGGCCACCTCGCACCGCCATGTAAGCAACCCTCCCGGGCACTGATCCCAGGGTGGCTTTTTTTGTCCCCAGGCCATTCTGACTAGGGATTCTTACACCTTAAAGTTGAAGGAAGCCTGGTAGCTTTCTTCCTGCCTGGGTCTCACTGCCACTTTTCTTTTCCTATGAGGTTGTTACCCGGGTGGGAAGGGCCTGGCACACATCAATGACTTCTTCAAAGTGGCGATCCTTTGCCCTTCCCTGCCGGGAGTGACGGCAGCCGAGTGATGGAATGAGTGTGAGGATGCCCTGAGTGCTGTGCATGGGGATCCCCTCTGCTTCTGCGGCCTGCAGTGAGCACAGGAGGGAACCAGGAATCTCCTTTCTGCCCTTGGCAGTCTGGGACTTTCTCTCCTCCCCTACCAGCTGCCATCTAGCCTGGCCCAGCTGTGGGCCCTCTTCTAGGGGCTCCCTCTTTCTTCACCCTCTTGGTGCCCTGTCTAGCCCCAGGCCCTGGGACACTCCATTTTCCAGTCCGCTGCTATCTGGTGTCCCTTGTCCTGGAATCTCCTTCCTGTGGCTTGTCAATATTTCTCCAGAAGCTTCTGGCTTCTTTTGCAGGCACTGGACCAAAGAGATATGAGAGTCAGGTGTGAGAGCAGACGTGACCTTGGGCAGAAGGGATGTAGGTGAGCCAGGTATCACCCAAGCCTCAGTGCCCCAAGCACATCATTCCGGGCGAGTCCTCAGGCTCTTCCTGGTCACTCAGGGTTTGTGGCTGTCACCTGCCCTTTCTGCCCTCATCCCCAGCTCACCTATGCTGACACTCAGTGCTTCAGGCCGCAAGCTGTCAAACTTTTCTGCCCAGCAAATGGCCCTTCTGAAAGCGGGCTTCTCCTCCCAGGCCTTTCATTGTGACTCCAGCCAACACGGAGTGGTCCCTTCCAGTCCCTTTCGCTTTAAATGGAGCCACCAACACAAGCGCCCTCCAGAACCTCCTGTGGCTGTGCTGCCTCCCATCCCCCAATCCTCCCATCTGAGGCTCCCCTTCACTCTCACCTTCCCTGTTCCTTGACCTCATTTACAGCTAGATCTCAGTGTTCTAGCCCTGCTTTGCTACACCCTTCCCAGCTCAGCTTGGTGATATGCTTTGGACACACTTCTCCGGCTTAACCTTGGCTCTCTGCCTCATTTCTGCCTCCCGGTCCCCTGTACCACACGCATGCGTGCAACACACACCCTGGCTTCCTGTGCCACGACTCTTGGGCCCTGCAGACCCCTCCTATATGGAGTCAGTACCCAAGAGTTTAGCCTTTGAGTCCTCATCTTAAAATGAATACTTGTCCTAAAATATCATAAGAGAGCACATGACAAGTTTCTCTCACCTCCTCATTTTACAAATGCAGGAACTGGACTTCCCCAGTGGTCCAGTGGTTAAGACTTCGCGCTTCCACTGCAGGGGGTGTGGGTTCGATCCCTGGTCGGGGAACTAAGATCCCACAAGCCACACAGTGTGGCCTAAAAACAACAGCAACAACAACAACAACAGAAGAACACAAATGCAGGAACTGAGGCCCAGCGAGGAGCTGTGTCTGGGGCAAGGCCACAAGGATAATATGTAGGAAGGGCACAATCAGGACCCAGGCCTTCTGATTCCCAATCAAGCACTGCTCTCAATTTTTCGTGTGTATCTTTTTCCTCGTCATCAGGGAGTGGGTTGGTTTAGCATAGCACTTAATGGGCTCTGGAGTCAAACTACCTCAGTTTAAATCCTGCCCTCACCATGTACTTGTGTGTGACCCCGGGCAGTTACTTAGCCTTTCGGTTTCCTCATCTACCAAATGGGGGAGGAGTGAAAATAAATAGTACCTACTGTACAGGATTGTTCTGAGAATTAAATGAGACGGTGTGTGCAAAACACTTCAGTATCTGCACATATTAAATGCCCAGTAAATGTTAACTGTTTTATTTTGTCATTGTCTCCATGGCCCCTAAAACAGGACTCAGTATATAGTAGGTCTGCATGAAGATTTTGGGGTGCAAAGAGAGAGGCCCTGGGAAATAATATTCTGACTTTGCTGTCTGGCTCTAATGGTGGGTTCTAACTCTAATGGTCCTAATTCTAATGGTGGGTATTTTAGGCCATGGAGAAAGGGGGAGATCTGGGGACCAGAGAACCTTTGGAAAACTCTTCCTGTAGCTCCAGATAAACAGCTGCTTCTTTGCCCTGTGGCAGGGCTGTCTGTGGGGTTAAGGGCTAAGGAAATCTGAGGATTTAAAGACCCCTAAACATGACCTTGACTGAGATTGGCCAGGGCTCTCAGATTCTTGGAGGCATGTTTATTTCCGTGGGCCTGGGCCCCTTGGCGACAGCGGCACACCCTTTCTTCTGCCCGTCCCCTCCCTGGGGTGACGCAGTTCACTCTGAGACCTCTCTCTATTTCAGCCTGGAACTGGGAGACCAAAGGCTATTCATCATAACCATGAGGTGACTGCCTCTCCAGCCCCCTCCCTCCCTGTGGGCTAAAGGACCTTAGATAAAACCCCAAAAGTACAAGCTGGCTTCACGAAAGTCACAGATAGTTCAGCTTGGGCTGGGGGCACATCCTTTTTTTTTTTTTTTTTGCATCATAAGGAATTATTATTTATTTATTTTTTACACACACACTGTACTTTATTTTTACAAGAGATAAATAGACTGACACCAAGCATTGTAAATGTATGACCACAACAAAAGCAACAATGATTGCGGTTACCAAACACGAAACACACTCATACTATGTCATAATATTGACATTCAGTCCAGGAATCCTCCACTGTAACAGCTCCTTTACTTTGCAGTGAAAATTGATGTGTATATTTTTTGCATCTGAGTCCCTGTGGGATTTTTTTTTTAATCCAAACAGAAAGGGGGACACATTCTTGTGGCTGAGTTCTCTCCCTCCTTCATCCCCCCTGCGTCTCCCGCCAGAATCTAACCAGCCACGTAGAAGTCACAGCCTGCCCCAGCACCACCAACCTCTTTTCTTCTTCTTTTGCCTTTTTTCCCTCCTTGGAGATTTTTCCCCCACCCCCAACTGATGGCTTGTTGCCTGCTGGGAGCAGTGATAACAGCAACCACAACAGATACAGGATAAAATAAAAAGCCTCAGACATACTCTGCTTGGGATGGACTTGAGAGCTGGTGGAGAGTTTGGGTCTAGAGCTCTCGGCATCCAACACGCACTTAAAGCTGTGACATCTATTCTCAGGGCCCCTCACCTCAATTCTGGCTCTTCCTTGAGTCTCTCAGGATCCCCATGCTTCTCGTGCCCCTTGCTGGTACCCCACTTCAGCCTGGCCACCCAAGGGGCCCATGCTATAGACCTATCCCCTCTTAATATTTTGTGATCTCTCATCACAATATATGTGTCCAGTGAGCCATTTTTAGCAGGACTCTCTATTGTTAAAATGACCAACAAATCTTTGGCAAAGATATTAGGGGCTGATAATGACCTGGCGAGTTATCCTACTTTCAAATCCTGTAATGGGCTAATGCATGAGATTCTTTGGGGTAGGAGTGAGTGGTCATTTAATACTTACCAGATTTTGCCAAGTAAGAAGGGAGCAGAGTGTAGTGGTCAAATCATGGGCTCTGAAATCCTCCAGAACTGGATTTGAGTCCTAGCTCGATTATTTGTATGGCCTTGTCCAGATTACCCAATTTCAGTGAGACTCGGTTTCCTCATCTGGGAAATGGGGCTGAAAATAATAAAAACGAAATAACAAAGCCTACCTCATAGGGCTCTTGCGAGATCCAATGAGATAATGCATAGAAAACCATTTTCACAGTGCCAGGCTGGCACAGAGTTAGGACTCAGCAATTTCATTCATTGTATTAATTGTATAATATGAATTGCCCTGGACTGTGAAAGAGCAGAGCTTTTAATTAGAGGCTATGTGGATTGACAAGACAGAATAGGACTCCCCATCAACAAGGCTCTGAGGCCGCTAAGGAGATGGAAGAAAGAACCTTTGAGGACAAGTTCTCTGCATTACTAACCCCCGCCCCCAGCAGAAGATCTAAGGGGTTAGGGGTGGCATGAGTTGGGCCTTTCTGTGCTTCTCCTGGTTTACTCTAGGGGTGAGGTACAGTGAGGAGGAAGGGAAGGCAGAACTGGAGGCAAAACCAGAGCCCTTTTATTTTTATTTTTTTAACATCTTTATTGGAGTATAATTGCTTTACAATGGTGTGTTAGTTTCTGCTTTATAACAAAGTGAATCAGCTATACATATACATATATCTCCATATCTCCTCCCTCTTGCGTCTCCCTCCCTCCCGCCCTCCCTATCCCACCCCTCTAGGTGGTCACAAAGCACTGAGCTGATCTCCCTGTGCTATGCGGCTGCTTCCCACCAGCTATCTATTTTATATTTGGTAGTGTATATAAGTTGATGCCACTCTGTCACTTTGTCCCAGCTTACCCTTCCCCCTCCCCGTGTCCTCAAGTCCATTCTCTACGTCTGTGTCTTTATTCCTGTCCTGCTCCCTAGGTTCTTCAGAACCATTTCTTTCTTTTTTTTTTTTTTTTACATTCCATATATATATGTTAGCATACAGTATTTTTCTCTTTCTGACTTACTTCACTCTGTATGACAGACTTTAGGTCCATCCGCCTTACTACCAGTAACTCAATTTTGTTTCTTTTTATGGCTGAGTAATATTCCATTGTATATATGGGCCACATCTTCTTTATCCATTCATCTGTCGATGGACACTTAGGTTGCTTCCATGTCCTGGCTATTGTAAATAGTGCTGCAATGAACACTGTGGTACATGACTCTTTTTGAATTATGGTTTTCTCGGGGTATATGCCCAGTAGTGGGATTGCTGGGTCATATGGTAGCTCTATTTTTAGTTTTTTAAGGAGCCTCCATACTGTTCTCCATAGTGGCTGTATTAATTTACATTACCACCAACAGTGCAGGAGGGTTCCCTTTACTCCACACCCTCTCCAGCATTTATTGTTTGTAGACTTTTTGATGATGGCCATTCTGACTGGTGTGAGGTGATACCTCATTGTGGTTTTGATTTGCATTTCTCTAATGATTAGTGATGTTGAGCATCCTTTCATGTATTTGTTGGTGATCTGTATATCTTCTTTGGAGAAATGTCGATTTAGGTCTTCTGCCCATTTTTGGATTGGGTTGTTTGTTTTTTGATAGTGAGCTGCATGAACTGCTTGTAATTTTGGAGATGAATCCTTTGTCAGTTGTTTCATTTGCAAATATTTTCTCCCATTCTGAGGCCAAAATATAGCAGAGGGAAGAACACTTCCAAACTCATTCTATGAGGCCACCATCACCCTGATACCAAAACCAGACAAAGATGTCACAAAGAAAGAAAACTACAGGCCAATATCACTGATGAACACAGATGCAAAAATCATCAACAAAATACTAGCAAACAGAATCCAACAGCACATGAAAAGGATCATACACCATGATCGAGTGGGGTTTATCCCAGGAATGCAAGGATTCTTCAATATACGTAAATCAATCAATGTGATACACCATATTAACACACTGAAGGAGAAAAACCATAGGATCATCTCAATAGATGCAGAGAAAGCTTTTGACAAAATTCAGCACTGATTTATGATAAAAACTCTTCAGAAAGGGGGCATAGAGGGAACTTTCCTCAACATAATAAAGGCCATATATGACAAACCCACAGCAAACATCGTCCTCAATGGTGAAATACTGAAACCACTTTCTCTAAGATCAGGAACAAGACAAGGTTGCCCACTCTCACCACTCTTATTCAACATAGTTTTGGAAGTTTTAGCCACAGCAATCAGAGAAGAAAAAGAAATAAAAGGAATCCAAATTGGAAGAGAAGAAGTAAAGCTGTCGCTGTTTGCAGATGACATGATACTATACATAGAGAATCCTAAAGATGCTACCAGAAAACTACTAGAGCTAATCAATGAATTTGGTAAAGTAACAGGATTCAAAATTAATGCACAGAAATCTCTTGCATTCCTATACACTAATGATGAAAAATCTGAAAGAGAAATTAAGGAAACACTCCCATTTACCACTGCAACAAAAAGAATAAAATATCTAGGAATAAACCTACTTAGGGAGACAAAAGACCTGTATGCAGAAAACTATAAGACACTGATGAAAGAAATTAAAGATGATACCAACAGATGGAGAGATATACCATGTTCTTGGATTGGAAGAATCAACATTGTGAAAATGACTACACTACCCAGATCCCTTTTAAATGGAAGCGTTGGAAGAGAAAAAGACACAGAGAAGGAAACAGAGGAAAGAAGAAGTGGAGGAGGAGGAAGTTGTTGCAGCTGCTTGTCTAAGATAAGGAGTGGATCTTTCTGGTTCCTGTCTTCTCCTAGTGGTGAGATGTTGCTCCGCAGAAATTTTGAGCAGTCTTCCAGCCAAGATGACCTCTTCTTTTGAGGCTGCCAGGACAAAGACGTGCTCCCTGGATAACAATCAGGATGCTGAAGGTACTCCTGAAATGGGCTTCCCTGTGGTGGGGCCGTGGAGGGTGGTGGGCTGTCATTTTCCTCTGGCCTCCAGGAGTGGAAGAAATGCTTGAGGGACAGTTACTCTAGAGCAGGTGTCTGAGGCAGGAATCCCCTAGAGCATGTCTGGGCATCTGCTCGATGGCTCTGGTGGCCAAATGGCCACAGGTGAGGGCGTGGAGCATAGAGGAGCGACCCTGTAGCTCTCGGACGTCTTCCTGTTGACATCCATGGGCATTTGGGGGTTGGCTTTGCAGAGGCTGCTGAAGAGGTCTTTTCAAATAATGCGCCACCAAAGCCATGCAGCAGTTTTTGCTTTGGGCAGAGACCCACCCAGGGCTCTCAGAGCCGAGATAGATGACCATCAAGCTTGTTCTCCTAAGTCCAGTATCCCGTGAGGGCACTCACCTCTGCACCCAGGGGCATGAGCAAACAGACATCCCAGAGCTAACTGGTTGGTCTCGAGCCTGCTGAGAGCTGCTGCCGCTCCTGGCCCCTGCTGTGGAAATGCCAATCATGCCAATGACCTCGGAAAGCCCTGATTTGTACATGGACGTAGTCAAAGCCTGGGTGGAAGTCGGCATCACAGCCCTACCACCCCGAGTGAATGCTGCCAGTCAGTGGGGTGACTGTCTACGTCAGAGCCATTCTGATTACTGGTGGCTTGAGGGGTGGGAGTTCTGGAGCTCATCGTGTGATCTGAGGGGCAGCCGTCTCCATCGTGGAGTCCGAGGACTGCATTTCAAGAACTGGGTGAATCTCTGGTGTCCTCCCGCCAACCCCACACAAGGAAAAGAGGAAGGGGGAGTGATCACGCTCTGCTAGAGGTTAGCTTATTTTACAACTAGTAAGGGGAAAGGGGGCCCTTTCTCATACTTTCATTTCAGGTGGAGCCCAGGTTCTTCAATGAGTTGGCATCCCCGCAAAAGACACTTCCTCTAGAAGTAACTGTGTTCTTCCCCTCCCCCTCCCTGAGTCATGCCTCGGAATGATCAGCTCCAAGGCTCTTCATCCACTGATTGGTGGATACACAGCACACACACCTGGTTGGGGGAACAGAGTATAGCCATATTTGAAAGGAGTTGGAGACATTCTCTTGAAGGTTGGGAAAGCCATGTCACACAAGGTGAGCCTTCAGGGGGTTTGTTTGTTCTAACATTTTGGCAAGGTCTATCCAACCTGTTCAGCCGATAACCCACTTGAGAGAGTGGCAACTTATGTTCTTCATAAAGAAGTGTTTGTGGCGGGATGGGTTGGGGAAGGGTTGCAAACAGTCCCCTCATGGGCCTCTTACCAAGTTCTGCGTTGCAGCTTACATAGCTCCAAACCTGCCCCACTTTTTGCTTTGTTCTCAATTAGAGCTGGGGCCCATAGGGCTTGCATTCATATTCTATTCCTATTCATTGCTGTGTAACAAATGACAAAAATTTGAGTGTCTTACCACACAAATTCACTATCTCTCAGTTTCCATGGGTCAAGGGACTAGGCATGGTTTAGCGGGTTCTCTGCACAGGACCTCACAAGGCTGCAATCAGTGGATGAGCCAGGGCTGAGGGCTCATCTGAGGTTCAGGGTTATCTTCGAAACTGACTGGTTATTAGCAGAATACAGTTTCTTTGAGGCCCCTACTTTCTTTTTTTAAATTTATTTATTTTACTTTTGGCTGCGTTGGGTCTTCGTTGCTGCGCACAGGCTTTCTCTAGTTGCGGCGAGCGGGGGCTACTCTTTGTTGCGGTGCGCCGGCTTCTCATTGCGGTGGCTTCTCTTGCTGCGGAGCATGGGCTCTAGGCGCGCGGGCTTCAGGAGTTGTGGCACGCGGGCTCAGTAGTTGTGGCTCGCGGGCTCTAGAGCGCAGTCTCAGTAGCTGTGGCGCACGGGCTTAGTTGCTCTGCGGCATGTGGGATCTTCCCGGACCAGGGCTCGAACCCGTGTCCCCTGCATTGGCAGGCGGATTCTTAACCACTGCGCCACCAGGGAAGCCCGAGGTCCCTACTTTCTTGATAGCTGTCAACCAAGGGTTGCTCTCAGCCACTGCCATTCTCTGCCACTTGGTCCTCTCCACAACATGGCACTTCGTTCCTTCAAGGCCTACAGGAGCGTGTCTGCTGCAGTTCTCAATCTCTCTGACTTCTGTATCTGACCTCTACACCCTCTTTTCAAAGAGCTCACCTGTTTAGGCCAGGCCCACCCACACTCAAGGGGAGGGGATTTACAGGGCATACAGACCAGGGAGGCAACAACCTTGGGGGCCATCTGCCTACCACAGACTCTATGAAAAACATTTCATCCTATCAGACTGTAAAAACTGAGGCCAGCTGCTTCTCAGCATTCCCCACTCTGGGAAGGCAGAAAATCCGTCAAGCAAAGTCTTCTGAATCCTTGAATCTGAACCAGGCTGTGGTTAAAACATTTCAACAACCTTGGAAGACAGGCCTTTTTCCTTGTTTTTCTCGCTTTCCCGCCCCCCCCCCCCCCCCCAGAGCCCTTGTTCAGTCCTTCAGTCAGTTTGAGAAGGAAAAGGCAGTTCTGGGGCTTAAGCCCCTGAGGTTGGCCTAGAGAGAGCAGACAAGCATTTACATAATGACTGAAAATGCAGCTTTATATCTCGGCTGGGCCAGACTTCCTGATGACCATTATTACAGGACTTTATCCTCTTTGGAAGTGGTTCTGGAGGCCCCTCATCCTTCACTGGATAAAAACGTACATTATTTCCTCTTTCCTTACACAGTTTGCCAGCTTTTTCATGGGACTTCATGCAGAGGGGTCTTTTGCTGCAAGTGTGTCTTAGGTTGTCCCTGTATGTTTAAAAAAGGGGGTCATTTCCCCACTGATGCCTATTTGTCACTGCATCCCTCCCCCAGCTCCTGCATTCATCCGTCCATAAAAACGCACAGTGAGCACCTTCCACGTGCCTGGTGTCGTGCTAGGTGCTGGGGGTCTCCAGATACGTGAAATGGGGTCCCTGTCTTCAAGGGGATATCAGCTATGACAGGGGCATGTACAAGGGGCAAGAGCGTGAGGCAAGGGTGGTAACCTTTGAGCTGGATTTTGAAGAATGTGTAGGATTTCAAGGATGTAGAGCTGAGGGAGGCGAGGTCCCGGGCTAAGTGAACAGCCTGTGCAGAGCACAGAGAATGCAAAAGAATGCGGTGTATTTAGGGAATGACTGGTGATTCTGGGAGACCAAACCATGAGGGTGGGAGTGGGGTTGGACTGCTGGAGAAGGGAGGGGGGCAGGGAGCACCCGATCGCTGAGAACTTTGTGAAGAACTTGGCTTTTGTCCTGCAGGCAGCAGGATGTCGGTGAACTAGTCTAAGTTCATGGTCAGATTGGTATTTTAGAGAGAGCGTTGTGACTTTTTTTTTGAGATACCACTGAGGTGACATTTTGCTAAATATCATAAATAAAAATAGAGACCAGCCTGGAGGCAGTGCCGAGGCCGCTATTGAAGAGCCCTGGTATAATTAAGGAACCAGTTCACTTTAAACTTATATTAGCCATGAGACACATGAAAGAAATAGGGTCTTTTGTCCTCTGTGAGGAGATACTGGGGAAGCAGAGCTCTGGTTAATAAGTCAGCCTGGGGTAAATGGAAAGAAGTTTTGCCAGTGGTGGTGTCTGTTCCTGAAACCTCCTCTAGGAGGATCTGGGCCTCGCCCAGCTGAGTGGGACTCCACACACAGGAGTCTCGTGTCCGGGACACCCGGGAGTAGGCTCTCTGTGACAAGGACAAGAGGCGCCCACCTTGCTGGGAGGGAAGGCAGGGCCTGCTAAGCTGGCAAGGAAGGAGCTTCCCCCCCACACCCCCACGACAAGTCTTCCTTTGCGTCCTGTAGCATGCCTCGACTTCTAAGAAATTTCTGACCACAAAGATGGTTCTTACGTTACTTCTCCTTCTTTCGCTGAATCTACGCATTCATTGAACAAACATTTAGCAAGTGCCTGACAGATGTACCAGGTACCATTCCAGGTGCTGGGGCATCCAGTGATGAACAAAATGGACAAGGCCCCTGCCCTAATGGAATTTACATTCTAGTAGAGGAGACAGGTAAGAGACTAACTAAATTAACATAGAATATAATTTCAGACATCGATGAGTGCTACGAAGATGTTAGTAAAGGATAATGTGATGGAGAGAGACTAGACGCTTTACTAGGATGATCATGGAGGTCCTCTCTGGGAGGGACCCTTTGAGCTGACTTGAATGCTATAAAAGAGGCAGCCATGCAGCTAGCTGGGGAAAGAGCCCTCTGGGCAGGGGGAGCAGCAAATGCAAAGACCCTGAGATTGAAAGGGGCTGGCTGTGTTGGGGATTAGCAAGAAGGCCAGTGAGGCTGGAGCACAGGGAGAAAGTGGGAGGGTAGCAGGATGGGTGGTCAGTCGGGGGGGACGCGGGCATGGGGCCAGAGCACATAAAACCCGGGAGGAGTGAGTGTGAGGGGACCCAGTCGGCCGATATGCACTGTTAGGTGGAGATGTTGGATAGACAGTTGGCTATAGGAATATGGAGTTCAGGGATGAGATCCAGTCTAGACATAGAAATTTTGGAGTTCAGTGTCTAGATAGTATTCATAAGGTGTGAATGAGATCATCTAGAATATGGTAGTCCCTAGCCCCATGTGACTACCGAGCAGTTGAAACGTGGCTAAGTCCGAATAGAAATGTGCTATACGTGAAAAATACAGACCAGATTTCAAAGACTTAGTATGATAAAAAGAACATAGAATATATCATTGATATTATTTTTATAATGATTACATGTTGAAATGATAATATTTTGGTTCTACTGATCTAAGTAAAATATATTATTAAAAGTAACTTCACCTGTTTCTTTTTGCTCTTTTGAACGTGGCTACTAGAAAATTTAAAATTACCTATGTGGCTTGCAATTGTGGTTCACGTTAACATTTCTATTTAATGGCGCTGGTCTAGGAAATGACTGTAGATAAAGAAGAGGGCCAAGGGTAGAGCCCTCGGGTGCTACAACATTTCAGAAACAGGGAAAGGAGAAAGATACAGCAAGGGAGGTTGAGAAGAAACAGCCAGTGAGGTAGGAGGAAAATGAAGGGAGTGTGATGTTCAGAAAGGCAAGTGATAACATTATTCAAAAAAGAGGGAGTGTCACATGCTGCTGGGAGGTCAAGTAACAGATGGGTGGATTGAACGAGAGCAGTTTTAGTGGAGCGGTTTGGAAGCAGTTGGATTTGGACGGCCTGTTGGAGAGAGTGCAAAAGAATAAGAAGTGAAGACATAAAGGTAGTAAGTATAGATAACCTTTCAGAGTTTGGCTTTAAAGAGAGGCAGAGAAATGGGTGGTAACAGGAAGAGGATTTCGAATCAAGGGGAGGTTTATATGTTTTGTTGTGGTTGTTGGTTTGTTTGGAAGAGGAGCTAGCTCAGCTGAGGGTTCTACTGTCCTCAGGACCTGCAGTCGGGGATACAAGGTAAGTATGCCAGAAAGAATTTGAGACAGTTTAAACTCAAAAGTTAGTTAGATCCAATGATTCTATTAGCGCTCCAGGGATGCAGATGCCGCCATGATGCCCTCTTTCTTTGTTCTCCCTTTGTCTTTCATATTTTTCTCTTTGGTTATCATTCCCCTTTCTTCTTCTGCCCCTGACAGTGGTGGGTCAGGGGCAACGTTAGCCTGCTGTGGCCTGGCATTTTGGAAAATGGGCTTCTTTTCCATGGGCTTCTCTAAAGCTCAGAGGTAGTTTATTTCCCCAGTGTCTAAGAAGCGTTTCTTAGTGGCAGGGGCTGGGGTGCTGCCATGTTTATTAAGATGGCCCAGGGACTCGCCAGTGATGTGAGTTGTTCCTGGCTCAAGGAATTCTCCTGTTCTCCCGCGGAATTTCTGAGGGCCTTCTGAATTTCCCTACCCCTTTGCTCTGTCCAGATCTCCAGATGGAACTTGTGTATGTGTGTATATATGTGTGTGTGGTAATTAGTAAGCACTGTGTGGGCCTGGGGTTGTCATCTTCAGGTAGAATTATGATATTGGCTCATAGAGTTTGAGTGACTTGAATAAAGTGTCGATACCTTTCAGCCAAAGCCCACCTGCAACACACCTGCTGTTGAACAAGCTAGGTTTATTCCTCATTGCAGCGAGAATGAACGTACACTGTGGGGAACCATAGGACTTCTCAGTGAGAGGGTCTCAAGCCATCTTGACACCAGGACCCTGTCAGCTCTCCCTGTGGTTTGGAAGCTTTTGCTTTCCAAAGGCCTCAGTCATTCTCAGTGGGTGGCGTCTCAAATTCACCTTAACCTCAGAGCCTGTGGTCACCCCTCTCTAGCTCCAGAGAAGTATCAGGGGCTTAACGGCTAGAGCGCAGCACACGATGGGCCTGGAGCCCATCCATGAAACAGCAATGGCAGCTTGACTGTTTCTGGGAGCAGGACAGATCTAGTGTAGGGAGGGGGGCTCCAGAATCTACTTAATCCAACTTGATGGTACTTGAGTCAGACACATCAAGACCCCAAGGCGAGCTATGATGAGGGCAGTCTCTGCTTGCCTCTCCGCAGCATTCTTGTTCTTTTCTCTGGGTCTGCTGATCAGATCCCCCCTCCCCTCCACCCACAAACTCCCATCAAAAATGTCAGCATTGATTTATAAAGGTTTGATTATCAACTGACATGCTTCCCTGGCTAGAAGGCTAGACTGAAAATGTACAGTAGGCTCTCAATTGATTATCTACACTAATGGAAAGGAGCCCAGGGACAGATAATTCTCCCATGATATAGAACCAGAGTCATGGGAGGATTACCCTTTTGGTCACTTTGGTTGTTTCCCACTTTGGACTGCTTAAAACAATGCTGTGATAAACATTCTTGCGTATATATTTTTGTGTACAAGTGTGAGTATAGCTACAGGGTGAAGTTCTAGCGGTGATGCTACCGGATCAAAAGGTATGTGTATTTTTAACTTTTGATACTGTGAAATTGTTCTTCAGAGAGCAATTTACACTTCATAATGTATGAGCGTGTCCTCTTTTCTCATCCTTGTCAGCATGGAATATCATCAAAATTAAAACTTTTGGACAATCTGATAGGTAAAAATGTTAACTTGATACTTTGATTTACATTTCTGTAATTATGAGTAGGACTGAGCTTTTCTTTACGTACTTCTTTTTCTATAAACTTCCTGTTGTATCCTTTGCCCCATTTTATATCCAGTTGTTTGTCATTTATTGGTTTATATGCACTCTTGACAAATTAAGAAAATTGGCACCTTTATCTATATTTGTTGTAAGTATTGCTTCCTAGTTTGTTATTCTTTTGTAAACTCTTTACTCTTTTTGGCCAAAAGTTAAAAATTTTTATGTAGTCAACTATCTCAGTTTTTTTCTTTATGGCTTATCTATACAATTTTGTCTGCCTGGGCACACCCATGAATAGTAACAGACCTCCAAATGTAATGGGCCCCAACACAAAGCAATAGATCAGGTTTTGTACATTTGCCTTTCATATTTTGGTAACAGCTTTATTGAGCTATAATTCACATATTATACAATTCACCGATTTAAAGTGTACAAGTCAATGCTTTTTAATATATTCAAAGATTTGTGCAACCATCACCACAATTAATTTTAGAACATTGTCATCACCTCAAAAAGAAACCCTGTACTCTATCATTCAAAAAAAACACCCTCGTCCCTCTAGCCCTAAGCAAGACACTTTCTGTGTCTATGTGTCTGCCTATCCTGGACATTTCATATATGTGGAATCATTGTCTTTTTTTTTTTTTTGCGGTACGTGGGCCTCTCACTGTTGTGGCCTCTCCCGTTGCGGAGCACAGGCTCCGGACACGCAGGCTCAGCGGCAATGGCTCACAGGCCCAGCCGCTCTGCGGCGTGTGGGATCTTCCCGGACCGGGGCACGAACCTGCGTCCCCTGCATCGGCAGACGGACTCCCAACCACTGCGCCACCAGGGAAGCCCCATTATCTTTTTTAAGGAAGAATAATTCTCTCTAATGGCAATTCCCTTTGTATACCTTTTCTTGCATGGTTTAAGAATCTAACTGGAGGATAAGGAGTAGGATAAAATGATTGTATTATATCCTAGATAGTAAATGATTTTTTGTTTTTTCCTCTATATTTTATTTTAGTGATTGAACTATAGCTGAATCACTAAGTGAAATTTCTGGCAGTATGGAAGTTCTGGAGGCCAGTGATGAGGGTAAGTAACCCAATAAAATCTTGGTAACTAGAACTAGATTTGTTTAATGTGTTTAACCCCTAGAAAAAGAATCAAGTCACAGAAAACAAGTTCATATCAAATTTCTAATGACACTAGACTCAGTCCATATTTAGTTTTCCATCTTCTAATCTCTTCTCTTTCATCTCAAACTCTGATAGTCAAAAGAGTTTTGTCTAGGCCCTGCAATCTTCTCTGGGGATGGTTAGCAGGTTCCATTTACTAAGACATGAGAAGAATTTCTGCTTAATCAGAAAAAAAAAAATCAGAGCAGGCCAGGATCTGAGAGATTCAACTGAGGTTTTGCTGTAGATAGGAATCCAGACTTAACCAACAGATAAATTTGTGATTTGAGGAGTCAAGGGGGGATGGTAACAAAGAAGCCACCATAGGCTTCTGTTAAATGGGAATCAATTTACAAAAATTTCTTTTGCAAAACCTATCCATTGCATAAATTACGGTGCCACCTGTGAATGATAGGAGACCATGAGTGGGGTAATAGAGAGGCAAAGGTCACTAAACAATGATACGCTTTATTGACACTGGAAAAAGGTGGGGGGAAGGGGAGGAACCATAAGACATAAGATGAGCCGTTGCATTTAAAGGCAGAACTGAATTTAACAGTTCACTGGGTTGTTCTTCAATGTTTGCTGAGTTTTCTTAGTGTGGTGCAGAAGACTTGGTCTGGAAGGACAGAGAGAGGGGAACCTTCTTGTGGCTTCCTGGAGGCTCTTCATCTCTGTGTCACCATTGTTCAGTATTGGGTCTCAGAGAGAGTGATTAGACACTCAAAAGTTTGTAGTGAATGAATGAATAAATAAATGAATGATAGGCCTCCTCACCAAGGCAACCCCAACTGCCAAATGAACTGACCTATCTTTCTGGATATGAGCTAGACAGGTGCCTAGAGAAAAAGGTGTCAATGCGCTGCATCTTGATAAAGGGTGGAGGTAAGGAAATGCCCTTTCTCTGTTCCCAAGATGTTTTTCTTACAGAGACCAAGCATTTGGGTACATGTTTAGTATTAGTCATTGCCAGCCAGAGAATAAGGTGCTGTTGGGAGGTTGAAGGGAAGAAAGGCTGCTTAGAAGAGTCTTCTTTCCAAGCAGCAACACAAGAGAACAAGGTCACCATTATGCGCGATGCATTTTGAAAGCTCAAGTGCAACCCAGAAGGGCTGCCTGTGTGTGTGGTAAATAAGCAAATATACAACCCAAAGCAATGATCTCTTCATTGGATTTAAGTGTGTTCTTGTCTGGGGGAACGGGAGAGGACTGCTTCCATGGGCTGTTTTCTGGTATGTGATGCACTGCAGGCCCTCGGTGGATGAGGATGTTGAAAGCTACTGCCTGTTTGGGGATATGTAGTCCTTGGGCTTGGACAGGGAAGTCAATGGCTTTGTTACAGAAGTCCAAACAGCTGTCAGCTCACTGACCACCACTGCTGTGCCTTGTGGTGGCATAAGATACCCAGTGTATAGGTGACCTCCATAGACATTGCTGGATACAAATGTGGGTTTTGACCCAAACCTGCTGTCTAGGTCTATCTACCCTTTACACTTTCAGCAACTTTGGAAACCAGCCCACACAGGGCTCAGCTGCTGGCAATATATTTTAAAAAATAAATTTATTTATTTATCTATCTATTTATTTTTGGCTGTGTTGGGTCTTCGTTGCTGCACGTGGTCTTTCTCTAGTTGCGGCGAGCGGGGGCTACTCTTCGTTGTGGTGCGCAGGCTTCTCATGGCGGTGGCTTCTCTTGTTGCGGAGCACGGGCTCTAGGCACGCGGGCTTCAGTAGTTGTGGCTCGTGGGCTCTAAAGCGCAGGCTCAGTAGTTGTGGCACACGGGCTTAGTTGCACGTGGGATCTTCCCGGACCAGGGATCAAACCCGTGTCCCCTGCATTGGCAGGCGGACTCTCAACCACTGCACCACCAGGGAAGCCCCAGCTGCTGGCAATTTAAAGGCACCCCTTTGCAAAAGAAAGTATGAAAGGCCAATTTACACCAGTGAATATATGGCAAGTGTCTCGGATTCCATTAGGGTTTCGAAAGTAACACAGCACGTGGACGGTTCCCAGATTTGTATCTCACTCCCAGGGTCTCCATACACGGGGTCTGATGCTGTCGGGGATGGAGCGCTCTCCTAAGCCAGAGCAGGCTGAAGACTTGGACTCTTGCAGCTGAGCTGGATGTCTGGCAATGGGTTGCTTAGTAAGGCTATGTCCAATTTTCAAGTCACGGCCCCAGATCAATGGGCAGCCCACCCCACCTCTTGGTGTCTCCCCAACTCCCTACCATCGAAGCTATACCACCACTATACCCAGAGCTACCCCCGAGGGAGGAAAGGAAACATTCTTTGCCTCCTAGTGGCCAAGGCTGAAAGAAACATGCATTGCTTAAGGTATTTTAAATCCTCGTGGGAAAATAAGTTGTTTCTGCCGAGCAAAAAACGGAAGACTGGGGAAACATTGGAATATACGCATACTTAATTTTTAACACCTTTTACAGTTCTATAGTCACTAGTCATTTGGTTAATTTAGGAACATAAAAATGTGTTAATGCATAATTTGGTTTGCTCATACAATGGCTATGTTTGGTACATTCAGTTTTACAACCTGAAAAGTTTATTAGAAGTGTTTTTATTCAGTTCTTGAGTGTTTGTAGATTGTGTCACCTACTGATTCTGTCCCCTCTGTCTTTGCTGGTTTGTGAGAAGCAGGTTTGCAACTCCAAATCGTCTAGCTTTGCCCTCCTCCCTTCCATTCTGGGATGTTCTCGTTTCAGAAGGCCAGAAGGAGATCCATCTGTCAAGAATCAATAAACGTCATTCCTTCTGTTTGAAAAATGGCAGTGCCTGCAAAGGCTCCTTCCCGTTTGTGAGGGGACACTGCCCAGTTCATCCTCACTGGGCAGGAGTTATTTAGTGGTGTGTTGGAGCTACCTTACACTGGCTTGGGAGACAGTGCACATCTCTCCCTAAATGTCATGTTAGTAGCTTGAAATTGACCGTGATGGGAGGATTTACACCACAGAGGTAGGCAGATACTACAAATAAGGGCATTTTCCCCCAGAGATCCAGTTGGTAAATACATCTCAGCAAAAAAACTGATTATAGTAATTAGCATAGTATAGTAATCAGGACTTTACATAAAAATCTCACTATTTCATGGATTTTAGAAACCCTTTGGGGGTGGGAAGATTAAGAAGGAAGGCTGGAGAGCAAAATATAGATTACTTTAGAGCCAGCCTACTCCATCCTGTACACTTTTCAGCACTTTCACGTTGAATCCTCACAGTGGTTCTATGAGGTCAAATATCATTTTAAATAATTTATTATCATAGAAATTAGTTTAATTTTGTCCTTAAAAAATTGAAGAAGGAAGCTTGGGAAAACATGTTTCCTATTGTACCTTTGGTCTTTATTCTGTCTATCTCAAGGTAGAATTGCCAAGTTTATCCTAACCATGACCCTATCTATATAGGTACATCCTAGTAGATGAGAAATTCCTCAAATCATTCAAAACTGAAGTTACTTAAGCAACGATTACCAAGCACACAGGCCTACCATCTTCTTGTATTGCCCCAAGCCGTGCTGGCTTCTGCTTCTAATCATGTATATTTTAGAGTTCTTCCCCTTATCGCTAGATAGATAGAGTAGATGGATAGAATTGATAGATCAATTCTACAGATAGAATTGAATCTGGTCTTAATAGACAATTATTGATTCCCTAATTTTATCTCACATTTATTAGCATTTACTACATGCCAGATCTTATGCCAAGCTCTTTACCACATTATTTATCATTTATATCAACCCCAATAAGGGCCAGTGTATAAATTATGGGATGCTTAAGGATGGCTCTGCTCAGTGTTTTCAGTTTAAGGGAAATGACAAGCTGTGTTGGTACTCTGCACCCCTCAATGGACTCAGTTGTCTCTCGAGTGTCACAGCGTGCTTTGCACTGTGCTAGTCGCTAAAGAGGATGCTAAAGAGGCCCCGCCTACAGCCTAGATGTGGGGGACAGTAGCTAAGACGTAGAACCGTATCTTATTCCTTTCTCACTGATACCCAAAACATAGTAAGTGCTTGACCTTAATAAACGTTCATTGAATAGATGAATGAATGAATGAATGCTCAGACTAGAGAACATTCAGATGCAAAACTTGTGGTGCCGACAGTCAAGTTTTAGGTGTACAGAGAGGAGCATGAATTGTAGTGATGGTGGGAAACTGGACTTAAGGCAGGCCTTGAAGTTTAGAAACCTTTCGAATAGGCAGGCCTAGGATTAATCAGTACACAAACTGGCCATAGCATTCAGCGCTAGGAGGAGCGCTACTTCAGCATTTCCCAAAGTGTGTTTTGCCAGACATTCTGCATACATGCGTTGGAGAGACAACACCGTTACCCCGTTTCTTGGCGTTTTACCATACACATAGGCATGCTGAAGTTTCAGAAGAGTCTTGTTGCAAAGCACACCCTTAAGCTCTGTTTAATCAGCATTTCCCAGATTGACGAGACTGCAGACCCCCTTTTCATGCAACAGACCTATGAGTATCCCTCTGAACGTACTCTGGGAGATGCTGATCAGCGCGATCCCCTCATTTTCCAGCTGAGCCCCAGAGAGGTTGAGTGACTTACCCGAGGTCACAGAGCTAATCGATAGCAGAGCCAAGCCCGGGATTCCAGAGTTTTCTGACTCTTCGGTGGTGCGTTCCGTCACACCACTAAGTCTTTCTAATGGCAGCCTTGTCGGCAATTCCCTTGGCTAGGCCCTTCACTGCCGCTGCAGCATTGCTGTGCTGACAAGAGCCCTTCCAGAGACCAGGCTGTTGGAAATTGGAATGAGACACCTGAGGTGGTAAATTATTGCATGCGAAGCGGTAAGAGTTGGTTCCTTGCCTCTGAAGAATGCAGTGCAAACTCCCCTGCCTTTTCCCCTCTTCTACTGAGCCCTGATAAAGATATATGTGTTTACTAGGAAGCTCAAGAAAGCCCAAACAAAGCCTGAGGAGCATTTAAAGCTCACATTCCTCACTGCTGCAGAGGGCGTCAGCACTGTAGATAATCTGAACCAATCAGTAATAATCGAAGAACATACACAATGCACATAATACACACACACACACACACACACACATACACACTCACATACATCCTCCCTCGCAAAACTCTTTGGTAGGTGATTTTGTCATGTCCTTTGCACAGGGAGCTTCTTTGCCCAGCAGCCCTTTCTTCCCCATTCCCAGCCCTCTCCCTTGCTCATAAATCCCTTCCTTGAGGACGTCTTCCCTGACTGCACCAACCCCACTGCACTCACTCCTTGGGTCTGCATCCTTTCAGCGCACAGGTTGGGCAGTACCAACTCCCACAGGGATTTCCAAGGGTCCTGAAGAGTTTGTCACATGTGGAAGCTTCGCTCCCCAACTGGATCACCATGACTCCAGCGACCGGGGTACCAAGTGCTTATGTTGGCTCAAGAATTGCTGCATATGAATGAACTTCTTAGGGCCAGGAAAGAGGTGTGTGTTAATAGTTGAAATTGAGTGGCAAGTGAACGCATGGTGAGTTGAGCCAGAATAGAGGCTGCCCAGAGGCCACAAGCTGGGATCTGAGCTTCTGCTTTCACCAGAAACTCAGCTACTTTGTTAGTGAGTTACTAAGAAGAGAACAAACCGGATGAATGGTGCTGTGGGCACTGGGGATGCGGGCTGAGACCTGGAGGGCCTCTGGGATCATACTCCTCATTCCTGCAACGAAGGCCGTTTCCTCTCCTGTCTTCCCTTCCACCATCAAACTCTGCCTCACTTTCAATTCTAACTTCCAGGAAAGGAGAAATCCAAATTTAAAGGCTTCAAGAGACTTTTTGGGAAGAAGAAGAAAAAAGAGCCTGAAGATGTCCAGGGAAAGAGGAGGCTCAAACCAAACTTGTCCAGTGATAGTACTAACATCTCTTCTGTGAAGCCAGTTTGGGAAGGTCGACAAACCAAGCCTAGGTAAGCTCAGGTGGGGCGGGGGGTGGGGGCGGGGCAAGGGGCAGGTAGCTAGATCCAGGTCCCCCTTTGGCAGCCAAGTCTCCAATGGGCCTTTGGTCCCAGGGACTCTTGGCCTCCCTGCCTGTGGGAGCTGGGCCTGGAGGCCTTTCCCTGTACGCGTGTGTGTGTATATATATATGTATATATATACATGTTTGCCGTCTGGGCCGCACAGCTCAGTGGGTTGCATGGAGTATGACAAATGCGTACCCCCTCCCCCAAGAGTGCTGCGTGAGAGGGTGCGGGTAGATCAGGGCAACCTGCGCAGTCACAGCTACAATGAGATGTAGCGGCCTACCATTAGTTAGGAGCCAGAGGACTCTGTTTCATAAGGTAAGGATGGCCTCCGTCGTTTAGGAAGCTTGAGCTGGTTTGCTTGCCCAGCCCTCAGACTCCAGATCTCCTAATGTGTGATTAAAGTCTTAGATAGTGAAGCCATCTAGCTGGGTTGGGGCATAAGGATGAAATCACTGTGTTAATGTAAAAACAAAAAAGCAAGTAAGCAAAGAACCCAAATTCATTTCTCCCTCCATCCCAGGAGACTGGGGTAAATGCTGTAACTGGTCACAGAAGGTATGGGGAAGACTGTTTCTCAGCCAACATTGCCACTCCTATTCAAATTTTCATCTTTGAAGCCTCAACTTCCACATCTTATTGTGGAAAATTTGGACACCCAGTACCTGCAGCTGTTCCTGGGTCAATTGGATTCCTGTCTATGGAGTTCCACTTGGGTCTGTTCCCCTGGCCTTAAATTCCAGACTTATCTGGACTCCCTACAGAGCTCACGTGTACTGCTACCCATTCCCTCAAGACTTTACTTGGAGGTAATGGGATAGTTAGCGAACATGTTATACTGCCCACTCACAGCACGTAGGTCTCCTTAAAAAGGACCTTAATGAGTGCATTGAATGTGAGGTATTTCAGATAGCTTTACTAGCAAGGGAGATGGTTTTGCAAAGGGGCTTGCCTCATACCTCACAAATCATACCATTATAGACCATTGCATTAGAGGTCTAAGGAAAACTGAGACTAGCCCTAAAAAAAACCCAGAGGGTGAGGTGGGAGAGGGAAGTTTGGGTTTATTCTGATTTGTCTCTACAAATTGGCAAGGGTTGTCTCTACTGAAGTTCTACCTTGCCCCTTTTTACTTGTGCCTCTCCCTCCAAAATGGTCCACTTAGTCTGATGTATTCTCCAGACTAAGAAGGTGTGTGCATGTGTGCCTCTGGGGCGGGGAAGGGAGGAAGGGAGAGTGAGAGGGAGTGGGTATAAGTGCACGAACTAGCTCATACGTGAGGAACGGTGTTTTTCTAAGGACCTGAGATTGGTCTTTTTTTTTTTTTTTTTGCAACGAGCGTAAATTAATTAAGAATATACCTTAGGAGGCCTGAAGTTCACCCCTGACCCGAACCTCTTGCTTAATTGCTAGGGGAGAAACCCTGGAGAATATCACTTGGGAGTTAGGGAGATCAGCTTGAAGCGATCCATTGAAGCGATCAATCATAACAAAACTTATGGCCAGCCCTCTCCTGTGCTGTACAATAGGTCCAGTATCTATTTCCAAGAGTGTTTTAAGCTGTATCTGATAGAACGGACAAATCCCATTCCTCTATTTGATTCTTTCGTGGGTGCTGGTGTACTACACTTTATTGCCTTTAATTAAGGCCAAGATTTTATTTAGATTTGGGATGTGTTTTCTTTGCCTCCAGGGAGTGGACAGGAGGTTTGGTTTCCGACAGACCTGACCACAGCTGGTGCTAATGTAATCCTTTGATCAGGGAGGGCTTGACACTAGAGAGCCAGTGCAATGGTTATACTCTGGCTGACGCACGGCATGGAAATGACAGAGTTTCTAAGCCCACTTATGGCCTAAGATTTCCTTGCAGTTTTTCTGCACAAAGCAGGGGAGGTGGAGTAGTCACAGATCCTACACTGGTCTCAAGCCTGATTTGAGCCAGCAGGTCATAGAGAAGCAGTGAACGGAAGTGTGTATGTGTGCATAATGAGCGAACGTGTAGAGATGCTCTCCCAGTGCTGCATCAGAAACAACTCCATTGTGTTCCTCTAGAGTCACGTTAATTTTCTGCTATTTTCATAAAGCAGAGAACCTTGCCTTCACTACCAGGGCCGCCTGGGTAGGAGAGTTTTAGGGAAAATGTGGGTAGGACTTTACTACAAAGTGGCAGACATCTGCCTCCTCTCCTCCCTGCTGGCCCACAAGCCACCTTAGCGTGGGTGCCATTTTAATCCCTAGAACACCGCATTGTCCTCAGAGTGTGTCACAATCAAATATCCCATGTGCTCATCCCTCAGCCAGGCAGGCTAACAATGACAAGGTGGGTGCTAGCCCTACACTGCCTGAGCTGCTACTCTAGTTACCATTTACAGATTCTTTTTAAAAATGCCAACCTACATGTATAATTTGGTAAGAAAGGTAATAAATGGAAAAAAAGTATTTGAAGTATTAAAAATTACTTTAATAACATTTTCATCCCTCCCTAAAAGAACCCCTGTACCCATTAGCAGTCAATCTCCATTCCTGCCTAACCCCAGTCCAATCATAGGTGGCCACTTATCTACTTTCTGCCTCTGTAAATTTGCTTATTCTGGATATTTCATATATATGGAATCATACAATATATGGTCTTTTGTGACTGGCTTGATTCCCTTAGCGTGTCTTCAAGAGTCATCCATGTTGTAACATGTATCAGTACTTTATTCCTTTAAAAATTGAATTGTATTCCACTGCCTGGATATATTACACTTTATGCACTCATCAATTGACATATATTGGGTTATTTCCACCTTTTGGCTATTATGAAGCATGTTGCTGTGGAGATTTGTGTCTAAGTTTTTGGATAGATATATTGTTATTTCTCTTGGGTCTATACCTAGGAGTGAGGTTGCTGGGTCACATGGTAAGTTAATGTTTAATTTTTCAAGGAACCACCAGACTGTTTTCCAAAGTGCCTGAATTCTTTTACATTCCCACCAGCAGTGTATGGGGTTTCCAATTTCTCTACAACCTTGCCAATACTTGTTATCTCAGTTTTGTTTCTAGCCATTCTAGTGGGTATGACGTGGCATTTCATTATAGTTGGAATTTGTATTTCCCTGCTGACTAATGATGTTGAGCATCTTTTCATGGGTTTGTTAGCTATTTGTATGCCTTCTTTGGAAGAATGTTTATTGAGATCCTTTGTCCATTTTTAATTAGGTTATCTGTATTTTTATTTTTTGAATGAAAGATTCTTTAAGTTCTATTGTGCTTTACAATTTTCAAAAGTTTCACACACATGATTTCATATAATCCCATAGTAATCCTTTTCCCCCCTTACCCCTATATTGCCCTTCCACCTTCCCTCTTCCCACTGGTAACCACTAGCTTGTTCTCTATATCTGTGAGTCTCCTTCTTTTTTGTTTTATTCACTAGTTTGTTGTAGTTTCTAGATTCCACATATAAGTGCTATCATACAGTACTTGTCTTTTTCTGTCTGACTTATTTCACTTAGCATAATGTCCTCCAAGTCCATTCATGTTGCTGCAAATGGCAAAATTTCATTCTTTTTTATTTTTATTATTGAATTGTAAGAGTTTCTTGTATATTCTAGATACAAGTCCCTTATCAGGTATACAGTTTTTCTCCCATTATGTGGGTTGTCTTTTGAAGTACAAAAGGTTGTAATTTTGATGAAATCTATTTATCTGTTTTTTTTCCTTTTGTTGCTTAAGTTTTTGGTGTCATGTCTAAGAATCCATTGCCAAATCCAGGTTATGAAGATATACCCCTATGATTTCTTCTAAGAGTTCTGGCTTTTATATTTCAGTCTTTGACCCATTTGGAGTTAATTTTTATATATGGTATGAAATAAGGGTCTAACTTCATTCTCTTGCATGCAGCTATCCAGTTGTCCCAGCACCATTTATTAAAAAAACTATTCTTTCCCAATTGAATGGTCTTGGCAGCCTTCTTGCAAATCAGTTAACCATAGATTAATGGGTTCATTTCTGGAATCTCCCTTCTATTTCATTGATCTGTATGTCTATCATGCCAGTACTACACTGTGTTGATTACTGTTGCTTTGTAGTAAGTTTAGAATTGGCAAGTGTGAGTCCTCCAACTTTATGCACCGTTTTCAAGATTGTTTTGGCTATTTGTGGTCCCTAACACTTCGCTTTGAATTTTAAGATCAGCTTGTCCATTACTGCAAAAAAAAATTTAAGGCAGCTGAAATTTCTAAAGAGATTGCATTAAATCTGTAGATCAATTTGTGGAGTATTGCCCTCTTGACAAGATTGTCTTCCAATTTGTGAACATAGGTTGTCTTTCCATTTATTTAGGTCTTCTTTAATTTCTTTCATCAGTGTTTTATAGTTTTCAGAGTATAAGTTTTACACAGCTTTTGTTAAATTTATTCCCATTTTATTCTTTTTTATAAAAAATTTTAAATTGAAGTATAGTTGACACACAATATTATGTTAGTTTCAGCTGTGCAACATACTGAGTCGATCAAATACATTATGAAAGGATCACCATGAGAAGTTTAGTAGCCATCTGTCACCACACAAAATTATTACAGTATTATTGACTATATTCCTTATGTTGTATAGTACATCCCCGTGACATTTATTTTATACCTGGGAGTTTGTATCTCTTAATCCCCTTCACCTATTTAGCCCAGCCCCCCACCTCCCTTCCTCTCTGGCAACCACTAGTTTGCTCTCTGTTTCTATAAGTCTGTTTCTGTTTTGTCTTGTTTTGTTTTATAGATTCCACGTATAAGTGAGATCATACGGTATTTGTCTTTCTCTGTCTGATTTATTTCACTTAGCATAATAATCTCTAGGTCCATCCATATTTTATTCTTTTTGGTGGTATTGTAAGTGGAAGTGTTTTCTAAATTTCACTTTTGGATTGTTCATTGCAAGTATATAATCAATTTTTGTATATTGGTCTTGTATTCTGCAACCTTGCTGAACTCATTGATTAGTTCTAGTAGTTTTTAATGGGTTCCTTAGGAGTTTTATACACAAGATTATGTCATCCGTGATTAGAGATAATTTCACTTCTCCCTGTCCAGTACGGATGCCTTTTATTTCATTTTCTTACCTAATTTCCCTGGCTAGAACCCAGTACAATGCAGACTAGAAGTGGTGAGAGCAGACATCCTTGTCTTGTTCTTGATCTGAGGGAGAAAGCATCCAGTCTTTCATCATTATGATATTAGCTGTGTGTTTCTCACGGATGTTCTCTGTCAAGGTTGAGTGTATTGTTCATGAAAAAATGTTGGATTCTAGAGATGCTTTTTCTGCATCTATTGAAGTGAACATGTACGTGGTTTCTTCTTTTTATTCTATTGATATTGTATATTACATTAATTGGTCTTCATATATTAAAGTAACCTTGCATTCCTTGCAAGTCCTACTTGGTCATAGTGTATAATTCTTTTTATATGTTGCTGGATTCAGATGGCTAGTATTTTATTGATGAATTTTGCATCTATATTCATAAGATATATTGGTTTGTAGTTTTCTTTTCTTGTGATGTCTTTGGTTGAAAAATTTAAAAGGTGAAATATATTCCCACATCCCCAAAGGAGTGTCTTGTGCCTTTAGCCTTTCATTTGCTTCTAACTTTCCCCTGATTTGTCCTAACGTAATTCTTATCAACCTGGTTCCATTCCCAATCAGAAGGTGTTTCCATCTGGGTTTAGCAAGCTGGAGGTGGGTAGGGTGGGTGCATAAGATGACTTTGAAAATAGGACAAATATATTGCAGAACGCTTGTGTGAAAGAGGAAAAGACCTGGTGAATGAAAGTATCCAGCATCTGGGCACATATGTGACACATATATATATATATATATATATATATATATATATATATATTTTTTTTTTTTTGCGGTACGCCGGCCTCTCACTGTTCAGGCCTCTCCCATTGCAGAGCACAGGCTCTAGATGTGCAGGCTCAGCGGCCATGGCTCACGGGCCCAGCCACTCCACGGCATGTGGGATCTTCCCGGACCGGGGCACGAACCCGTGTCCCCTGCATCGGCAGGCGGACTCTCAACAACTGCGCCACCAGGGAAGCCCACATATGTGATATTTTTCATCAAAACAAAAACACTAGAGACAAATTGGGTGTGAAAGATCTTTTATAACTCTCATCTTAATAATAGCAAGATTCAGGGTCTTCCCTCCCCTTCCTCAATGTTGCCACTACTGAACTGTATACTTTCAATGGTGAATTGTATGGTAGGTAAACTATATCTCAGTAAAAGTAAAGCTATTATATAAAAAAGATACATGTTGATCATTTAAAAAAATCAAAATTATGCAGAAGTACATAGAGTATAAAATGAAAATACCCCTCCTGTTCCTAGTGCCATTCCTCAGAGGGAACCACCACTAACAATATGGTGGATATCCTTCCAGACTTTTCTCTATGAACACAAACTACATATGTATGTAATATATGTATATGTATTAAATAGGACCCTACTATTCTTTATTTTGTTCACTCTATATCTCACGGACAACTTTCTGTGTCAGCACATATGCTTCTGAGGTGTCTATGGTAGGCCATGTTATAGACATATCGATACATGTGTCTTTGGTTCCTTTGGTTCCCTTGGCTGCTTTCATAAGACTTTTTCCTTCCTGTCCAGGGCCAAGAGCAGCATGGGGAACAAAGCCCTGTCCCACGACAGCATCTTCATGTTGAAGTCTGAGTCTGAAAGATCAGGAAGCAGAATATGCCCCTCTCCAGAGATCCAGAGAGGCAGACTGCTTCAGGTAACAGTGAACTCGAGCATCAGTGCCTAATTGGACTACTCATCTTCCATTCCCGACTCCCCTCCTGTCAAAAAACAAGGAGGGAGGAATTTGGACCTGCTTCTCAGCTGATTCTACCCCACTGTTGTAAACATTGATGAGAGAACAAATAAATACATGATGTGCTTACCTAGTGCCCGACACACAGTGTTGGCAGGTATCACCAGTATTATGACAGTGACATTCCACTGTCAATGTGCAGACATCCCAACCCCCATGTTTTTTCTTTCTTCCACAGAGATCTCATATTTTTAGAACTCTGCCTAGAGCTTCGACTGGTAGTGTGCATGGAGCTGTGTTTGGAGCTATGCCGCAATCTGTGCCCAGAAGTGGAGTCGGGGTTGCAGGCACCAGGATCACTGAGGTAATAGAAGAGAATTGTTCAAAGTCAGACAGATAGACCTACACTTGAATCCTTGCTCTGCTACTTATTGGCTCTGAGACTTTGGGCTGATTGCTTAACCTCTCTAAGCCTTCCTTTCCTCATCTACATTGGGTATAATATTAATATCTACCTCAAAGGGTTGCTCGTGAGGATTGAATAATGATTCAGAGAGATTAAGGGAATTGCTCAAGCTGACCCATATAGTTAGTGGTAGACCTGGAACTCTGACCCAGATGTGTTGACCTCCAAACCCATAGTCTTTCCCTTACACCAGTCTCTAAGATGTTGAGCTTCTCTGGCCCTGCCTCCACAGGAAGGAGGGTACATCTTTCGTCTCTGTAAAATGCAACACAAACGTAGAACAGTCTCTTACCTTCAGTTACCCCTACCCATTGCTCAGTCAGACTCTTCTCCACTAGAGAGCTGATTATTTTGCATTTGGCAAGAGGTAACTGGGGCTTATTTCTGACATGTCTGCTTAAGACCCCCTATCTCTCGTTCTGGTTTTCATACTGTGTGTGGAAGTTCTGCTGGGTACATTAGCCATGAAGGGTGGAGAAGCAAACACTGAGATGGTCACCAGTAGCGCTGATCTTATGGTTGTAAAGCAGCCCCTAGGTCAGCAGACTGTTGGCCTCTCGCACTACAGCAGGAAAAGTCACTTCCATGAACTTTCCAGTCTTCAGTTTTAAACATCAACACCAGCTTTCACTTGTCTCCACAGCTATACTCCCTTGGCATCCAGTGGCAAAAATCGGCAAAAATCCAGGTACACACGAGCAAATGTCACGGGGTTATTTCTTACATTCAGAAAGGGGAACATTGTTTCCTGGACTCCTCCCTCTCTCCCTCCTCTCAGTCCCAGAAACAAAGAGACTCTTATAGAAGAGATAGTCCATTAAAATAAAAAAAGATAAGAAAAAGATTCTAGGGGCATTTCTTCCCACAATGAAGGGGGCAGGGAAAACCACAGTAGGCCAAAAACAAGTTTTCTTAAATGTCTGGTTTGGGCCCACACCTCATTCTTTTGGTTTGCTCCCTTAGTCCCTCCCCTGGGAAACAGAGCTGAAGGTGGAGTAGGGTGTTAACAGAAGCTGAGTCATCAACAACCAGATTGATGCTTGCGTGGGAAACTTCCCTTAAGTGCCAAGGTGACATTCCTAAATGACGGGGTGGTTGATAGCATTAAGTCAAGGGTCCTGACATGCAGTGTTGCATAGAAGCTGGGGTAAATACGGACTTGGCCAACGGTTGGGTCCCTTGAAGGAGCAGGATTCTTAATGGATTAAGTGACATTCAGAGCAAGTGGGAGATTGCGGGAGAGGAAATCCAGGCATACGGTTTTGTTAGAAATACCAAGACCGAGCCAATTTTTTGTTTTGATCTGATAAATGCATGCATCCCCCACCCCCCGAGAGGGGGTGTCAGCGCCCATTGACATGTATTAGCTCTAGAATTACCACAGTTATCTAAGTAGGAGGGGAGTGAACGGCCAAAGGAACCATAAGTGATTTCGTGAGCCATTCGGAGTTTCACCGCCCCAGCTGTGTGTACTTAGACATACATGGGTTCATCTCTGACGAGCATATGCTACTGGCAGATTTTCACCTGATGTCCTATCTGAAGTGTTAGGAATGTGGGTGCCTAGATTACTCTTCAAGATGTTTCATGTTCTTTTTATTTGAGGACAAATTGACAAGAAGAGGTAATAGCAGATTATTAGCATCTTCTTATTGTTGAATCAAACTGAATTCAGTCATTTAAGAAACTGAGAGCACAAAGCAGCTTTTCTTATTGCTCGCAGACCCGACTCTCCCTCTGCAGCCCTTCTTAAGGAAGCAGGCACACCGCCTCTTCTGGCTGTTGCCTTTAAACTTCCTGAACTTGAGTATGGGACATCCCCTTCCTGGCCCTCGTAGTTAGGAGACAGGAGTGCGGATTGGTTAAGAACGTAGGCTTAAAGACAAGCAGACCTTTTCAGACGCTTGCTCTGCCACTGTGAGAGTTAGGGGCGGTCATGTAATTTCTCAGACCTGGTTTCCCCCATCGGTAATATGGAGACCACAAGAGCAAACGCTTTCAAAGAACCGTAAGGTTTGAATGAAATACATCTATGGAGAGCACTCCCTGCCTAGCAGGGAGAAAAATCTCAAATCAATAACCTAACTCTCCAGATTAAGGAACTAGAAAGGGTAAAGCAAGCTAAACCCAAATCTAGCAAGGGGAAGGAAATAATAAAGATTAAAGCAGAGTAAAGCCTTCAGTAAAAGTCAGCTGCCATTAGTATAGTGATTATTATCGCAGTTGGGCTTGGGGATGGTTAATCCCCAAGGTCTCTCCTCAAGAGCCCCCAGTGGGACCTGGTAGTAATAAGAGGGCACCTTAGACATTGGCTGGGAGTACCCCACAGGCAGAAACTCATTGTGGCCCCTTTTCTTTGGCTTTGAGGGTTTGACTGCCGTCTGTCCTGAGCAGGAGCAGAGCCCATGTTCAAGCACGTCAGCTCCATGACAACAAGGGTTTTGTTTTGTTTATTGCTGTAGACTCACTGCCTAGAATGGGTATGGTACACTGCACATGCTTAGCCAGTACTTGTTAAAGATAAAATCAGGTGTTCTGATCCACATCAAGAGGACCGTGGCAGGGACCGGTGCCTCAAATTCAAGTGTACCATGAACTTCAAGCTGGAATCAACTAAATCAGTCTGCTGAAGCTCAAGGTAAACCCAAACGATCAACTTTATCCACTTCAGAAAACTAGTAAAAACCAGTTCTAACCAGGACTCGTTCTGTAGCTTTTCTAAAAATCCCAGAAAATCAATCTTGACAGGCTTAAGACAAGCAACCAACACGGTCAAGATTTGATCCAGACAATTCCTGGACTGATAGAATGATAGAAAGCCCAGATCATAACTCAAAGACTCACCTTCACAAGATCTGGACTTCCAAAGACAGGGCCAAGGTCAAAACAAAGATCAGACTCAAACAAGATTTATAGTTGGCATCAGTAGGAGGTAACACCAGGATTCTGGTTTGGATCAAACAAGCAATTTGAAGTTTCTGTCTTTGGGGATTGGCAAAAGGGTGCAGCAACCCAGAGAGTGAACCAAGGCTATTCGTCTTTGGTTTGAGTACGTACTGGAAGGGAAGACAAGGAGGTAGGAGATTCTTTCCTTTGCTTGTTTTCACTTTGGGTTCTTAGCCCTTCAATCATTAAGCAACAAGTAATTTGGAGGAAGGCACACAAGTTTTAACTTCTTCCTTCTATCCTCCTCCTTGACAGATCCCACCATGGCGCCCACACCAACCCAGCATCAGCTCACCTCTTATTCAATCTGACACAGTCTCTAAGGATTTTGAAGAAATCTCTGTTGATGATGAGTCACTGAAGAGCCCACGGAAGAAGGGTTCATCACACACGATCTTGACATTGAAGAAGGCAAGTGTTAGCTCCATCCTAAGTCGCATGTTGTGGGGGACGCTTTTATTCCTGCTGTAGCTCAATACTAGGGGGATGTCTGGGGAAGGAGCTGCCATTCTTGCTTTCGGTTTGCCTGGTGGTTTACATTTTCCGTCCAATTCTACAAACCAAATAATCAGCACTGTAACTTATAAGCAATGGAAGACAGTATTTCTGAAAAAAAAGTTTGTGGATGTTTTCAGTTATTTCACGAAGAAAACAATAGAGATTTTTATGGAAGTAAAGCCTCTACAGATTCCAATGCCCAAATCTCAAAGGTTAGGGCGTGTAGTATTGTTTGACAGACACATATTCGTATGAAAAGCCATTTGACACGAGAGGGCAGGTATGTGTATTTCATATGTCTAGCTTTGCCAACCAAAAAATACCCATCAACAATTGGAAAATCAGCAGATTTTGCTCATATCAACACTTCCTTTCTCATACTACTGTGTGGTTAATTTGATTCGTTGTTTTTGAGCTTGAGAGGGCTTTTAGAGTGAAGTAGAGTTTAGAACAATTAACCTTGGGGACTAAAAAGTATACAGAAAGGTAATTTATGATGAAGATAATTGTCCAGTCAGCGCAAAACTCCTCTGTTTTGATGTTAAAAGATTCTATGGAGAGAAGCAGCCTTCAGTTAGACGTGGCAACAAAAAAACAATTTGGTTAGGACCAAAGTTAAAGCACAGGCTTTAACATTCCTTGTTGTCATGGAGCTGACATGCTTGCTTCTGTCATAGGCTCTGCTCAGGACAGATGGCCGTCAAACTCTCAAAGCCAAATTAGGGTGCTCACTGATTTATGAATTTAGGCTACGACAATAGCACTAAGTCAGACAAATTGGAACAGTCTGAACTGGTGGAAGGATTGAATTAGATAACATTTTTTTATCATGGTAAAATACACATAAGATTCATCATGTTGAAGTGTACAACTCAGTGGCATTAAGTACATTCACAGTGTCGTGCAACCATCACCGCTCTCCAGTTCCAGAATAGCTTTGGTTCCTGCATAAGGAAGCCCCAGGCCCACTAATCACTCATCACTCCTCCTCCCTCTCAGCCCCTGGTAACTACCAATCTGCTTTCTGTCTCTGGATCTGCCCACTCTGGAGACTTCATGTAAATGTAATCACACAATATATGGCCTTCTGTGTCTGGCTTCTTTCACTTAGCATAATGTTTTTGAGGTCCACGTCGTAGCACAGATCAGTACTTCAGTCGTTTTTATGGCTGAATAATACTCCATTGTATGGATGTCCCATGTTTAGTTCAGCTGTTCATCCATTGATGAACATTTGGGTCCTATCCACCACTGGCTATTGCTGCCGTGAACATTCATACACAAGTCTTTGTTTGAACACCTGTTTTTAATTCATTTAGGTATATACCTAGAAGTGGAACTGCTGGGTCATATGGTAATTCTATACTTAACTTTTTGAGGACCCACCAAATTGTTTCCCCCAGCAGCCACACCACTTTACATTCCCACCAACTATATATGAGGGTTCCAATATCTCTACATCCTGGCTAACACTTGTTATTTTCCTTTTTTTACATACAATGTTCCTAGTGGGTGTGAAGTATCTCACTGCGGTTTTGATTTGCATTTCCCTAGTGACTAATGACGTGAAGCATCATTTCATATGCTTATTGGCCATTTGTATTATCTTCTTAGGAGAAATGTCTATTCAAGTTCTTTGCCCATTTTTAAATTGGGTTTTTTTGTTGTTGTTGTTGAGCTGTAAAAGGTTTTCTATATATTCTGGATACTACACCTTTATCAGATATACGATTTGCAAAAAAATTCTCCCATTCTGTGAGTTGTTTTTTAACTTTATCAAGAGAACAAAATTGGATAAAATTTTTAAATTTTTGTTGAAGTCCAATTTATTGATTTTTTTCTTTTGGTACTTGTGCTTTTGGTGTCATATTTAAGAAACCATTGCCAAATCTAAGATCATGAAGATTTACCCCTATGTTTTCTTCTAAGAGTTTTAGCTCTTATATTTAGACCTTTGATCCAGTTTGAGTTTATTTTTACATATTGTGTGAGATAAGGGTCTGACTTCATTCTTTTGCATGTGGCTATCCAGTTGTCGCAGCACCATTTGTTGAAAAGACTATTCTTTTCTCCATTGAATGGTCTTGTCACCCTTCTGCAAATCACTTAACTGTAGATGAATGGGCTTATTTCTGGACTCTCAATTCTATTCCATTGATCTATATGTCTACGCTTATGCCAGTACTACACTGTCCTGATTACTGTAGCTTTGTAGTAAGGTTTGAAATCAAGAAGTGTGAGTCCTCCAATTCTATTCTTCCTTTTCAAGATCGTTTAGGCTATTCAAGATCCCTTGAAATTCTGTATGAATTTTGCAATCAGTTTTTCCATATCTTCAAAAAGACACATTGGGATTTTGATAAGGATGGCACTGAATTTGTAGATCACTTTCGGGAGTATCACCATCTTAACATTAGGTTTTCCAATCCATGAACATGAGATGTCTTTTCAATTTTTTAGTTCTTTAATTTCTTTCAGCAATATTTTGTAGTTTACAGTGTGCAAGTCTTGAACCCCTTGGTTAAATTTATTTCCAATTAGTTCATTCTTTTTGATGCTATTGTAAATGGAAGTGTTTTCTTAATTACCTTTTTTGGGTTGTTCATTCTGAGTGTATAGAGATACAACTAGATTTTGTGTGTTGATTTTGTATCTTTCAACTATGATTGATTCATTTATTAGCTCTAACAGATTTAAGGGGATTTTTCAGAATTTTCTTTTTTTTAATTTGTTAATCTTTAAATTTCTTTTCTTTGTAGTATGTCATTTATATTGACTTCTCTATACAAATTTATTTGGTATTTTCTTCTGCTTTTGTGAGTATGCAAAATCTATCTGGGAATTTTTTCCCCAGACATTGTAATTTTCATATGTTCTGGGAATTTCTATTTGGCTCCTTTAAAAAATAGTTTCCATTTCTCTTTGAAATTCCACATCTGATCATTCATTATAAGTGTAATGACTGTATCTATATACAGAATTTTCTGTACATAAGGTTATGTCATTTGTAAAGAGGGATAGTTTTACTTCCTTTCCAATTTGTAGGCATTTTCTTTCTTTTCCTTGCCTAATTGCTCTGGTTAGAACTTCCAGTAGACTGCTGAATAAAAGTGGCAAAAGCAGACATCTTTGTCTTGTTCCTCATCTTAGGGGAAAAGCTTTCACCATTAAGCCTTTCACCATTAAGTATGGTGTTAGCTATGGGTTTTTCATATATGCTTTTTATCCCTAGTTTGTTAGGTGCTTTTAGCATAAAGGGTATTGGATTTTGTAAAATGCTTTTTTTACATCAATTGTGATGATATTTTTTTTCTTTCTTTCTATTAATATGGTATATTACATTTGATTTTCATAATATATTACATAATTATTTTCATATGTTGAACCTCCTTGCAATTCTGGGATAAATCCCAGTTGCTCATAAAGTATACTTGCCCTTAATATGCTGTTGGATTTGGTTTGCTAGTATTTTGCACATGTATTCATGAGGGATGTAGGTTTATAGCATTCTTTTCTTGTGATGCCTTTATCTGGCTTTGGAATCATGGTAATGTTTGCCTCATAGAATCAGGAAGTGTTCCCTCATATTTTTTTTGAAATATTTGTGAAGGATTGGCATTATCCTTTAAAAGTTTGGTAGAATTCACCAGTAAAGCCATCTGGTCCTGGGTTTCTCTTTGTTGGGAGGTTTTGACTACTGATTCAATCTCTTCACTTGTTATAGGCATATTCAGATTTTCTATTTCTTTTTGATTCAATTCTGGTAATTTGGATGTGTCTAGGAATTTATCCATTTCATCTAGGCTATCTATACAGTTATTCACAGTACTGTCTTATAATCTTTTTTATTTCTATAAGGTCAGTAGTAATTGTTCCCTTTCATTCTTATTTTAGTAATTTGTATCTTGTCTCTTTTTTTCTTAATCAATCTAGCTAAAGATTTGTCAGTTTTGTTTTACTTTTCAAGGAACCAACTTTTGGTTTCATTGATTTTCCGTATTGTTTTTCTGTTCCCTATTTCATTACCTCTGCTTTAATCTTTGTTATTTCCTTCCTTTTGCTAGCTTTGGGTTTAGTTTTATCTTTCTAGTTCCTTAAGGTGGAGAGTTAGGTTATTGATTTGAGAACTTTCTTCTTTTTTAACAAGCATATACAGCTATAAATTTCTAAGGACTGCTTTTGCTGTATCACATAAGTTTTGTTATGTTGTGTTTTAGTATTAATTCATGTCAAAGTATTTTCTAACTTTCCTTTTGATTTCTTCCTTGACCCATTTGTTGCTTAAGGGTGTGTTGTTTAATTTCCACCTATTTGTGAATTTTCCAGTCTTCCTTCTGTTATTGATTTCTAGTTTTGTTCTGTTGTGGTCAGAGAAGAGACTTTGCATGATTTCAATCTTTTAACACTCATTAAGATTTATTTTGTGGCCTAGCATATGGTCTATACAGGAGAATGTTCCATGTGTATTTCAGAAGAATATGTATTATGCTCTCATTGAATGGAATGTTCTGTATATATCTGTTAGGCTTACTTGGTTTATAGTATTGTTTCAAGTCCTCTATTTCCTTATTGCTCTTCTGTCTAACTATTTATTCATTATTGAAAGTGGGATGCTGAAGTCTCTATTACTGTATAGCTGTCCATTTCTCCCTTCAATTCTGTCAATTTCTGCTTCATGTATTTAGGAGTGGGTCAGTTGTTTGGTGTGTATACATTTATGATTGTTCTATCTTCCTGATGGATTGACCCTTTTATCAACGTATAATGTCCATCTTTGTCTCCTATAACAATTTTGACCTGAAGTCTGTTTTGTTTGATGTTAGTGTAGCCACCTGACCTCTCTCTTGGCTACCATTTGCTTGGAAGCCCTTTAATCATCCTTTCACTTTCAACTTATTTGTGTCTTTGGATCTAAAGCGAGTCTCTTGTAGATAGCATATAAATGGATCGTGTTTTTAAAATTCATCTTGCCAATTTCTGCCTTTTAATTGGAGAGTTTAATTCATTTACATTCATAGCAATTACTGATAAGGAAGGACTTCTTCTGTTTTGCTCTTTTTTCCCTATATATCTTACATCTTTTTTGTACCTCAGTTCTTCCATTACTACCTTATTTTGGATTTAATTAATTTTTTTCAGTGTACTGTTTTCATTCCCTTCTCTATATATTTTTAAATTACTTTCTTAGTGGTTACCTTGGGGATTACAATTAAGAAAATTAACATTTTAAGACATGTAGTTTTCTCTTTCTATTAATTTGAGTAAGCTAACTATGTATTTTATAGGTTAATGAATAGAGTTAAATTATTTATAGTCAATATTTCCTAACATCAATCTAAACATTTGTCCTGCTTTAATGTCATAAACTCTCTATTAGTAAATTGAAGAATTGAGTCAGGTTGTTACAGGTTAAATCTTGGGCTTGCAGGCAGAAAGTCTAATCTTTGGTGGTGCAGTTAAACCCTTACCATCCCTAGGCATGAGAGTTTCTCAGCTATTTCTGCCATCCTCCCTCGTTTATTAATTCACTAGGGTGACTACAAGGGGGGCAGGTGGCAGCAACAGTAGCAGGGCCACACTGTATCCAGTGTAATAGGTCATGTTCATTATTCATCCAAATCATCAAGAAAAGTTGGACTATATTCCCTGATCCCTATTTAGGAAGATAGGGAAGTAATGCCTTTGGAAAAGACGTTTACTAAAAGCTAAGAATTAAAAGATGTTGGTATTTTAAAGGATGTGTCAGTTAGCTGGAAGATTCACTTTGGTGAATCTTTAGTCTCAGTAACTCTGGACTATAAGTAAAGGGCTGTAAATCAGAGCTGGAAAAGATGAAAAGATTTCATAGTTAAAAGCATTGTACAGGTAAGGACAGTAAAGCACAAATAGATGCCCAGGGTCAAACACTCTGGTAGTGGCAGAGCTAAGACTAGAACCCAGTCTTTTGACTTCCAGCCCAGTACCCTTTTCACCCCATCATGTTGCCCCTAGCTTAAACATTACAGTTTAGCTTTAAAAGGAAGACAAAGTATAAGTTGAAAGAACAGTTGGTAGGGTGGCCAGCCTAGGAGGGCGTTCTGGTGGCCCTGAGAGAATCTCCTTGGTTTGGTGTCTTCCCTGGAAGACAGGGAATGTTGGCTAAGGGAAACTTAGTGTGACTCTTCTTTCTGACTTTCTTCCTTCTGCCTAATCGAGGAAAGGCCTGGGTAGCGCTCTCTAACAAGGCCCGGACATCTACTTCTTCCTCGTGACTCTCTCCCTGACACATGGATGAATACAAAAGAGTCCAGGAACATTTATGACACAGAGGCTGCTGCCACTGGCTCCCTGCTTTGGAATCTCTTAGGTCTGCAAGTCCCACGGGAGTTTTCCCCTTATCCTTAATTTATAGATGCGGACAGAGATTTAGAAAATAATTTGCCCAAGTTCACACAGAGAGTAAATGATGGAGCAAAGATCTGAATCCAGGTCTATCTGACCTCATTCACTCAAAAGTAAATAATTTTGAGCTGTGTCTGTTTACACAGGCACTTCGAGTAGGAGCATAAAGAGTTGTATGTTTGCCTTTAGATGTATATCACAGAGGCTTACACAAAGCTAATTACAGACACTGTTCAGTGCAGTGCAACTCTGACATTTCCAAAGCTACGCTGTCATTATCTGAAAACCTTGATTATACTAAACCAATTTCAGCCCCTTCAGTGTGAGGGCCGAGCCCTTCATCTTTTTCTCTCTTCCTTCCTAACCAAACCCCAATCCTTTTTCTTCTTTTGAGCTAGAAAGATATAATTCATGCTTTCACTAAATCCCCTGAAAAGAAGCCAAACAGGACTTGAATGTGGCTCCCAGGTCTGGTGAAGCAAATTTAAGAATTCCAGTGTTGCCAAGAGTATGATTGTTGTCAGGTCCAGCAACCCCATTTTAAGATTTATGGCCTTGCAGTGTGGGCCAGTGGTTTCTGGGGTGTTTTCTAGAGTTCCCTGCAGCATATCACTCAGAGATCAGAAACCTCAAATCTAGGTGAACCACTTCTAATAGGTAAAATGATCACCAGGTTATGGACGCCATTGGAAATAATTTCCATTGTGAATTGTATTATTATGCTTCCCACAGAGCCATTTGGATAGTAAGGACTTTTTTCCTGATGCTTTTTTCTTCAGCAACCATTCAGGGTGGGTTCAGAGCACTTAAGTTTGATTCAAGCTCTTTCTTTCCCTCTTTTAGGCAAAACCAAAGCAGGCGAAGCCACGCCTTCCACTGGCTTCTGAAGAAGAGAAAAGCACAACCGAATGGAAGGAAGCTGACCAAAAGAAGCCGAAAAAAGACAGTACAGGTTGGCACATCTTCACCCTCACCCAGAAACATGTCCTCAAGCTTAATGGCATGGTGCTATGTGACAGGAACCCAGGCCTGCTGTTGTGGTCCTCAGAGAGCTTTCAGTTTAAGATGCATACGAATGTGGTCCAAGTTCATCCATCTAAACTGCCCAATTAATACAGTTGCCACTTGTGTGAGATTTAGGTAAAGGGCCATACCTGGATTCCTATTGTACCTAAATGAATTTCCAACCAGAGAGGTGTTTTATGTTTGTTTGTAAGTGTGTTTAATTCTATGTCTAATGTACGTGCTGAGTTCCTCAGTGAGCCCAGATATCTGAGGGCAGCCAGTGATTTCCCCTTCAGCATTCCCCCTCAGCAACAGAACCAGACAATAATAACATAACTGGTGAAAAAGACCCTGTTTTTTTAAAGTTGCTTTTCTCTTCCAGTAGAGAGAAAAGGTCTTGTGTTACCAGTGAGACCAGTTCCCATATCCATGGGCAAAGAGGGCTTGGGAAGCTGCAGACAGATGTCCTTGGCAGCCAACACCCATCAAATCCCCAAACAACGAATACCACTGGAGTGAAAATCTGTGTGTGTGTGTGTGTGTGTGTGTGTGTGTGTGTGTGTATGTTAGCTCCAGCTGATGGCAATCTAATTTCAAGCAATACTTGATAAACCAAAATTCCTGTTCCACAAATTAAGTCAAACAGCTCTTTCATATTTTTTCCACAAAGGATTTCACATGTGGGTTCAAAGGCAGGATATCCCTAAATACGTTTTCCCATGAAAAGTAACAAAACCACAAAACTCTTCTGCATAACAGCAACAAAACAAGAAATTAAATGAGTAATTTACTTTCTTTTTATCCTCTTTTCATATTTACTTTATTTATTTATTTATTTTTGCAGTATGCTGGCCTCTCACTGTTGTGGCCTCTCCCGTTGCAGAGCACAGGCTCCGGACGCCCAGGTTCAGCGGCCATGGCTCACGGGCCCAGCAGCTCCGCGGCACGTTCTATCTTCCCGGACTGGGGCACAAACCCGCGTCCCCTGCATCGGCAAGCGGACTCTCAACAACTGCGCCACCAGGGAAGTCCTCATATTTCTTTTTAATAGCTGTCACTTTTACACACAGAGGATAATACTTATTCAGTGTCCATGAGGGCAGATACTTTGGTTTTCCATGTCATGGGAGTGGTTTGGAGTACAGCACCCCATGCTCTACACTGTATGCTGGATGTGAAACCACTAGATGGAGCTAGGGACCAGTGGATGATGAGGGAGGGGAGGCCCCCGAGGGCCCTCCCACCTGGGGATTAAAATAAGTTCCTTAGTAAAAGTACTAGAGAGGAGAGGAGCAGTCTGTAGAACTGCTGCCTTGTGCTCGACCTGAAGCCTGTGGACCGATGCAGTTGTTAAGGCTTTCCAAGAATGGCTTTGCATGTATATTACATCAGATTATTTTAATAAAGAGAGTTGAAAGAAGAAATGGGGGGCCATAATCCTACCTTCCAGATAACCCCTGTTGACACCTTTCTAAAAAATAAAGCAATACCTGCACATTATATAAAAATTAAGTAGAAAATAGAAATACTAAGTAGGAAGTAGAATTTCCCTTCACCCTGCCCCAGTCAGTTTCCTAAAAGGTAATCGTTGTTACAAGTTCAAAAATTGCCTTTTGCTGTGTCTCACATCTAATGGTGGAACAGAGTATTGATAGAATGGTGATGTGCCAACCTTGGAATCAGTTCATAAAACCGGATTCCACTTTGATTAAAAAATTTCCCACCACAGAAGGCTAATAGTGACCAAGTTGTTCTCTGTGTTCTGAATAGCTACTTCTCCATGCTAGGGAATTCAATAGCAAATAGGTACCCATTGGGCCAGGGAAGAGTATTCTTATCTTACAGAATCAAAAGTACACATCTTTCCTTTTCCTTACTTCTATTTGGTACAGGTGCCTCAGGCTGGAAACAGAGAAACAAAACTGGGATTTATGAACAGAAGACAAGAGATCAGGCTGCAAACAGAGATGCCGCTGAGAGCCAGGGCTACCCATTTCCAGCGGCATACAGAAGACAGTGTGGAAGGAGAGGCTCAAGTACTTCGGAAACAAGTGAGCATGAATCCAAAGGAAGAAGCTTTAAAGCGTCCAGTCGAGCACTTGGCCTAGGTAATGGAGCTTGGTTCCCACCTGCCAGTAAGACTGCCAGGGATTTCCGTTCCTGGAACCTGCTCTTGGAGAAGCAAGTCATGGGGCAGCCCCCGACGGCACGAACAGAAAGCGTTACTCCTCAGGAGCTGCTTTCAGATAAAGATGACATGAGAAGGAGAAATGCCGGTATAGATTTTGAACGCAGAAAAGCACCAGCATCACAGCCCATACCTGAAGACATGGAAGAGTCCATGGTTAGTGGTCTGTCACCATCCCGTGAAGATGGGGCTTCTGGAGCCGAGAAGACAGAAGCCGGAGCCACTCTTTTACCCGTGGTGGGAAGCCCTTCTACAACCCGAGATATTTTCTCATTGGCACTGGGGGGTCAGGTGTTTATGGATCCTTCTGATAGCCAGTCAGAAGAGGAAGAAGCGTCTAGCTTTGATTTGAAAAGTGTCCAATTTAAAATGAAGTCAGCTCAAGATACCTACAAAGAAAAGTCTCCTGGAAACGTTCTCCAGGCCTTTACCGCAAGCACTTCAGATAGCTTGCTGAGAGCTTTGGTAGAGGGAGGTATTTCTGCAGAGAGGCTGCCTCCCAGAAGCCTTTCCCCGTCCTCGGGGGAGCTGAAAGCTGAAGCCATTGCCTCAGAGGGTACTTCAGAGTCTGACAGTGGTTCTGAGCAGCAGCTGGCTCTTGGATATCTTTTCCAGCCCTCCAAGAAGCACAAAGATGAACAAGAAGTCTGCCCAGAATCAGAAAGTTCAGCTGCGGAAGTGAGCGGTCCTGAGCAGCAGCAGACTCCTAGGCGGTGGGCTCCTAGATATTCTTCCCGTGCCTCGGGGAAGCCAGAAGCGGAAGGCGTCTTTCCGTGTTACGAGAGTGCTTCCAAAGAGGGGAGTGGCTTTGGGCAGCAGCGGGCTCCCAGGCACTCTCTCCAGCCTTTGAGGAAGTCCAAAGATGGCCAAGAAGTCTTTGCAGAATCCGGTTTTGCTGTGCAAATGACCGGTTCCGAGGAGCAGCTGGCTCCCAGATGCGCTTCCCAGACTTCGGGGAGGCCCAAAGACCAAAAAGAAGTCTCCTGGGCTTCAAAGAACGTACCTGGAGTGTGGGGTGCTTCTGTGCAGCAGATGCCTCCCAGGCACCCTTTCCAGTCCTGGGTGGGCCCTACATCCGAGCAACAAGCCTCTGCAGGTCCAGAGAGCGCTGCTGCGGAGTGGGGCGTTTCCATGGAGCCGCGGCCTCCCAGAGTGACTTCTCAGGCCCGGAGGACACCAGTAGTGAAACAACCAATCTCTGCAGGTCCAGAGAGTGTCGACATCGAAGGGGATGCTTCTACCAAGCTGCTGCCTTCCAAACATTCCCGGGCCACTGTGAGACCTAAACTCCAGCAAATGTCGAGTTATGAGGGTGCTGCTGTTGAGGTGGGCGTTCCTGGGAGGTCACTGCCTCCCGAATATCCTGCCCAGTGGGCTAACAAGTTTAAAGTTGAGGAAATGTCCTCACGTCTAGAGAGCATGGCAGTTGAAGAAGGCATATCTAAGGAATCGGTGCTTCCCAATCGTCTTTTCCAGTTGTTCATGAAGTTTATGGTACAGCATATCTTTTCAGAGATCCCTTCTACCGAGGAGGGAATCCATGTGGATCCTCTGTCTTCAAATCAACCTTCCAAATCCTTGTCGAGGCCTGAAGTCGAGCACCAAGTTTTCTCAGGTTACGAGGGGACCGATATTGAGGGAGGCATGTTTTTGAAGCAGCTGCCTGCGAAAAGCCCTTTACCGTGCTTGGGGAGGCCTGAAGGCCTGCAGGAAGTCTTCTCATGTTCAGAGAGCACTCCTGTAAAGTGCAGTAGTTCTAAAGAGCAGCCGCCTTGCAGACACCCTGTCCAAGCCGAAGATGAGGCCGAATTTCAGCCACAGACTTTCTCAACAGGCCCGGTGAGTGCAGCTGTGGAGTGGAGAGGCTCGGAGGAGCACCTGCCTCCCAGACACCCTTTTCAGGCTCCTGCAGCCCCTGAACACCAGCAACAGGTTTTTTCAAGTCCCATGAGAGCTGCTGCCGAGGGAAGCATGTTGGAGAGCGATCCTAGCTGCTGGTCCCTACCGAGAGACCCAGCTTCTGCAAACAAAACCAAGAAACACAGCCAAGGCTCTGAAGACCTCATTAAGAACGTCCCGATTCCTGCTACCAAAACTGTGAAGTTCACCGATGCTCCTGTCTGGCAAACATCCACTTCTTGGGGCACCTACTCTAAGGAGGAAGTTCTTGAGAGTGGTGATCAAGGTAACAGACGTTCAAATTTATCCACCAATCGGGCTGTTGTTGAAAACATTTTTGGAGTCCAACCGAGAAAAACCTCTTCCTCACAGAAGTATAAGTGTGAGAAAAGAGATTTTACCAAGCTTCCTTCTGTTTCCCAGAGGGGTCCCCTCTGGACATTTGTCCACATTCTGTAGTGGACACATAACCATCTCCCCATCCCCCTTTCCCCGTGCACCTTACATGTAGATGGGAGTTTATGCTTTTCTCAAAATACCGTTACGTGGATGGTCTCCTCAGCACCATGTAGATTTTAAAAGCCGGCTTGTTAATAGAGCACTATGTTCAGACCCTCAGCTTGAAATCTTAATTTATTGTAAATGTTTGTGCTTCCACAGCTTCTTAACTCACCTGAAATGTCTAAGAATCCAGAGCTAGGTGATTTTTTGAGCATTTATGGCTCTCAAAGCCTTTGTACCTTCAGAATCATCATCACACAGTCTTGTACGTGCCTATAACCGTATCCATTTAACCACACACTTGCATTAGAGACCATGAAGTAACAAATGCAATAAGATTTTCCTTGGAGTTAGAGAAATGACATCAGTGACCTAAGCGTCTGGCCTCCTAGGAATTTTCCCAGCCCACCTGGCAACCATTGTCCTACCCTGAAATGGGGATAGGAAGAGGGATGGACAAGGGAGGCAAAGGGACCAGTAAGAGGATGGTTTGCAAACTTTGAAGTACAGCTTCTTATCTACTCAAGGAACTCCTGCCTTGCCAAGTTGTGGGGAGGGCACAAAAGAAGGGGGCCCTTCTCTATATGTTATCTTTTTATTTTCATTTGGCAGTTAACAAGGATCCCCATTTGGGACATTATTGTGGGTAGGTCCCAGCCAGTCTCAAGACCCTGCCTGCCTCACTTTATTTATTTATTTTAAAAATAAATTTATTTATTTAATTTATTTATTTTTGGCTGCGTTGGGGGGTCCTCGTTGCGATGCGCGGGCTTATCACTGCGGTGGCTTCTCTTGTTGCGGAGCACAGGCTCTAGGCGCATGGGCTTCAGTAGCTGTGGTTCGCGGGCTCTAGAGCACAGACTTCAGTAGTTGTGGCACGTGGGCTTCAGTAGTTGTGGCTCGCGAGCTCTGGAGCACAGGCTCAGCAGTTGTGGCGCATGGGCTTAGTTGCTCCGCGGCATGTGGGATCCTCCCAGACCAGGGCTCAAACCCGTGTCCCCTGCATTGGCAGGCGGATTCTCAACCACTGCGCCACCAGGGAAGCCCCTGCCTCACTTCAGTTCTAACTTCTTTCATTCCTTTCTCAGGAAAAGCTCCTGGTCGACAGTCAGATCATGCCACCTCAGAGCCAGCTTGGATAACCATGATAGACCAGAGGCAGGGGAGTCTCCAGGCCAACATTCCTGTGAAAGAGCCAGAAACCAAGAATAGAGCTGGAGCCAAGGCTGAGACTAAGGAACCTAGATATGGGGTAGGACCTGGAACAGCCCACAAAACACTCCAAAAGGGTGCTGGAGCCAACTGATTAAGCTTACATTGGGAACTTTCCCAGACGTGCAGCTCCCCAGCTCTTTGGATGTATTAGGCAAGGGAAGGGAACTCTTTGGGGGAAAAGACTTGCTTTGTACTCATAGAAATGTGCTCCATTTTATGTTCTTAAAGCATTTGTGAAAAGTAATGAATACGAGAAGATTCTGTAAATCAAATCCTGTCCTAAATATTCTAGAGCAGGATTCCATGAAATTGGTTGAGAAATAAGTAGTTATTAAAAATCCCCAAAGGTCACCACTGGGGTGAGAGTTGAGTAACTATTCTTACAGGTATTTTAGGCCTATAAATATGTATATGTATTTAAGAAAATATAAATGGAATTAAACTATACATATTATTTTTCACTTATTTTATTTCTGGGCACCTTTCCATATCAGTACATAATGATTTAACTTCATGTAAATAAAGGTAGTGTTTGGTGTTTGGGTTTCCATATATTGATTTGGTTTGGTCTGGCATCTCCCTATAGGTTAAAAGAGGAGTTATGTGATGAACTAGGCTAATGGCACCACATGTGGATCAGGCATGCTGGGATGATGTCTTGCTTCCAATGTCCCATTTTCAATGTCTTTGGAAGTTTTAGAATGAGAACCCCTCTTGTCAAAACTACATAAAACTGACTCAAGAAAACTCAATGAAATTTACATATCGAGATGTCTAAGTTCCTATACTTTTTTAGGTGCTTACTGAATTTGTTGTGGGATCATGTGAAAATCTGTTTAACTCTTTGCTTTAAAGATCTTTTCATTTCATTATTAGTAATTTTAAGGGAGCAGGGTCATACAGGGGGCAAAGTCCACCTTGGTTAAAGCTTTGTCAGAGGGAAACACACTAGGGTATATGAACTAATTAATTTAGACCAGTTGTGGAGAGGTTAATTTGAAAAGCTTAAACTGTACAATTTTGAAAAGACCTATTGTTATATCACTTTGTAATGCAAAGAGCGCACATCAGATGTAAATAGGTTTTGTTCCATAGAAATCTACGGAACTCAAGTCAGTTAACTGATAAGATTTGTTTGTGACCACCGCATTTCTGTTAGCTTTCTGTTAAGTGCTGGTAAAGTCCTAGAGAAAACGTTGTCGTCGAGTTACATAATTCTCTTGTTAACCTGTTTACACTGTTTGTATGATTAGACAGCCTTTTCTCCCGGCTCAGAAAGGTGATAAAGTTGAGCCAGCTTAGATTTTGTGAACCTAAATTCTGAACCAAGGTGCTCTCTGTGCTGTTTCTTTCCTTATCTCTCTCTTTCCTTTTGATTAATGTTGAACTTATAATACCCAGGACAGGACTTGCACCTTGTGATCTGAATAAGTAATTTGCTGTTTTCATGTCAGGACTTACAAGCTTTCTGTTTTCATTTTTGTATTAAAGAGAACTGGCCTTGCAGATGAAAACCAACCGAGGAGGGTTTTCACTTCTGATGTCAACAGACAGGAGAAGATGGCACCGAAGCCACCGAAGTCTACCAAAGCAGGTAAAAAACACACCCCAGCCCCCCACTCCCAAAATAGCCCTGGCAGAAGTTGTGAAACTTTTGCAATTTCAGACAATACATGTCTCTTCCCCCAAGTCAGCTTATGATTCTCTCATGGTTCTTCCATTAGATACAGATATTAGCTTGTTTTAGGAAAATCCAATTATTATGACTACTATAAGTCAGTCCAATGTATAATTTTCAGAGGGTCTTCCAGTCTTTTACCCCATGGAGGAAGCTGTATCGGAACAAAATTGTGATCACTCACTAGAACTTTCCTGTGGCTGGTATTCAAGAGGAAAGAACCAAGCCACTTTCTAGTCCATAGCAAAACGGTATTTTCTCACCTTCTACATTCCCAGGGAAACTGTGGAAAGTAATCCACTATAAATGCCCAATGGTATTGAATTGTTCTTTAACTATTTAAAAGGCTTGTTTCAGCCCCTCTGTATTCTGAGCAGAGGTATGAGAGGTGGGGAAATGTTGAAAGCTGAAACAAACACTGTGCTGTGATAGAATAGAGTGGGGTCTCATCAGTAGAGTCATGTGCCAGGGGGATTTTTTTTTCAGAAGGAGCAGGGGGAGGGGAGGACAGATTTATATTGAGTCATCTTTGTTCTCTGCCTCAGTCCGCCTCATGAAGAAATTAAACTAGGAGTTAGGAACCCACCATCTGGCCATGATACAGCAGCACTTGACCTGCTTATAGCTGTGAATAGTCTCATGGGTACAGTAATCCAACTCTCACTGTGCATTAGGATCACCTGATGTACTTTTTAAAAATTACAGATGGCCCTGGATCCATTGCTAGAGATTCTAATTCAATTAGTTCAGGAAATAGCATGTGCATTTGTATTTTTAAAAAGAGCCCTAGGGAGTTCTAATGTGTGGCCAGGGTTGAGAACCACTGGTCGAGTCTAAGCCACTAAGTCAATCAACCGTAAAGCAGGATGAGGGAAGGAGTAGAACTGGGGAATAGTGAAGTAGGCTGCTAGGTAGGAGTAGTTGATATAATGTTATTTAGCATATAGACTTTTACTGGGTGTATCTACTGAGTCATCGACAATCATTTCATACAGCATAGTGGATTGGCAAAACAAAAACAATACCACCTAATATGAAATTTTAAAAACTGAACAGATACCATACAACATGTTTCCTCTCTGATCTCAATTCAAAGGTGTAAGACAATCCAATAATAACCACCCAGAGATTGGCATTTATAGCTGTAGGCATTTTCTCTCAGGCCTTCCCATGTCAGGCCCCTGTGGCTCTAGCCATATTGATGTTACCCTTTTCACATACCACCCTATGGCATTGCCCATGCACTGACTTTTAGAAGCCAGAGGAAACCTGAAAGAAGGAAAATTTTTACTGCATCCCATAAACATACTTCAGTATCTCTGGGGCTTCTTAACTGCTTGTGTGTTATTTGCTATGGTTCCAGTAGGATTCGAAGATGAGAAGATATTTCAAGTACCTTCTACGGAAAAAGAAACCAGAAGGTCTTCAACTCTCCCAGCCATGCTACAACAGCCGGCTGAGCCGGCTGAGCCGGCTGAGCCAGATGAGCCAGTCTGGTTCTCCCTGGCCAAGAAGAAAGCCAAAGCATGGAGCCGTGTAGAAAAACCATGCAATAAATAGCTCCTGGGTGGAGTATCAGCATTTTAAATGATAATTGCCAATAGCTGTATTAATGTCACGTAGTGAATTATTTACTGTAACCATTTTTATTACGCATAAGAGCCTTAAAAGGGGAATTAAAGCTAATAATTATTTGAATGAAACAGATGCCATGAATGCCTAACCTTCAGTCACTGCCAGCATCTGAAAACCCAGCTTTTCCTCTATAAAAACTATGTAAAACAGAAAGATAGATCAATGGAACAGGATAGAGAGCCCAGAGATAAACCCACGCACATATGGTCACCTTATCTTTGATAAAGGAGGCAGGAATGTACAGTGGAGAAAGGACAGCCTCTTCAATAAGTGGTGCTGGGAAAACTGGACAGGCACATGTTAAAGTATGAGATTAGATCACTCCCTAACACCATACACAAAAATAAGCTCAAAATGGATTAAAGACCTAAATGTAAGGCCAGAAACTATCAAACTCTTAGAGGAAAACGTAGGCAGAACACTCTATGACATAAATCACAGCAAGATCCTTTTCGACCCACCTCCTAGAGAAATGGAAATAAAAACAAAAAGAAACAAATGGGACCTAATGAAACTTCAAAGCTTTTGCACAGCGAAGGAAACCATAAACAAGACCAAAAGACAACCCTCAGAATGGGAGAAAATATTTGCAAATGAAGCAACTGACGAAGGATTAATCTCCAAAATTTATAAGCAGCTCATGCAGCTCAATAACAAAAAAAAACAACCCCATCCAAAAATGGGCAGAAGACCTAAATAGACATTTCTCCAAAGAAGATATACAGACTGCCAACAAACACGTGAAAGAATGCTCAACATCATTAATCATTAGAGAAATGCAAATCAAAACTACAATGAGATATCATCTCACACCAGTCAGAATGGCCATCATCAAAAAATCTAGAAACAATAAATGCTGGAGAGGGTGTGGAGAAAAGGGAACCCTCTTGCACTGTTGGTGGGAATGTAAATTGATACCGCCACTATGGAGAACAGTATGGAGGTTCCTTAAAAAAGTAAAAATAGAACTGCCATATGACCCAGCAATCCCACTACTGGGCATATACCCTGAGAAAGCCATAATTCCAAAAGAGTCATGTACCAAAATGTTCATTGCAGCTCTATTTACAATAGCCCGGAGATGGAAACAACCTAAGTGTCCATCATCGGATGAATGGATAAAGAAGATGTGGCACGTATATACAATGGAATATTACTGAACCATAAAAAGAAACAAAATTGAGCTATTTGTAATGAGGTGGATAGACCTAGAGTCTGTCATACAGAGTGAAGTAAGTCAGAAAGAGAAAGACATATACCGTATACTAACACATATGTATGGAAGTTAAGAAAAAAAAATGTCATGAAGAACCTAGGGGTAAGACAGGAATAAAGACACAGACCTACTAGAGAATGGACTTGAGGATATGGGGAGGGGGAAGGGTAAGCTGTGACAAAGCGAGAGAGGCATGGACATATATACACTGCCAAACGTAAGGTAGATAGCTCGTGGGAAGCAGCCGCATAGCACAGGGAGATCAGCTCGGTGCTTTGTGACCACCTAGCGGGGTGGGATAGGGAGGGTGGGAGGGAGGGAGACGCAAGAGGGAAGAGATATGGGAACATATGTATATGTATAACTGATTCACTTTGCTATAAAGCAGAAACTAACACATCATTGTAAAGCAATTATACTCCAATAAAGATGTAAAAAAAAAACTATGTTTGCACTGCTGTCAAACTGAGAAAACTTTAACTTTGAACAATGTGCTTTAGAAGGGAGAAAGCTAAAACATTTTGTTGTAGCAACTAAGAGGTGGTCATTTCCTTTGATCAAATAAATTCATTCTAATGGAAATATCCAGATGATTTGGTGCAACGACTGGCTTTTAGGCTTTATGAGCCTAGTTAAATGCTTCAGTTCTTTGGTTACTGCTCCAAACTTTGCAAAGCCCCCTAAGAAGAGGTGGTAGAAGTGAAAATTCTGGGTCTCCAAGAAAAATGTTGCACAGCCACTCCCCCAATCAGCCCACTGCCCTTTGAAACACCTTCTTTGTATCCCTGAGGGCTCCCAACACCTGCAACTTATACAGAGCTCTCTTTCCACGTGCCCCATGTCAACGTGTCACAAGTCGGGCAGCAGTGAGCACCTTCTTATGGGGCATAACATTCCTTGGGGGTTATCATACTTCTCTGGATCGTTAGCCCATCAGTGTTTGACCTTCTGCCCCAGTGCCACTGTGACCCTCTCTAGTTGCTCAGAAGTGTACTGCACTTCATACGTATCCTATTTTTAAAGCACTTAAGATCCTGTTGAAATTCAAAATTCTGCAGATTCCAAAAGCTGTGCTTTCAATGGGGCAGATGGGAAGCCTTCCACAAGGAAGTCTGAGGCCACTAGAGAGCTGTCTTATGCCCTGGCTCCAGCCTTAAGGTGGAAACCTCCGAGTAGCCCAGTTTCTTGTCCGTTTCCCTCAGCAGTCTCTGTTTCAGAAGATTTTAACCTAAGACAGGACTGCACCCTCAAAGCCACAGAACAACTGACTTTCTGCTAACGGGAAGCCTGAAGTGATTGAAGCAGCCTTTCCCTGCCCTCATTCCTAGAGGCACACACACCTCAACAGTCACTAGGCTGGACAGCCCCCACCTCCCCAGTGAACCACTCCCCCCCAAGTCCTTCCCCTCTATTCCAACCCCAAACACACTAAACACTAATGGAGAGCTTCCTTTGGATGCCTGGACAGTACCTAGCTCATTTTCTCAGGAAACCCAGAAGTGTCTTAGTATACCTTTCACCGTGTCTGCCTCTGTCACCTTGGGGCTACTTTGCTTAAACAGAAATGCAGACCTAGACATAACTGTGCCTTTAAATCCCAAGTAGGTTGCTGCCTCATGCAAAAAACAAATTCAGAGAGGCTGTGAGGTGCCAGAGCTAATTTAAACCCTTGGTGCTTGGTTTTCCTGATGATGGTGTAATGTGATATTGTACAATCATGCTGGTTTTGCGTTTTCTCTGTAAAACATCTATTTTTCCTCATACTATATCTTTGCCTTTTTGATAATGCTAGGTTTTTTGGGTTTTTTTTTTTTTGCGGTACACGGGCCTCTCACTGTTGTGGCCTCTCCCGTTGTGGAGCACAGGCTCCGGACGCGCAGGCTCAGCGGCCATGGCTCACGGGCCCAGCCGCTCCGTGGCATGTGGGATCCTCCCGGACCGGGGCACGAACCCGTGTCCCCTGCATCGGCAGGCGGACTCTCAACCACTGCGCCACCAGGGAAGCCCCACACGTACTTTTTAACACCGTCTGTTGTAACACATCTTAGCAGATTCCACGTCAGGTTATACTAAGTGTTTCTTCAACTTCTTCAAAAACATTTGACCCAGAGTAGTTCCATGCAGACTGTTCATAGCTACTAATTCGTCAGTCATTTTAAACTCAGCAGTCACCCGCCTCAGTCCTAGTCTGCTCAATACTGTTACTGCCAAATTCCTAGGATGACAGGTATGAAAATTTTGACACGTTTTGTTAGACAGCGCAAGTACTACCAGGAAAATCTCAGGCAGGTCTTGGAACTCAAATCTCTCCCAAAGTAAATAAAAATGCTAGTTGACTATCTGACTATACCTCTCGTATCTGTTCAAGAAGTCCCATAGCTCCGCCACTTGGCACCCCAAAGACGAGCTCATTAGGAAGCTGCCAATGAAAAACAGCTATGAAATGACCACCTAATCATTTCAGAGCTGAGTCCTAATTCACACATAAAGAACAGTAGTACCGGTATAGGATATGATGCTAAAACAGTGCTTCTGTCCATACGATGAAAGGTGATCTTTCATCTGGAGTTCAAGCTACCTTCAAGCCCCTTATTGCTCACCCCAATTTAACAAAAAGTTGCTACATAGCTTAACACCATCAGAGTCAAGTCTCTGTGACACTCAATATGAAGTAGACACGGCAGCTAAATCAAAAACGTTCAAGGAATTCAGACAAACCATTGTCAAAATACTTGGTAATAACTGTCCACTGGTAGAAAAGCATGAGGGGCATGTGGGCCTTTGTATAGTGGTTTCTACAATTTCTCTTTGTGATATTTTACTATCGATAAGTCTAGCTGGCAAAGATAAATATTTCATTCATGAATGAGCACACTGCTTCACCACTTCCAGTTCATCAGAAAGTTTCTCTACCTCTTATGATCAGAGACAAGAAGGCCGGCAATAGTTCTATGGACTTGTTAGGAAAAATCCAGTCTAATGCGGTCTGCCCTTCATAAAACTCATATATGAAGACAGTCCCAGAAAAACAATGTAAAAACAACAACTCAGCATTGACTCCTTAAATAAGCAGCGACAGCCTAGCAATATTAATACCGTCTGTTGACCCATGAAGTTGTAGGACATACACTACAGATCCTAGCCATTCAATCATTCACCAGGCAAGTACTGAGTACCCACCTATATACCCAGGGTTGTGTTAGAGAGGCCTCACTCACAGATGTCTAAGTCTCATGACTTGCTCTAGTTCATGGTCTAGAGGCAGACAGTTGGACAATGATGACACAGGTGTCAAGTGCTAAAACAGGGATGAACACAAAGTGCTATGGGAGTATGGGAGAGAGAACGATTAACCGGGACAGGGGAAGGAAGGAAGTGGGTCGGTGCCTGGGAAGGTACTCAAGGGGAGGCATTTCACCTGGACCTTGAAGGATCACTGGGAGTTTATCTAGCAATGAAGGATGGCAGGGAAAGGGTAAGGAGGTCTCTGCATGGAGAGAAAACAGCCTGCATAGTAGAAGAGATGTGTGTGTATGTGTACCTGTCCAGGGAATGAAATGGCTCCAGCATGGGCAGCGTGGCAGATGGGCCTGGAAAGCAAATTGAGGCCATAATTATTACTACGAATAATTATTACTACTAACATTATTACTAAGAAAGTCTTCTACCTCCTATATAAGCACATATTCCTGTTTGTGCCACCAATCCCTTCCTCTCTTGCCTAGCTCAGTGCCCTCCCACCCTTTTCGCCTCCTACCCAAACCTATCAGTTTTATTCATTAAATCATGCATTTACACATCTACCAAATTTATTGGGTAACTTTCAATGTACCAATGCCACTCGCCATTGGAACTGTCGTTTGTATCTATTCTTGTTTGACACGTGAAACTCAAAGATGGCAGAACTGTCCACGGTCCCCATCTTACTGTCTCCCCCACCATCATTCCTGGGCCCTTCTTGGAGGGGTTGGCTGAGACCTCTGGAAGCTGGGCCCTCCCAGCTGCACACAGTGTTGGTGTTTCGATATATTTGCCAAGATTCTATTGATATTTATACTCAATCATATCCTCTCCAGTTGTCTCTTCTACTTCTCAGCAGGGCCGAAACATAACATGATGACTGCTGTCAATCATGAAGTCTCTGGTAACAAAGTGTGCACCTAGAGCCTCTTCTTTGTGAAGGGAGGTGGGACTGGGCACTGGGCTTGCCATGGAGGAAGGTATTGTCATGGAGCAAGGTGTTGACAATGAAAAACTATAGCTATGAAATGACAGGAGTGAAGAGGACCCTGGAGGAGATGGTGCTTTTGCCGCGGCAGCAAGCTATCTCCCTAGGAGGTTGGAGTTGGGTCCAAGTCCCTGGGAGTGAGAACTAATTGGCACCAGCAAACAAAGAAGACAAGAAAATGCTGAGCGAGTGTGCCTTCGGGAAACACCTAAAGCAAAACGGAGGGAGAGTCTCCTCCCAGCTCTCATATTGGGACTCTCTTCATGGCAAGTACGTAGCCCAGAAGTCCATGGGTCAGTCTCCAGGGCCTCAGTCATCTGCCTGAGTCTGCCCAGGTGTGCAAACCCACCCAGGACGTCCCACTCCCTATCACTGGTGTTCAGTTGCTGCCTGCCGTCCGTCTCCAGCCATCCACCCATAACTTCTGATCTTCTCCAAATCAGGAAGTTGGCACAATCCAGGATTTCAAATTTCCTTAAGGAAAGGTGCTCTCTTTCCCCACCCTACCCCTTGTTAGTCAACAGAAGTGACCACGTCTTTTCCCTTTGCAGATCCATCATCAGGGTCAGGGGGGACAGGGGAGGGACCCAAGGCCACAACAGCTGGAAGAGGTTTTCACTTCCTGCCGGGCATGGCAGGGCACACTCCCTGAAGACCAGTCCAGAGCTCTCCTTTACAGCCCGGCCCCCAGCTCACCGCCTCCGGGAAGCCTTCTCTTCTGCATCTGCTGCCCCTGCTCCCCCCACAGGCTCTCCTGGTTGCACTGAGATGTGTGGACATTGTTTGGCTCCCCTAGAGAAGCACAGGCCCTTCAGGGGGACGGTCCAGATCTTCTTCAAGTTTGTGACCCCCATGGTGTCTGCACAGGTAGGTGTTTGTTGACTGAATCACGAGGGCTTTGGAATCCCTCTTCTCACCATCAGTGGCGCTTCTCTTCTACCTGCCCAGGGCCTGTCTACAGAGGGCCTTCCCATCCTCTTCCTGTCTCTTTGGCTCCTCTGCAGGGCCTCCCGGGAGGTTTCCGCTCCCACGGCCGCCTGTGATGCTTGTGGTGCTGTGATGGCGGATACAAGGAGGGACTGCGCGGCCCCACCCCCGCCCCGGTGAGGCCTCGCCCCTCCCCCCCACACACAGGGAGTGACTCGTCTTGTCCCTGGCCTCCTAGACCGCCGTGTCACAGCCAGACCGGGCTTTGGGTGCTCACCAAAGAGAAGCACCCACACAGGGGTGCCATCTGCCTACAGGAGCCAAAGCCCTGGGGTGAAGAGCACAGGGTCCTCAGGCCCAGCACCTCCTGCTGTTCGTGGAAGCCACGGGAGGGGTTAGGGGACCGGCAGGAGTGCCGAGGTCTCAGGACTTGACCTTGCTTGCACATCCCAAGGGGGTCACTGCACAGGCCTGTGACCCGGAGCCCCTGGGTGTGGTGTGGAGTATCAGGGCTCCATCCCTCCTGTTGAGGAGGAGCTGCAGCCCTGCCGGATCCTGGCCCCGGCTGAGCTGGCACCGACAAAGGCCCCTTTTCACTCACAGGCTCCCCTAGCTTGTGGGGTTTATATTTTTTCCTCAAGGCTCAGCTGTCCTCCCCAATCTGAAGCCCATTCATCATTCTTGGTGACTTTAACATCCACTTGGATCACCCATCCCACACCCTAGACTTTCACTTCCATTACTTCTTTTTTATGAGTGTGTGGTGAAGGCAAGTACAGCATTTATTGCAAGGTACCAAGAAAAGAAGAGTAAGAGTTGGCTAATGCTCAAAAGACCTGAACTCCCTGATGGCTTTCAGGGAAGGGGTTTTAAATGCAAGGTGAGGGAGAGGGTCACTGGGAATGTGATCAGCTCGTGCACAGTTCTCTGATTGGTGGGTGGTGAGGTAACAAGGTGAGGCTACAGGGGTTAACATACCAGTCTTCAGGCCCCAGCCCATCTGGGGACTGTGTGCTCACTGCTCAGCACCCTCCGTCTGGGTGGGGTCTGGTTTCTGCAAAACAACTCCGAAATGCATCAGCTGCTTCTTGGTCTCTGAGGTGCGTTCTTTAATTTGTAATTCTACAACTCTGCTGATCTTTGAGAGTGTCCTGGAGAGGCAGGAAACAACTGCAGTTCACCTTGGGAACACAGACACTGGTGACAGCCATTCCCGGGAGCTCCCTCCACTGTGTGGACACCAGTGCCAGCAAGCACCATCGTGGAATCCGCCCTCTAGCTCCTCAGCGCCAAGATCCCATGACTGCTTTTTGTTTTTATTATTGGAGTATAGTTACTTTACAATGTTGTGTTAGTTTCTACTGAACGGCGAAGTGAATCAGCCATACGTATACATATATCCCCTCTTTATTGGATTTCCTTCCCGTTTAGGTCACCACAGAGCACTGAGTAGAGTTCCCTGTGCTATACAGTAGGTTCTCATTAGTTACCTATTTTATACATAATAGTGTATGTATCTCAATCCCAATCTCCCAGTTCATCCCACCCCCGTATGGTGTCCATACGTTTGTTCTCTGCATATGTGTCTCTATTTCTGCTTTGCAAATAAGATCATCTGTACCATTTTTCTAGATTCCACACATATGCATTAATATATGACACTTGCTTTTCTCTTTCTGACTTACTTTACACTGTATGACAGTCTCTAGGTCCATCCATGTCTCTGCAAAGGACACAGTTTCATTCCTTTTTATGGCTGAGTAATATTCCACTGTATATATGTGCCACATCTTCTTTATCCATTCCTCTGTTGATGGACACTTAGGTTGCTTCCATGTCCTAGCTATTGTAAACAGTGCTGTAATGAATATTACATTGGGATACATGTGTCTTTTTGAATTACGGTTTTCTCTGGGTATATGCCCAGTAGTGGGATTGCTGGGTCATATGGTAGCCATGACTGCTTTAGCTGGTCTTTTCTACAACTTTACATCAGATACTCACCTCTGTGATATGATCCTACACGAGCCTTTTTCATCACCAGAAACTGCTCCATTTTGAAAATTTCTACTCTAGTGCTACAGTTCTTCAATCCCTTCAGATTACTTCTCCAATTCATTGATTCCACCACTTTTTTACTCTTCATCTGCCCATCGTTTTCTCCATTTGCTTCCTTACCTGGTGTAGAGTCCGTCCATTAACATTGTTATAATCACTCTGTAGTAGGGAGAATGATGATCCACCCCTCCGCCAAGGATGTCCACAACCTAATCCCTGAAATCCTGTGAATATGTTAGGTTATATGGCAAAGGGAAAATAAGGTTAAAATGGAATTAGCATTGCTAATCAGCTGACCTTAGGATAAGGAGATTATCCTGGTTTATGCCGACAAGCCCAGAGCAATCACAAGGTTCCCTAAAAGTGGAAGAGGGCATTAGAAGACAAAACTGGAGAGATGGCAGCATGAGAAAGACTCAGCCCAACGTTGCTTGCTTTTAAGATGGAGGACGGGGCTATAAGCAAACGAATGCAGGGAGCCTCTAGAAGCTAGAAAAGGTTCTCCCCCAGAGTCTCCTGAAGGAATGCAGATCTGCTGACACCTTGATTTTAGCCCTGTAAAACACATTTTGGACTTCTGACCTTCAAAAGTGTAGGATAATAAACCTGTATTGTTTTAAGCCACTAAGTTTGTGATAATTTATTACAGCAGCAATAGGAAACCAATACACACTCCCTTGTTAAAGTCAGTCCACTTCCTTTCTCCTCTTAGCTGCCTATCATATCCACTAGGCAAGACCCCAAGCCTACGTGAACCACATGGTTCTTTGTCTATATTGAAGCAGCTGAAAATATTAAAAATTGCCTGACTGGTTTGGCCACAAATTTGTGATCACAAGCACACTCAAGACTGCCTGGCAACCTCACTACGCTTCCTCTCCATCTCAAATCCTTGACAACTTCACCATTCAACACCCAAGCCTCTCTGTTCTTAGCTTCCTCATTTCCAATGATTTGTCATCTCCCAGTGCCACGCCCAGGGTCCCAGACCTTTCTTAATGAAAATCGACATTACTTCCAAAAATCTCAACTTCAAGCATCCACACTCTTATTTTTCCAGTCTGGTCCTCTTGTTCTTATTATGATCCTCAATGACCACCATACGGTCAAAGTCATGGATCACTTTTCTAATTCTTATCTTTCTTGATCCTTCAGCCACAGCTGTCCACACAATCTTGAAATAGTCGCCTTTTGGCACTTCTGTGGCACAAGTCTCCTGGGTTTTTTTTTTTTCCCACTTTGGTCACTGTCTACCTGATTCCCTCAAACTGGAGTTTCTCTGGGTTCTGTTCTGAGACTTACCTCTCTGCATTTTCTTTCCCTAAGGGATTTGATCCTTTTTCATGGCCTGAAAAATAGCCCAAATGATGTTAATTTCCAAATTGATATATCTGACCCAAATTTCTCCTCTGAGCTACAGTGTCATAACAAACTCTACTTGACATCTCCACTTGACTATCTTACACATATATCTTTAACCTGAAATGGCTAAAATGGAATTCTTTTTTAAAAATTGAGGTATAATTGACACATGACATTATATTAGTTTCAGGTGTACAACATAATGATTTGTATATATTGTGAAATGATCACCACAATAAGTCTAGTTAACATTAATCACCATACATAGTTACAGATTTTTTTTCTTGTGATGAGAACTTTTAAGATTACCTCTTAGCAACTGTCACATATGCAATACAGTATTATTAACTATAGTCGCCGTACTGTACATTACATCCCCGTGACTTATTTATTTTATAACTGGAAGTTTGCACCTTTTAACCTGTTTCACTCATTTCACCCACCTACCATTCCCCTGCCTCTGGCAACCACCAATCTCTTCTCTGTATCTATGAGCTTGTTTTATTTTAAATTTGGATTCCACATATCAGTGAGATCGTATGGTATTTGTCTTTCTCAGTCTCACTTATTTCACTTAGCATAGTGCCCTCAGGGTCCATTAATGTTGTTGCAAATGGCAAGGTTTCATTTTTTATGGTTGAGTAATATTCCATTACATGTATATACCACTCTTCTTCTTTTTTTTTTTTTTTTAATTTGGCTGCACCAGGTCTTAGTTGCGCCAGGCAGGCTCCTTAGTTGTGGCATGAGAACTCTTAGTTGTAGCATGCATGTGGGATCTAGTTCTCTGACCAGGGATTGAACCCAGGCCCTCTGCATTGGGAGCATGGAGTCTTATCCACTGCTCCACCAGGGAAGTCCCAATACCACATCTTCTTTATCTGTTCATCCATCAATGGACATTTAGGTTGTTTCCGTATCTTGGCTATTGTAACAAAATGGAATTCTTGGTTTGCTCCTTCTCCCAATTTGTTCTTCCTCCTGTCTTCTCCATCCTAGGAAACAGCACTTCTTCCCACCCAGTGGCTCTAGTCAAAATTCTGCTATCCTTCATTAAGTCCTTTACACAACTTACATCCAAAATATCTCTTAAATCTGTCCATTTCTCACCTCTTCAACTGCTACTGTCCTAATCCAAACCATCACCATCTCTGATCTGACTACTCAATAACCTCCTAATCCCTGGAACTCTATGAATATGTTAGGTTGCATGGCAAAGGGGAATTAAGGTGGCAGGTGGAATTTGGGGTGCTAATACTGGAGGGGTCTTGCCATTTTGAGTTTATTTCTGTATGTGGTGTGAAGAAATGTTCTAATTTCATTTTTTTACATGTAGCTGTCCAGTTTTCCCAGAATCACTTGTTGAAGAGACTGTTTTTTCTCCACTGTGTATTCTTGTCCCCTTTGTTGTAGATTATTGACCATAAGTGTGTGGGTTTATTTCTGGGCTCTCTATCCTGTTCCATTGATCTATGTGTCTGTTTTTGTGCCAGTACCATGCTGTTTTGATTACTGTAACTTTGTAGTATAGTCTGAAGTCAGGGAGCATGATACCTCTAGCTTTGTTCTTTTTTCTCAAGATTGCTTTGGCTATTCAGGGTATAACTGACTTCTTATTCTCCAAGTCTCAGTTCAATGTCACCTCCTCGAAAAAGTCTTCTCTCACCTCAGTCATTTTCCATCTCAACACCATGTCCATTCCCTTCATAGAACTTATCACCATCTGTAAGTACAGATTTGCTTGTCTTCCTCACTGTAAGCTCCATGAGACAGAGGCCTTGTTTGTCTTGTGCAGTGCCATATTCCCAGCGCCTAATACACAATCCCTTACTGAGAAATGGCAACTGATGAGAAAGAGTGAAACTCCTGGGGAGAGAATGTAAAAAACAAAGCGACGACCTAGGTTAGCACCTTGCCCAGGTTAGCACCTTGCTCAGGTGCTGCCTGCCATCCTGATTGGCACCAGAAAAAGTCTCTGTGTCAGGGGAAAATGCACATTTGGCCAGCCATTCTCAAATACAGCAGCACGTTAGAATCCCTTGAGGGTTAAAAGATAATAACATGGCTACTCCTCCCTGCCATGTCGAGGTACTGATGCAGTCTGGGTAGCTCTGGCAGACATTCTCAGTGCACTACCTCAAGACTGCCACCGGGTGGAGCGGTGGGACTGGGTTTTGGAGTAGAGGTTGGGCTTTGCTATAGGTAGAGAGAAGACAAATTAAAAGTTTTTGTGGGTTTTTGTTTTGGGTGTTTGTTTGTTGGCAACTCTTACCTCAGACCTTATTCCAGGAGGCTTGGCTAGGCAGTGCCTCCAGGAAAATTCTAGTCCTGGATTCTTTTCCTTGTCCTTCCAGGTTCACAATAAAAAAAAAAAAAAAAAACTACCTAAACCTTCCCTCACCTCTCCTAACCCACCTCCACAAAGCTTCACCACTATTCTCTCACTATGGCCCTCCACTTTCCTTTTTTTCCCCCAGATTTATTGAGATACAATTGACACATAACATTGCATAAATTTAAGGTGTTCAACATGATGATTTGACACATGTATATGCTGTGAAATGATTACTACAATAAAGTTAGTTAACACCTTCATCATATCACATAACTACCACTTTCTCTCAGAACATTTAAGATCTATTCTCTTAGCAACCTTCAAGTATATAATACAATATTGTTAACAATAGTCACCATGGCTTACCTTAGATAGCCAGAATTTACTCGTCTTATAATGGAAAGTTTGTAGGCTTTGACTAACATCTCCCCATTTCCCCCAGTCCCCAGTCCCTGGCAACCACCATTCTACTCTCTGTTTCTATGAGTTTGGCTGTTTTAGATTCTACATATAAGTGAGATCATACAGTATTTGTCTTTCACTATCTGACTTATTTCACTTAGCATAATGCCCTCAAGGTCCATTCATATTGTCATAAATGGAAGGATTTCCTTCTTTTTATGGCTAAATAATATTCGTGTGTGCATGTGTGTGTGTGTCACATTTTCTTTGTCCATTCATCTGTCAAGTGGCGGTTTTCATGTCTTGGTTATTTTGAATAATGCTGCAATGAACATGGGGGCGCAGAAATCTCTTCCAGATAGTGATTTCACTTTCTTCAAATATATATCCAGAGGTAGGATTGCTGAATCATATAGCAGTTATATTTTTAATTTTTTGAGGAATCTCCATACTGTCTTCCATAGTAGCTGTATCAATTTACAACCCCACCAACAGTGCAAGAGGGTTCCTTACTCCACATCCTCAAATAACACTTGTTATTTGTTGTCTTTTTGGTGATCCCATTCTAACATGTGTGAAGTGATATCTCATTGTGTTTTGGACTTGCATTTCCCTGATTATGAGTGATGTTGAGCATCTTTTCATGTACCTGTTAGCAATTTGGATGAGTTCCCTAGAAAAAAATGTCTACTCAGGTCCATTGCCCATTTTTTAATTGGATTATTTGTGTTTTTGCTATTGAGTTGTATGAGGTCCTTATATATTTTGGATATTAGCTCCTTATCAGATATATGGTTTTCAAATATTTTCTCCCATTATGTAGCCTGAAATGCCTTTTCATTTATTGTTTCTTTTGCTGCTTAGAAGCACTAAAAAGTTTGACATCGTCCTACTTGTTGATTTTGGCATTTGTTGCTTGTGCTTTTGGTGTTTTATCCAAAAAATCATTGCGAAGACCAATGTGAAGGAGATTTTGCCTTATGTTTTCTTCTTGGAGTTTTACAGTTTCAGGTCTTACATTTAAGCCTTTAATCCATTTTGAGTTAATTTTTGTGAGTTGTGTAAGATAGGGGTCTACTTTTATTCTTTTGCATGTGGATATCCAGTTTTCCCAACACCTTTTATTGAAGAAAACATCCTTTCCCCATTGAGTATTGTTGGCTCCCTTGTCAAATATTAGTTGACCGTATATGGGTTGGTTTATTTCTAGGCTCTATTTCTATTCCATTGACCTATATGTCTGTTTTATGCCAGTGCCATGTTATTTTGATTACTATAGCTTTGTAATATAGTTTGAGATCAGGATATGTGATGCCTCCTACTTGGTTCTTCTTTCTCAGGGTTGCTTTGGTTATCTGAGGTCTTCTGTGGTTCCATATGATTGAATTGTTTGTTCTATTTCTGTGAAAAATGCCACTGGAATTTTAATAGGGATTGCATTGAATCTGTAGCTCTACTTTTCTTTCTTTTCTTTTTTACCTTTGTATCTTGTCTTCCTCTTTTCTTTTTAGGAACCACTCTGTGCTGTGGTTTCCTTACCTGTAAAATGAGGATAAGGGTAGCATTGTTGTGAAAGTCTAAGGAGATACCACATGCCAAATTACATTGATCTATCTTCATAAACCCTTACAATGCTATCCTAATCCACGTAGTAGTGGTAGCTCTTCTGTTTAAGCCAACAGTTTTATTAATGTCGATTTTCAAGAACATGTATTGATATTATGTAGAGTGAGTTATACCTGAGAAGTATTTGGGGAGAAAATCTCCACACACCACTACCCTGCCTTTTGTTATCCATCATTAACCAGCCTATTAGTGAACTGGATGGAGAAGGGGCAGGGGAGGTAGCAGAAGAGCTAATAAGAGATGTTTTGTTTTCACCTGAAAAATGGAGATAATAATAGTGCTTTATAGATTTGTTGTATTAAATAAGTTAGCACATGTAAAAACTTAGAACAGAGCCTGGGACATAAAAAACATGAATTCTCTTGGGCTTCCCTGGTGGCGCAGTGGTTGGGAGTCCGCCTGCCGATGCAGGGGACGCAGGTTCGTGCCCCGGTCCGGGAGGATCCCACATGCCGCGGAGCGGCTGGGCCCGTGAACCATGGCCGCTGGGCCTGCGCGTCCGGAGCCTGTGCTCCACGGCAGGAGAGGTCGCAGTGGTGGGAGGCCCGCATACCGCAAAAACAATAACAACATAAAAAAACAAAAACCAAACATGAATTCTCAGCATATGATCCCTGCCCTCAAGTAGCTTAGGGTTCTTTTGGATTGATAGGACTCATGCAGTAGAAGGCAATTAACAGTGCATGTTACCTCTTATCACTACATACATAGATTGCATGTAGTGTTAGGCCCTAAAAGTGCCAATAAAATAGAGAAAACTATAAAAGCACCAAGATCAGAGCAGCAAGAAAGTCCTTTGGAGTGGAGTGATCAGAAATGGCTTCATGGAAGATGTAGGACTTGGGGTAGGCCCCAGAAATATGCCAGGGGATGAGTAGGTGGAGCTAGAGCAATGCAGTGGGGGCAAAAGAATGTGGGCTTAGACACAGAAATGCCTGTGGGGTGGAGGGGGAGGTCAGGCCTCTTTGAAATGCATTTAAGGAAGCCCCCTTGTACGTGGCCTACTGGTAAAGCACCAAACTAAAAAGGAAAAAGCATTTCCTAACATCCAGGAGCTAGCCTGGTACTATCGGCTAGCCTTGGTGTTGCTAGGTGCTGGCCTGGCACTAGTAACAAACCCAAACAATTTCACAGGACATCAATATCGGACAAGGAAGCTCTGCGACTATGATGGATAGTCACAGACAAAATATGAACATTGTCCAAACCACAGAAATGACCGAATATTTCTCCTTCCTGCCTAATATGAGTGACCACTGCTTCTTTACCAATTACAGTGTCAGCCTCACTCTAGTCTGCCCCCAACTCCAGATAAAATTTATTGAGATACTCATCACAGAACTGCTCTGCTTTCTGACAGCACCCGACCTACAGTGAACCACAGCTTCCTTTGACCCTCCCCCAAGTCACCCAACCAAAGCTCAAATCCTATGTTTCTTTAGCACCCTTTTCTTGAGATGCCTCACAGTTCTCCATGGTGTACATTCTCTCTCACTGCAGCAAGTGACAAACCCAGCTTGATCACTACATGTGTGTTCCTGGGAGTCTTTGGCTAGAGGACATTGATATTATCACTAAAATGACTGAGGGCTATGATTGCAGACCTGCCACTCAGTTTCATTTCAAGAATCCCCACACACAATCCAAGAAATGTCTGAAACATTCACAGTACAACACAGCACGATAAATGAAATGACAGAGGCAATCTTAGGCACTGTGGAGACAGAGGAAGACTTCTTTTAGTAACAAATCACAATCCCACAATCCAGAGTGCATCATACTTCCTTTTGTCCTGATCACGCTCCAGTTAGGGAGATGACTCAGCTCCTCTCTGCTATTGTTCCAACACCTGGACAGTGTCTTTTCACTTCCCAACAAGACTTGCAGCCATGGCTGGTTTTTCCCTGTAATCTATGTATAAAAGTCCGCGCACCACAATGAAGAGCAGCCCCCCCTCGCCGCAACTAGAGAAAGCCCGCCCGCAGCAACAAAGACCCATCGCAGCCAAAAATAAACAAATTAATTAATTAATTTAAAAAAAGATAAGTATTTGAACTACAGTTCAAAGCAAGTTAACTCTGATTACAGCTATTGAACATATCTTCTTTTAAAAAATGTTCTCTTAACATTTTGATGCATCATCTTTTTAATTAATAATATGCTGACAACATCTTTCTAAAACTGAGTATAGTATTTCCTTAGTTATGAATAAACCACAGACCTAAAATAACAAATTCAAATTAAAATTCATACTTCTGTACCAATTATCTCTGAAACTTTAAATTTAGATCCCTACTTGCACAGGAGCCACCCACTCACTGCAACAACGTGGAGAAGGTCTGTGTGCCATGATTTTGGAAACTTTTGACATATGTGAAGTATCCTTACTAAAATGTTCAATCCTATTATCTTTATCTCATTGTTGAGTCGTTAACAGAAATCCAGTTCTGAAGGACCCCAGTCTCTCGTTATTCAACCTTTTCAGTTGCCTCACATCATTTCCCATGTTTTTCCCCCATAGACTTGTCTCTTGATGAGTTTCTCTGGGTGACACAATATAGGTAGGAAAGGTGTCACCTGGCGATGTGCATCTATTCCTATTGCATTAAATCCAAACTTTCTTTCCAAACTGAAGCGTGGAGCAATAGAGATCTGATTGCCCTAGAAGTACTTGAAAGCCTGTTAAGATTACTAACACTGAAACACTCAGCAAGTGTTTCTGAATTTGCCTGGCTAAGTTCGAAATGGTAACATATACAGCATTGTATTGAAGCTAAAACTGGAAGCAACCAAGGTGTCTTTCAATAGATAAATGGATAAACAAATTGTGCTATATCCATACAATGGAATTCAATGATACAAGTAAAAAACTACTAATTCAGGCAACAATATGGATGGATGGATTTTAGATGCATTTTGCTAAGTGAAAGAAGTCAGATCAAAAATGCTACATAATGTATAATTCCATTCGTATTACATTCTGGGAAAGGCAAACTAGAGAGATGGAAAATGGGTTAATGGTTGCTAGCGGTTTGGAGAGGAGGAGAGTTTGACCAGTGGAAGCACAGGAGATGTTTTTAGCGTGATAGAAGTAATCAATATGCTACTCTAGTGGTAGACACATGACACTATGCATTTGTCAAAACTCTTAGAACTCTACAGCACAAAAAATAAACCTTAATATATGAAAAAATAATAATTTCTAACCAACCAGGAGGTTGGAGGACCCCAGTATGAGATGCAGACTAATGAATCTAGCTGTATTACAAACATATGACATAACCTCACTGAAGGGAGTGTGGAAAATGATGCTTACCTGAGTAACTTTGCAAATGGTATTTTGACTGGCTAATGTAAAGCTAAAGATAAGAGAGTACATAAACATTCTACTTGGTAAAGGTGTTTCTCATGGAGGTACAGGTGCAATTCTAAAATTGAGGTACATGTATACATTGGCCAGTTAAGTAAATGGATGGCAGATGGTGGGAACCAGATTCCGACCTGTAGTGGGAGGCTACAGATAAGCAAGGGGACGAAGCCAGAATGACACATGTGATAACCAATTAGAGATATCAGTTTGAACTCAGGTCCATCTTAGCACAGATGCAGATGAAGACATAGAGAAATAATTCTTGATATGCAAGTATACATGGGTTAGTATGTATGCATATACCTCCTAGCTCTGTCACAGAGGGGCCTAGAAGCAACAACACTCCAGTAGCAATGAGCACACCCAGTCCCCTGATATTGGTTTCTAATGCTATTCTCCGATAAAGAGAACCAGGTCTCCTTGGAGAAAACGCTGATTCCAGGACTGGAGCAGGGAATACATAAGATGAGTCTGGAGCATCTTGTAGTGACAGAGAATAAGAACGTGCTAAAAACAAAATCCCCAAATGATGAGGGTATATCAAACAGACACAGGAACCGATATGAAAGAGTTTCCAGTGAACAAAGCTGAAATAAGCTGAGTCAAAAAATACATAATGAGAATATTGGATTATAACCCAAAGTAAAAAATAAATATCCATGTGTCCATACTGATATTAAATAAATAATTAGTAAATAAATAAATGGGGGAGAAGAGACAAAGCTCCTGTGCTGAAAAATTCCAAATAATTTATGTAGATACTCTGCCTTCAAGGAGGTGGAGTGTGACCCCGTACTCTAAGTGTGGGCTGGGCATAGTGACCTCCTTCTGAAGAGTGCAGTATGTAAAGGGGGTGGGCTAGGAAGAGTAACATTACAGTGGAGAAAGCTGACAGACAGTACCTCCAGCCAGGTGACTAAACTCAACATCAATAATGACAAGTTGGGCTTCCCTACTGGCGCAGTGGTTGAGAGTCTGCCTGCCGATGCAGGGGACACGGGTTTGTGCCCTGGTCTGGGAGGATCACACATGCCGCGGAGCGGCTGGGCCCATGGGCCATGGCCGCTGAGCCTGCGCATCCGGAGCCTGTGCTATGCGGTGGGAGAGGCCACAGCAGTGAGAGTCCTGCGCACCACAAAAATAAAAAATAATAATAATGACAAGTTACATTGCTAGCATGTACCCTTGATATGATGTGATGAGAAAGGCACTTGACCTCTGTGGTTTTCCTCCCTCAAAACCCATAACCTTGTGTTAAAAGCATCAGGAGACCCCTAACACGGTAAGTCAAGCAAAATGAAAAGACAAAGAAACACACAGCAGATGAAGGACCAAGGTAAAAACCCACCAGACCTAACAAATGAAGAGGAAGTAGGCAGTCTACCTGAAAAAGAATTCAGAAAAATGATAGTAAAGATGATCCAAAATCTTGGAAATAGAATAGAGAAAATACAAGAAACAATTAACAAGGAACTAGAAGAACTAAAGAGAAAAGAAAAAATCATGAACAACACAATAAATGAGCTTAAAAATTCTCTAGAAGGGATCAATAGCAGAATAACTGAGGCAGAAGAACGGATAAGTGACCTTGAAAATAAAATAGTGGAAATAACTACTGCAGAGCAGAATAAAGAAAAAAGAATGAAAAGAATTGAGGACGGTCTCAGAGACCTCTGGGACAATATTAAACACACCAACATTCAAAGTATAGGGGTCCCAGAAGAAGAAGAGAAAAAGAAAGGCACTGAGAAAATATTTGAAGAGATTATAGTTGAAAACTTCCATAATATGGGTAAGGAAATAGTTAATCAAATGCAGGAAGCACAGAGAGTCCCATACAGGATAAATACAAGAAGAAACCTGCCAAGACACATATTAATCAAACTATCAAAAAATAAGTGCAAAGAAAAAATATTAAAAGCAGCAAGGGAAAAACAACAAATAACACACAAGGGAATCCCCATATGGTTCACAGCTGATCTTTCAGCAGAAACTCTGCAAGCCAGAAGGGAGTGGCAGGACATATTTAAAGTGATGAAAGGGAAAAAACTACAACGAAGATTACTCTATCCAGCAAGGATCTCATTCAGATTTTACAGAGAAATTAAAACCTTTACAGATAAGCAAAAGCTAAGAGAATTCAGCACCAACAAACCAGCTCTACAACAAATGCTAAAGGAACTTCTCTAGGCAGGAAACACAAGACAAGAAAAGGACTTACAATAACAAACCCAGAACAATTAAGAAAATGGTCATAGGAACATACATATTGATAATTACCTTAACTGTGAATGGATTAAATGCTCCAACGAAAAGACATAGACTGGCTGAATGGATACAAAAACAAGACCCATATATATGCTGTCTACAAGAGACCCACTTCAGACCTAGGGACACATACAGACTGAAAGTGAGGGGATGGAAAAAGATATTCCATGCAAATGGAAACCAAAAGAAAGCTGGAGTAGCAATTCTCGTATCACACAAAATAGACTTTAAAACAAAGACTATTACAAGAGACAAAGAAGGACACTACATAATGATAAAGGGATCAATCCAAGAAGAAGATATAACAATTGTAAATATTTAAGCACCCAACATAGGAGCACCTTAATACATAAGGCAAATACTAACAGCCAAAAATTGACAGTAACACAATCACAGTATGGGACTTTCACAGCCCACTTTCACCAATGGACCGATCATCCAAAATGAAAATAAATAAGGAAACACAAGCTTTAAATGATACATTAAACAAGATGTACTTAATTGATATTTATAGGACATTCCATCTAAAAACAGTAGAATAAACTTTCTTCTCAAGTGCTCATGGAACATTCTCCAGGATAGATCATATCTTGGGTCACAAGTCAAGCCTTGGTAAATTTAAGAAAATTGAAATCATATCAAGTATCTTTTCTGACCACAATGCTATGAAACTAGCTATCAATTACAGGAAAAATTCTGTTAAAAAAATACAAACCCATGGAGGCTGAACAATACACTACTTAATAACCAAAAGATTACTGAAGAAATCAAAGAGGAAATAAAAAAATATCTGGAAACAAATGACAATGAAAACACGATGACCCAAAACCTATGTGATGCAGCAAAAGCAGTTCTAAGAGGGAAGTTTAGAGCAATACAATCCTACCTTAAGAAACAAGAAACATCTCAAATAAACAACCTAACTTTACACCTAAAGCAATTAGAGAAAGAAGAACAAAAAAACCCCAAAGTTAGCAGAAGGAAAGAAATCATAAAGATCAGATCAGAAATAAATGAAAAAGAAATGAAGGAAATGATAGCAAAGATGAATAAAACTAAAAGCTGGTTCTTTGAGAAGATAAACAAAATTGATAAACCATTAGCCAGACTCTTCAAGAAAATAAGGGAGAAGACTCAAATCAATAGAATTAGAAATGAAAAAGGGGAAGTAACAACTGACACTGCAGAAATACAAAGGATCATGTGAGATTACTATAAGCAACTCTATGCCAATAAAATGGACAACCTGGAAAAAATGGAAAAATTCTTAGAAATGCACAGCCTTCCGAGACTGAAACAGGAAGAAATAGAAAATATGAACAGACCAATCACAATCACTGAAATTGAAACTGTGATTAAAAACCTTCCAACAAACAAAAGACAAGGACCAGATGGCTTCACAGACGAATTCTATCAAACATTTACAGAAGAGCTAACACCTATTCTTCTCAAACTCTTCCAAAATATAGCAGGGGGAGGAACACTCCCAAACTCATTCTACAAGGCAACCATCATCCTGATACCAAAACCAGACAAGGATGTCACAAAAAAAAAGAAAATTAGAGACCAGTATCACTGATGAACAAGGTGCAAAAATCCTCAACAAAATACTAGCAAACAGAATCCAACAGCACATTAAAAGGATCATAAACCATGATCAAGTGGGGTTTATTCCAGGAATGCAAGGATTCTTCAATATACGCAAATCAATCAATGTGATACACCATATTAACAAATTGAAGGAGAAAATCCATATGATCATCTCAATAGATGCAGAGAAAGCTTTTGACAAAATTCAACACCCATTTATGAAAAATCCCTCCAGAAAGCAGGCATAGAGGGAACTTTCCTCAACATAATAAAGGCCATATATGACAAACCCACAGCCAACATCATCCTCAATGGTGAAAAACTGAAACCATTTCCACTAAGATCAGGAACAAGACAAGGTTGCCCACTCTCACCAGTATTATTCAACATAGTTTTGGAAGTTTTAGCCACAGCAATCAGAGAAAAAAATAAAGAAATAAAAGGAATCCAAATCGGAAAGAAGAAGTAAAGCTTTCACTGTTTGCAGATGACATGATACTATACATAGAGAATCCTAAAGATGTTACTTTAGGATTACTAGAAAACTACTAGAGCTAATCAGTGAATTTGGTAAAGTAGCAGGATACAAAATTAATGCACAGAAATCTCTGGCATTCTTATACACTAATGATGAAAAATCTGAAAGTGAAATTAAGAAAACACTCCCATTTACTATTGCAACCAAAAGAATAAAATACCTAGGAATAAACCTACCTAAGGAGAGAAAAGACCTGTATGTAGAAAACTATAAGACACTGATGAAAGAAATTAAAGATGATACAAATAGATGGAGAGATATACCATGTTCTTGGATTGGAAGAATCAACATAGTGAAAATGACTCTACTACCCAAAGTAATCTACAGATTCAGTGCAATCCCTATCAAACTACCACTGGCATTTTTCACAGAACTAGAACAAAGAATTTCACAATTTGTATGAAAACACAAAAGACCCTGAATAACCAAGGCAATCTTGAGAAAGAAAAACGGAGCTGGAGGAATCAGTCTCCCAGACTTCAGACGATACTACAAAGCTACAGTAATCCAAACAGTATGGTACTGGCACAAAAACAGACATATAGATCAATGGAACAGGATAGAAAGCCCTGAGGTAAACCCACACACATATGGTCACCTTATCTTTGATAAAGGAGGCAAGAATATATAATGGAGAAAAGACAGCCTCTTCAATAACTGGTGCTGGGAAAACTGGACAGCTACATGTAAAAGTAGGAAATTAGAACACTCCCTAACACCATACACAAAAATAAACTCAAAATGGATTAAAGACCTAAATGTAAGGCCAGACACTATCAAACTCTTAGAGGCAAACATTGGCAGGACACTCTATGACACAAATCACAGCAAGATCCTTTTTGACCCGCCTCCTAGAGAAATGGAAATAAAAACAAAACAAAAAAAAACAAATGGTACCTAATGAACTAAAAGCTTTTGCACAGCAAAGGAAGCCATAAACAAGACAAAAAGACAACCCTCAGAATGGGAGAAAATATTTGCAAATGAAGCAACTGACAAAGGATTAATCTCCAAAATTTAAAAGCAGCTCATGCAGCTCAATATCAAAAAAAAAAACAAGCAACCCAATCCAAAAATGGGCAGAAGACCTAAATAGACATTTCTCCAAAGAAGATATACAGATTGCCAGCAAACACATGAAAAAATGCTCAACATCACTAATCATTAGAGAAATGCAAATCAAAACTACAATGTGATATCATCTCACAGTGTCAGAAAGGCCCTCATCAAAAAATCTACAAACAATAAATGCTGGAGAGGGTGTGGAGAAAAGAGAACCCTCTTGCACTGTTGGTGGTAATGTAAATTGATACAGCCACTATGGAGAACAGTATGGAGGTTACTTGAAAAACTAATAATAGAATTACCATATGACCCAGCAATCCCACTACTGGGCATTTACCCTGAGGAGACCATAATTAAAAAAGAGTCATGTACCCCAATGTTCATTGCAGCTCTATTTACAATAGCCAGGACATGGAAGCAACCTAAGTGTCCATCAACAGATGAATGGATAAAGAAGATGTGGCCCATATATACAATGGAATATTACTCAGCCATAAAAAGAAACGAAATTGAGTTATTTGTAGTGAGGTGGATGGACCTAGAGTCTGTCATACAGAGTGAAGTAAGTCAGAAAGAGAAAAACAAATACCATATGCTAACACATATATATGGAATCTAAAAAACAAACAAAAAATGGTGATGAAGAACCTAGGGGCACGAAAGGAATAAAGACGCAGACCTACTAGAGAATGGACTTGAGGACATGGGGTGGGAGGGGTAAGCTGGGACAAAGTGAGAGAGTGGTAGTGTATATATGGACATATATACACTACCAAATGTAAAATAGATAGCTAGTGGAAGCAGTCGCATAGTACAGGGAGATCAGCTCGGTGCTTTGTGTCCACCTAGAGGGGTGGGATAGGGAGGGTGGGAGGGAGACACAAGAGGGAAGAGATATGGGGATATATGTATATGTATAACTGATTCACTTTGTTATAAAGCAGAAACTAACACACCATTGTAAAGCAGTTATACTCCAATAAAAACGTTAAAAAACAAAAAGCATCAGATATATCCCAGTGAGGGACAGTTTATGAAATACCTGACTAGTAGGCCTCAGAACTATCAAGGTCATCAAAAACAAGGAAACTCTGAGAAACTGTCACAGGCAAAAGGAGTCTAAGGAGACATGACAACGAAATGTAATGCAGTGTCCTTGATGGGATCCTAGAACAG